>NC_136329.1:1290498-1635227 GCF_964198595.1 Lampetra fluviatilis
ATAACTACACAATCCGCAAAGCCATCACCCCAACCATGAGGAAGGAGCCATCTGAGGATCCAATCAAAACCATCACCTTGCCATACATAGCAGGGGTAACCAAAAAGATTTCCAAAATAATGAACAAACACAAGATCCAGGTCTGATTTAACACAGTACATAAAATTCGTGATCTGATCCTATCTGTGAAGGACAAGATTCCTGACATGCAATATCCCGGCGTCTACAAACTAAGATGTATCTGCGGCAGCAGTTACATTGGGGAAACTAAGCGACATGTCTCGAACCGTGTTCGTGAGCATAAGGCAGATTTGAAACGCAGTAGGACCAATACTTCTGCCGTCGCTAATCATTATTTAAATGCGGCTGGAATTGATTTATCTAAGACGATGGTACTTTGCAAGCCTACTGGCTATCAACAAAGATTCGTTCATGGAGCTATTCATATATACAGACACAGACACAATTTCAACCGAGAGGATGGTTAAAAACTCGGGAATCATTGGAGAGATGTCATCAACCACTTTGGGTCATGACTTGATTTGTGTTTTCTTGTCAACCTCCACCGTCAGCAGTGTGGGTAGTGGAGCGAGGTGCAATGATTGCCTGGTGGCCCTTTGATTAGTGGAGATCCACTGCTCTCTGGTTCTTTCGGTATAATCACGTAGGTATAAAATAAAATAAAAATAAATCGCGACGTTTCGATTGCAACACAAGCAATCATCATCAGGTTGAAAAACCACGGAATGAAATGTTTTTGCTGAAGTGGGAGAGAGATTCCGTGGTGAGAGGGTATATAGGTAAGAGAGGGGGAGGGTAAAGGGAGGGGGTAGGGGAAGGGGAGCGTTGCGTGGACGCTAGGAGAGGGACGTGAAGCTGGACGGGGGGAAGTGGGCGGGGCTGGAAGTGGAAGGCTGAGAGAGCTGGGGATGCGTGGGGGGGATGCAACAACAACGCCAGTGCAGCAACAATGCCAATGAAGCCAACAATGCCAATGCAGCAGCAATGCCAAACGCTGGGGATGCAATTAACTCGGCAAAATAAACTAGTGCCCGGCAAATATGATGGAACAGCCATAAACTGTTAAGGTTTTACCTGGTTAATAACATCCTTTTAATGATTGCTCAATTTGTATCCATCTTCTCGGTTGAAGTTACGTCTATGTTATATATTTGGATGGATTCATGAACAAACATTTGATAGTAGCCCGAAGGTTTTCAGAGTAACTTGGTCTCGGAAAAAACAATATCATGAGAGCCTACAGTGTTATAACAATGGTCAGCTATGGCAGAGGAATTAGTTCTGCCGTGTTTCAGATCTGACTTGTGCTCGCGAACACGGTCCGAGACATGTCGTTTCGTTTCCCCAATGTAACAGCCACCGCAGGTACAACTTAGTTTGTAAACTCCAGGATATTGCATGTCAGGAATGACATCTTTCGATTTAAAGCTTTCGTGACTGCAGGGATTCATCTTCTTGGTTCTTTCGGTAAAGTCATGTAGAAGGGAAATAATAAAATAATAAAAATAAAATAAAAATTCTCACGACGTTTCGGCCACAACACAAGCATCCGTCCTCAGGTGAAGAAACAGAGCTGTCGGAAAGACAGCGTCCAATGACATTACGGATTTTGTGTGTTGTATTTGCATCGGACCTGGATCTTGTGTTTGTTTAAGATTTTGGAAATCTTTTTGGTCACACCTGCTTTTGATCGGATTCTCAGGGGGTTGTTTCTCCATGGTTGGAGAAGCAGCTTTGCGAACAATGCAGTCCGAGTACCCATTCATCTTGACGGGCTGGTGTACGTGTTCCAGTAACCTCTTACCACGGCATCTCTCCCACTTCAGCAAAAAAAAATTGCTGTGGGTTTCCCGCCTGATGATGATTGCTTGTGTTGCGCCAAAAACGTCGTGATTTATTTTATACCTACGTGACTTTACCGAAAGAACCAGAGAGTATGGATTCCTGCAGTCACGACAGCTTCAGAAATAGATTAGACCCACTGCGTTGACGTTGCTTTCTCCTACATTAACATTTGCTGCCGCGCCCATGCTGTTGACACACTTGGGCTACGCCCATCTCTAAACCTTTATAAACAGTTTGCCTTTCAAGGCTAATCCCTCTTTTCTTGATGACGACCGCTTGTGTTGCGATCGAAACGTCGTGGTTTTTGTTTCTAGTTATATTTTTTATTTTTATTATATTTAAATAACAGTCTACATTAGTAGATTTTTTTCACTTTATATTGTATTATTCTTTTTCTATCTACGTGACTTTACCGAAAGAACCAAAGAATATGACTTCCTGCAGTCACGAAAGTTTTAAGTCAAAATTTTATCAACGTACGTTCAGAGTATTTGGCTTTGACGATAAATGTCCTATGCACCTCTATGCATCTCTATGCGTCTGTAATGCCCACATGTTGATCGCTTCTGAAAAAGAGCTACTAGCTAAACGTGAGCCTGAGCTGGTAAAATACAATAAAAAAAATCGCGATGTCCACATTGCGACTTTTAACGGCCTTGTACTGCTCTGCGGCGCAGTGCACATCGCGGTGTCAATGTCCTCTGTATCCATCTGGCCGTGGACAGATGGACACAGAGGGCGTTTAAAACAATAAACACATTTTTTTTATTTTATTTGACCAGGTTAGGCCCACTGAGCTACGTAGCTCTTTTTCAGAAGCGACCTTGCTGCCACAAATGATAGCTCACAGAAACTGGCTTACGATCATTTCGGAATTTAAAACAGCCAAATACTCTAAACGCACGATGCTGATTATAAATGTGGATGGAAAAACTGGAGGATCCGGAGAAAAATCCACGCGACCACCACGGGCAGTAGAGAAAAAGAGAGAATACGCCAAACTCCAAATATACAACAGGCATCGTCAGGGTCGGGATCGAATACTTGACCCTCTGCATACCAGGCGAGGGAGGTAACATCATGCCACCTCCACCACACAGGTCCTTTCCGCAAACTACAAATCAGCTCACGCTTCCGTTGGTTACTAAGCCTCTACCTGACAGCCTCAATTCTTATCCACACCAACCGTGTGGTGCCTGTATCCATAGCAACCATCATCCCCAGCAGCCTGTCTCCATAGCAACCAACACCAACCGTGTGGATTATGGTTGCTAGGGAGACAGGCACCACACGGTTGATGTGAATGTTGGTTGCTATGGAGACGGGCACCACACGGATGCCATGGATGCTGGTTGCTATGGAGACAGGCGCCACACGGTTGGTGTTGATGATGGTTGGTATGGAGACAGGCGCCATAGAACCAGCATCTACATCATACATGTGGCGCCTGTCTCCATAGCAACTAGCATCCTCAGCAATTGTGGTGCCTGTCTCCATACCAACAAGCATCCACAGCAACTCTGTGGGGCTTTTCTCCATAGCAATCAACATCAACATAAACTGTGGAACGTGTCTCCGAGGAGAACCACCATCTGTGTTAATCAGCCGTTTGCATTTAACACGGTAAAAAACACTTGCATTGATAATTTTTTATCACTAGATGGCAGCACAGCCTTAACAAGCAGAGTCAGAAAAATATCCTTAAGACTGCAGCGTTCCCCAACCTTTTTGGCACCCGGGACCGGTTTCGTGGAAGACAATTTTTTCACGGACCGGGGGGGGGGTCATCATTGGATCTTTCCCCGTTTTCAAAGAAGCTCTCCAGCGACGTTTGTTTTTTACTCATGTTGGCAAGGGGTTAGCAGCTTGTGGGCTTACCAAAACTGTGACTGAGACAAGTGCGCATTGTGGGAAAGAGGCGCGGATGGAAGTGGTCAATAAAACAATGGGGGCGGGCCACGCGCGAACTCACCGCTCACCTCCTGCTGCTGTGCGGCCCAGTTGCTAACAGGCCACGGACCGATACCGGTCCGCGGCCCGCGGGTTGGGGACCGCTGCTTAAGAGGATGCTTACAGACTGCTGGGGAAAGTGCTGTTAGCACGGCACACGAGGGAGTGGGCGGCCGCCTTTGTCTCCCTCGTGGTGATGTTTACACACTGCTCCAGGTACTCATTTGATGCTTAGTCGACCTAGGCGAGGCCCAGGACCGCACCCAATATTCGCTACTGATATTAGTCGTGAGCAAGATTCAAACTCCCGTCTCCGGATTTGTAGCGCAGCGCGCTAACCGCTATATCACCACTCCAACAAGCAAAGACGAATACACAGGGGATCACACGTGGAGATTTCTCAAATTAAATACCACTGGAATCACTTATTGAAACTATGCCGTCATCGAAAATGTATTACACTGCACGAACCAAAGACGATCAAAAGTCCTTCACCTCCTGGTCTGGAGAGGTCATGAGACCCACTGGACAATGACAACAAAGGCAATGCACGTGTGTTCATGCAATTACCATAAACTAACTTCTTATATAATGTTTACATGATGGGTTTGACCCTATCAATAATAAATGAAAGAAAAATATTCCCCCATATTCTTAGAAATATTCCCCCATATTCTGTATACACACACCCTACTCCCTACACTCTGTATACACACAGCCTACTCCCTACACTCTGTGTACAGATGTAGGGGACTGTATATCGGAGTTATGGTCGAGGCACACGTTGAGATGCAGTGGACGTATAGGCATGGGAAACTGTAAGGGGAAATATTGGGCAACGCACACGTTGAGTTAATTAAGAGCGGGTGGTCTGTCCACGTGGGGACATGGTCTGATAAGGAGAGTATATGAGAGGGAGCCCGAACTAAGTTCGGAGCACAAGGCTGTGACAAGACTGTAGAGAAACGACCAAGGCGTGGTGCAGCTGGGATGTATTCAACAGAGCTGTACCGACTATCTAAACCGAAATAAAGTCTTACCCTTTTTGAAATGGACGCCTCACAGGAACTCCTTTACACTGGTGGCAGCGGCGGGATGTCATCCTTGACATACTAATGAAAAACCCGAAGAGGAGCTCAACAAGAAGAGGGGGTGCCGTCCCTAAGCGCCCCGGGTCCCCAAGACCTGGATGCCAGCGGGAGCCGGACCCCGTTCGACACCACATTCACAGGAGAACCCGAAATGTCACCCTGGGAGAACTCCAAGGAAGGGTGGAGACAGCTGATGGAGGAAGTCGATCGCATCACCTTGTCGATTGATAGGCTGATAATGAAGATCGTCGATGAGAGAGAACTGGGCCGGGTCAACGAGGCGCAGCATGGACAGCCGGCGCCCCTCGCAACATGGCAGGCAAACAGTCTAGAGCCAGAACTGTCGCCACTCCTCGACGGGCTGGAGCAGTCCTGGAGCATTCGCCCCTCTTCGTAGCTTGGAGAATAAGGATCGACCAGCCTGTACAGCAGGGGTCCCCGCACCAACTGAGCCACAGCCCCGGACAACCTCTGAACCAACCCAGAGCTTGTCAGGGCGAGTACGAAGGCTTGGCCCAATCAAAGAGTTTGCGGCCACCGGAGTCGACTGGGTAGCCTTCGTGAAGCGTTTTGAAGCAGCCATCAGGGTCAGTTGTTGGAATGAAGAAGAGGCCCTCCGAGCACTGCCCACAGTGCTCGATGATGGGGAGCTGACGGCCTTCTGCACCATCCCAGAGGCTCAACGCACCACAATACAACAGGCCTTTGAAGAGATGGAGGAAATATGCTGCCCTGCCATTCAGCACCAGGCAACAGTTGTCAAACTGGCGGCGGGAAGAGAACGAGCAACCGATGGCCTTCTGCAGTGCCCTTCTGGCACTCACTAAAATGACATTTCCCAGAAAGGACGAGGCGGACAGAGACGCACTGGTGGTGGATAAAATATGGGGGGGTCAACCAAAGAAGTGGAATCGTACAGCCCATTGTGCCAGAGAGCGACCAGACTTTGCTGTGGTTCACGAGGTGCCTCCCGGCACATGAAGAGGTAAAAGTATCGATCCTGATGGCGGCGCATGTGACGGAGATGACGGATAACGGAGGAGCCTGGGAGTCTACAGAGAAACCGTAAACAGCAACGGCTACCGCTGGACCCAACGTGGCCAGCGATCTTCAAGCTACCTTGGGGAGGATGGCGGCAACCATTCGCGAGTTCACCAACCCAAGGCACAATCGACAGGAGCAGCAACCATGACAGGGCCATGGAGAAATAAGGGAGTGGCCAGAGATCAACTGTTACCACTGCGGGAATCCGGGCCACATCACAAGAGGATGCCGGGGTGAAGTCGACCCGGCACAAACAAGCTATCTCCGACCACCGCCGCGGGAATTTCCAAGAAATAATCAGGCTAGACGCAACACCACGGGCACTCGGCCAGATTGTGCAGATACCTCATCATCAAAACCCTCATCACCATCATCCCTGGCACCCCACTCGATCGCGGAAATCCTGTACGACACCACGGGACAAAATTAGCCAACATCTAAAACTAAATGTAAATGGTTAGCGATAAGGGTTGTAGCAGCAGCGACAGGGATGTCCGTGTTAGCAGGAGCGGTAGGAACAAATCTTGTTAGGGTGTAAGTGGATATGGGAGCCTCGGTCAGCATCATATCTACGCTCGTGTTTGGAATGTTACCATCGGCTGGCCGTCGCTTTGAGTGGGTGAACAGCAAATTTGTCGCAGAAAACGATGGTAGCTTGGGAATCATTGGCAAAGTAAAAACAGGGTTGTATCGTGACACCGTCAGGAGAGCGAATGCTTTTTTTGTGACCAGACACAGAAACCAGCACAGGGAAAAACGTGTGTGCCTGTACAAATGGGACAGCTCGATGTAAACCAGGACTCCCTGAATCGCCGAGCCTAGTGACACCGATAAATGCAACAATCGATAACGAGAACAAGCCGCTCGCAGATCATAATCACGGTCTGATGCAGACTGAATGGATCCGCTTACAAAAGGAGGACGACTCACTGAAGTCTCTTGCCGCACAGGCGGCAGAATCAGCCGAGGATATACAGCCAGGAGCGCCATTTGCAAAATGGTGAGGATTGTTGATGAAATGGGACCCTAAACTGCAGCGTTGCTGCGTGATAGTACATCCACGGACAGAACCTCACAACGAGCCGCTACCACCCGAAATATGGCTTGGCCATTTACGTGAAGAACACCATAATAATACGACTTCCCACCAAATGCAAGAGAAGCCACTTACACCATCAGTATCAAGAAAGGGGAGCTGCACATCCCCCACGTGTACAAAGTCCCTATTTAAAAATGGCCAAAGCCAGCGCTCCCAAATGCACCAATCCCAGCCCTATACGTTGGCGACTTAAACAGCCACCATACTATGTGGGGCTATACGAAGACCTCACCGACTAAATGGCCACTGAAGATCTCCACCTGGTTTATGATCCTAAGCAGCGAGCTACTTTACACTCGCCTAGCGAGTGACGCGATTGCAACCCGGACCTCACCGTCGTTTCCAAATATCAAAGCGGGAGCACACATTTAAGGAAATATATGCAAGCTTACAATGTTGAGTCCATAGGAAGTGTCGAGTCTATGGATAGTTTCGATTTAAAGCTTTCGTGACTGCAGGGATTCATCTTCTTGGTTCTTTCGGTAAAGCCACGTAGAAGGGAAGTAATAAAATAATAAAAATAAAACATAATAATGGATAGTGTTGATTCTATCGATAGTGCTGCTCAACATACAGGGGAAGTTGATTCCAGTGGAGGGGTGGAAAGAAGGAGAAGGAGCTAAATCGGGATTGTGCACAGGGAGGAGGGACAGAGAGAGAGAAGATATGGAACGAAGAGGAGGAGAGAAGGAAACGTGGAAGGAGATGAGAGGTGAGATGATGTGGGGCAAGGATCCTGTTCCCTCCGTCACTCCCTCCCTCCTTTTTTTCGATCAGAAGAAACAAAATATTGCTTAGTTAATCGGCACTTTGCTTCATTCATCCTGTCGCTTTTTGTTGTTGTTTTGTTGTAAATTGTTGCCTTTTTGTGGCCTCTTTTTTAAATCACAAATCGAACATATTTACACATTTTCCCATGTAAAATATAACGCCACACTCCCCTCAGTGAGCATCCACTGTGAAGTAATAAGCCTGCAAAGCAATCCCCCCTCCCTCCCTTTCTCCATACCCTTTCCACGTAACCTCAGAAGAGGAACTAAATAACCGTACGGGGGGTACCCCCCAATGATTCGAGCCGCTATTAAAGAGCTCGCACCAACGGGAAGCGGTCCATCATAATCCTTCTTGGTGACTCGCCATCACCATCATTAGCAGAATAAGTAGCAGCATCATCATCACGATCACCACCATGATCACCACGGCAAAACAGCACCACCAGCCCGGGGTGCACCCCCACCGAAATAGCTTTTGGGAGTCTGTAGCAAAAAGCATTCCTCTAAGTAACGGCTTGGCCGCTCTGCTCATGACCGGAATCCAAGAGCTCTTCAACCACATCACCGACTGCCCCTGCAACTTTGGCGTGGCGTTCGGCTGGCTCACGCTCCTGGGCCCCGTCGTCATCATGGTCGTGTCCCTCGCCACCCCCGTCTGGAAGGCGTGCGGAGCTCAGCGCGACCACGCCGCGGGGACGCGTCTCGCGCGCTACGTCGTGCTCACGTTCGTGGCCTCCGTGGTGTGGCTCTGCGTGGCGCTGCTGAACTCCGAGGCCGTGTGCTGCATCCGAGGCAGCTACCCCAGCAACTCGCCGTGTCGCCGCAGCAAAGCAACCTACGAAAATGTCATTACTGGCATTGTACAATACGAGGAGTGCATCTCCGACTCTCGGGTATGGTGAACCTCAAGTCAACGCTTCCATTCCTATCATCGACTTCCCGCTCCAACCGATATATCACTCCTTCCCTTTATTAATGCTATCCCTTCCCTTTGATGCTGCTAATCCTGCATAATGCACGGGCATAAGTAGTACTAATCACATACCTGCATTTCCCATAAATATGCTAAATTTCTCTTGATATGCAAATTCTTTTGTCAAGGCGCCCTTCCCCCCCCCTTCCAACCTAGCTTATATATATGCTCCAAGCACGTGTGCTGTTTCATTCAGACGCAGTCGCCTCGACAGACCTGGTTTTCACCTGAGGACGGCTGCTTGCGTTGTGGCCGAAACGTCGTGATAATTATTTTATTATGTTTTATTTTTATTATTTTATTACTTCCCTTCTACGTGACTTCACCGAAAGAACCAAGAAGATGAATCCCTGCAGTCACGAAAGCTTTAAATCGAAATATCACTGCAGTGTCTGTGCATCAACCTGCGTACTTGTTTGTGTGCGTGCATCACGTCTGTCTGTCCACGTGTACCTCTCTGTCTATCCGTGCTGTCTGTGCGCCATGAGAGATGGGCCACCATGACCCTCATGCTTGTGCGGTAGTGGAGAAGTGAATTCACGGTTTGTGATCTCGGCCTGGTTGTCCCACAGCTCGCTGGAGTGATCGTGATGATGGTGGGAGGAGCCATCTCCGCCTTCATCCTTGGGGTCGTTCACGTCAAATACGGACGTCTAGGAGACAACGGGAATGGAGACTGGACCTTAGAGACACTGAATCAAGAGAGGAATCAGGGACATCACAGCGAGCATTGAGGGTTTGTCACGGTAAGTTTGGAGCTCTGCAGTGGCAAGATGTTATCTTGCTCTCATGGTGTGAAGGAGGTCGTGGGTTCGATCCCGACCCTGACGCCTGCTGCATATTTTTGTGTCTCTCTCCCCGTGGTCGCTTTACCTTTTTTCTCCGGGTCTCTGGTTTTTTACTCCGCATTTAGAAACATGCGTTTAGAGTATTTGACTGATATAAATTTCCACGTGGAAAGCCACTTCGATGAGCTATTATTTATGGCCACGTTGCTTCTGAAAAAAAGATCTGATCGCTCAGTGGACCGGGTAAATATAGAGTAGATGTTTTACTTTAAAAAATGCACTTTGACCCGCAACCTCCTCCGCTGAATACACAGCAGTGAGTTATTGTAATCAGCAGTGTAGTGGTTAAACGGGGGAGTAGGTAGGTGGCTGGGTGAGTTTGTAGGTAGTTGGGTGGATTAGTCAGTGGTGGTCTGCGGTTTTTCTGCTGAGTTTTGTTTGGCACGAAATCCACAATATTCTAAGCGTACTGGAAACTTCTTACGGGACTGGGCGGAGCTCTTTACTTCTTCCCTCGATGATGTTGGCGATGATGATTTTTTGCAGACTTCTTGGCGTGGCAAAACATCGGCAGTGGCAGAGCTACGTGAGAATGAAACGCGAGCCCAGGCCAAGAGGATGCACACAGAGTATAGGGTAGCGCAGGTGAAACAAATTGTGTTAATAAATACCTTGATACGGAACAAGCAAATGGTAATACATGAGATGAATTTTTTTATAATGAAATCAACAAATTATAACTGCGCTGCACACTGCCAACCCACAATGCCAAAGAACAACCCAACAAACTGACAGCCCACAACTCAAACTTATAATGAAGAAGATAATGAATAAAAAATACACATTGAATAAGATGATGAATATAATGAAGAGGAAAATAAAAGCCACTTGAAGTGTACGAGATTGTGTGACCCTTGCTGTTATTCTGCGTGTGGGGCGGGCAGGGGTCAGCGGGGGGGGGGGGGTGGGGGAGGAGGGCAAGGCGGAGAAGGTGGGGAAGGTAGAGGAGGAGGGGGAGGAAGTGAAATTGGTGCTGCCCAGCTCCTGGTATCCCACTTCCCGTCAACGTGCGCCCAGGTAGATTAGGACACGTACCTTCTCTGAGCGCGGCACGCGATATAAGGGGAAGGCAGTGGTTAGGGTGGAGGGATGCAGGCTTGAGTGAGTGTTTGGGAGGGTGGGTGATTGAGTGAATGAGTAGGTGGGTGGGTGAGTGGGTGAATTAATGAGTGGGTCAGTAAATGAGTCAGTGAGTGAGTGAATGAGTAGTTGCTTGTGTGAGTGAGTAAGTACCCGTGTAAGTCGTTGAGTGAGAGAATTAGTGGGTGAGTGGGTGATTGGCCGGGCGCTGAAGGCATTAGCAGCGAGGATCACGCACATATGGATCTAACACAGGGCATCGAGGAGGAGCCGTAAACCTGGCGCTGCCAGGGGAAGGCTGCTCACCACAATGTGGACAAATCTCCATCTGTTTAATACGTAGACTTTCGCGACCAATGTTATCCATTATATTTTTTTTGTTAAATTGCTTAAATAAAATTCGTCGTTAAATCCGTCACCACCTGGAAGATCGAATTAGTAAAGTTTTTTCACGTAAACAAAACGTGCCAATAAATTACATTTTCAGCACACCGGTGTGTTGGAGAGTAAACCCACAACATTTACAATTCGATTACGACGTTTCGCTGGTGATTACAGCCAGCTTCATCAGGCGATAGCCGTAATTGTGAAGAAGTTCCCCTGTTTTGGTCTTAAATATCTCCATCTGTTTCTATATGTAAGCCATGGGATAGAGCGTTGCCCCCTCGTGCAAGGCGTGGGTTTTCTCTGGGGTATCCCCGGGTCCCAACTCATGTGAATAATAATAAAGAAGGCAACTCATCACGGTTCATCGGTTGTATTGTCTTGGTGTGGTCTGTGACTGTTGTTGTTATCTTGGTGTGGTCTGTGACTGTTGTTGTTATCTTGGTGTGCAGAACAGGCCCTAGACCTTTGGGGGCCCTAAGCAAAATTTGGTTGGAGGCCCCTTTGATGTATGATTTTTTTCACCCACTAGCTAGCAGTGACTCTAGGGGGCCCTCTGCTGGCCACGGGGCCCTATGCAATTGCAAGGGTCGCTTAGTGGCTGGGCCGGCTCTGTTGGTGTGGTCTGGGACTCTTGTTGTTTTGCTGCCTTTCCCCAAGCTTGCATTTGGTGTTGACAAATTGGCAGGAAATTATGTACTTTTAAAGAAAGTATATATATGTAGGGCTTGAGAAACACGCGTCACGCGCTTGGTCAGTATGCGTGCACGTTGCGGACAGTGAGGGCAAACGAGGACACAGGGCGCTGATCGACTAACTGTTGTTATTGTACATATTAAGGTGGTGTGATAGTTAAGGGGGCTGCAGGTGGGCGGGGGTAATTGAGGACGCAGGCCGGTGATTGGACGAGAGGTATTGGTGTCTGGAATTGGCGCCGGCGTGTCTGGAATAACAACGCCACGTGGCACCGGGGGGGGGGGGGGGGGGGGGGCTGGGGGCGAGTGGGGTCGCGGGGGATGACCCAATCAATTAAGGGTAATTGGTTCAGGGATAAAGGTGGAGAGCGTGGAGTGAAACGGAAAGTTGGTGCCTGGGACGAGAGACGAACGGATGGAGAGACGGAGCAGCGGATAGAGTGAGTATAGCATAGGGCAGCAGTGGATAGAGAGAGTACAGTATAAGGTAGCAGTGGATAGAGAGAGTACAGTATAGAGTAGCAGTGGATAGAGCGAGTACAGCGTAGGGTAGCAGCGGAGTAATGGACATTAGTGGAGAGAGAGAGAGACGACGGAGAGTTACGGCGGAGTGGTACGACAGAGTTAATAAAGAGCAGCCGAGCTGGAGAGAGAGAGCAGAGTGGAGAGTCGCTGGAGGAGCAGGGTAGAGCGAGCGAAGCCAGCGCAGCGAGCGAGCGGAGGGACATTGAGTGATGTTGACGGGGAGTTGTGGGTTGGAGTGTACGGAGGATCGTTGAGTGGTGTCGACGGGAGAGATGTGGAACTATATGATTGAATAAAGAACCAAGGAAAGACAAAGAAGCTGTCGCGTCGATACGAGTCCTACATATAAGTAGAAAATGCAATTTCTACTCCTATACTACATTTATTTGCCATTACATGCAGTACCTTGCTCAACATCTCCCTACTTTGTACTTCTATCGTTGTTTGTATATTGTGTTTGTTTTGTAAATTGCTGACTCCGTGCCCCTACTGAACATCTGTGACAAAGAGCTTCATACCTCATCGAATTCCTCCTCTTGCAGTCTCTAAACAGATTCCGATTCTGATACGTAGAAACTGATAGAGACACATTGAGACCCATCAAGATACATTAAGGCTTATAAATAGAGACACATACAGATACATTGAGACTCGTAGAAATACATAGAGGACTCACAGCTATATATGATGTGCCATAGAGATACAGGCTCATAGAGATGTAACTTGCTGATCCCATGCCCCTAACTGGACATCTGTGACAAAGAGTTGCAAAACTCATCAGATTACAAACAACGAAAAGAACCCCAATGTAGTGAAAGTGGCAGTGGCAGCACCATCATCAAAATTAGTCCTGAGACTCAGTCAATACTACACTACACGCCACCGCGTTGGCTATGTCATAGAGTCCTGATATGAAATTTGCATGACCTGACTAAATTTTTCACGTGGTAATCAATCAACATATTCTGTTTGAGTATGGCGCCGAGGTGCCGAGGCTCTTTAGATGAGTAAACTGAATCCTCGAGTCTGCGACCACGGCAACTGGTCCTCCCACAATTTTTGTTCGCAGTGTCACGATTGTTCCGATTGTGCTCCGGTCAAAGTCAACCCCTTCGAGGGAAAACCTGCAGCAACCACGATTCGTGAGAGTGCCCAGGAAATCGCCAACCCACAGGTGAAGGATAGTTGAGGGTCGGATCAGAAACTGACATGGAATGATATAACTTGATCTGTCACGTGTCCACTGAGCAGCGTACGAGTCGTACAGACAACTGCCGGAGGACTCTCGTGGAGAGGGGCGAAGCCGACGGGCGCTGTCTCTCCAAGCCGTTCCACAGTCTACAAGGATCAACAGTGTATGGTGCCAAGGGGGATGACGCGCTGCAGCCGAGCAGACGAGCTGCGAGCGCTATCTGGCGACGGGACCATCGCGCACATCGACGCAGACGGAGCCGGACCCATCATCCCCGCCAGCACGGGCATCGCCGCCAGCGTGAGCAGCGTGCTGACTCAACAACCACTCCAGCGGTGGAGAGAGACTGACGGCGCAGCCGAGAGCACTGTGTGTTCGACATGCACACACGCCGACCCAGCGCCCCCTGCTGGGGACCTGAGGTGTTTTCCGTACAAGGAACTGCACCGCGGAAGCCACTGATTCTTCAGAACCACAGTTAGCAGAAATGATACGTGGACAACTCGAACCATACTGCCCGCGATAATTATTTGACCTCGTGGGGAGATCACAGAGCAGCAACCTCGAGGTTGGCGCGCGAGGTGGCTGTGTTAATGTGAGAAATTAAACCCGTTAATGTGAAATCAGAGAGCCGAAAATAACAACTAAGATCGGAAGGTGGTAGGATGGGAACATCACAGCCAGTTATGATTTAAACTGGTTAATAGCGTCCTTCCAATGATTGCTCAGTTTGTACCCATCTTCTCGATTGAAATTGTGTCTGTGACTTGAAATTTGGATGGCGTCATGAACGAATCTTTGTTGATAGCCAGTGGGTTTGCAAAGTACCTTCGTCTTAGAGAAATCTATTTCGTGTGTGCCCACCACATTAAAATAATGATCAGCCACGGCCGAGGTATTGGTCCTACCGTTTTTCAGATCTGCCTTATGTTCACGAACACGGTCTGAGACATGTCGCTTAGTTTCCCCAATGTAACTACTGCCGCAGACACAGCTTAATTTGTAAACGCCGGGGTATTGCATGTCATGGATCACATCCTTCACAGATTGGATCAGATCGCGAATTTTATCTACTGTGTTAAATCAAACCTGGATCTTGTGTTTGCTCATGATATTGGAAATATTTTTGGTGACCCCTGCTATGTATGGCAAGGTAATGGTTTTGATTGGATCCTCGGATGGTTCTTTCCCAACAGTTGGGGTGATAGCTTTACGGATTGTGTAGTCTGAATATCCATTCATCTTAAGAGCTTGGTGTACGTGTTCCAGTTCACTGGCTAGGTAATGATGGTCAGACATACATCGAACTATGGTGTAGAGTTTTGATGAGGGAATTCTTCTGGGAAGGTGGTGGTGGGAGTCAGGTTTTAGATATGCATCCGTATGGGTGGCTTTCCTGTAGACAGTGTCCCATTGAGCCATCTGGTCTCTTTTCGATTAAAACATCCAAGAATGGTAGCTTGCTATCCTTTTCCACCTGCATGGTGAATTTGATGGCTGGGTGTATGGAATTGATGTGGTTGAGGAATTGGTTAAGAGCTGGTCGGCCATGTGGCGAGATGATGAACGTGTAATCTACGTACCTCTTCCACAACCTAACCTATCTACGTGACTTTACCGAAAGACCCAAAGAATATGAATTCCTGCAGTCACAGAAAGTTTAAGTCAAGATTTAATTAATTGATGACACACTAAACATGTATAAGCATCTATGTTACGAATCTACACACTCACATGAATACTATTGTTTTGAGATATTACATTTAATCACACAATATTGCCCGCGAACATTGATGTTCCATTAGCCAATTTCTAAGCATCTGTTAGCCAAACCTACACACTCGCACGTACACTATTGTTTCGGGACATATTTTTAATTGCATTATCTTACCAATGAATTCATTGATGTCCACTTTTTCCATTAGGCACATGGTTTCTTTTGCGCGGTTCCGTATGAATACTGCCAACAATAAGGACGTTTTCTATTGTCGTGTGTCGCGATACTATGAGGAGTTAGCCTATTGTACTATTGCTCAGTTTAACAACGTAACCATTTACGTTTAATTTGACGGATCGATAAGTCGGACATCTGCAGGAGTATTGTTGTGGCAATTCCGATCATAAGTGTGTTCGCATATAAGAGTGTTTTTAGATATCAACGTTTCTTAACACAGAGGAGTTTAAATGGTTCATGCATAATAATCTTAATTATAAGAACTGTATCCTGCGGCGAGATCTGAATATTGAGACCGGAAGCAATTACACTAAAATCATAATCAATAAAAGTTAAAGCGAGAATCATTGTATGATCACGACTGGTAATACACCCCTAGACAACGAAGCCGAGCATCACATCACACACACACATCAATCACAGATAACCACACACAGAATACACCCCGAGACAACGAAACCGAGCCAAGAATAATAATACACGTAACTACACGCACACCTATTGATGATAATACAAACTAACACACCTACATTCATAATACTCCTACACACACATAGATCAAATACATACATTTCCACGTAATACTTGATACACATTTAATCATACATACGATTGATCATATTACACTTACACTCAATTAACATGAAAACATACACATACGTTGAATTATTTTATTAATGTTTACCCAATTTGCATACGTATATACATTTGCATAATTTAATTAATTTGCATACTTTCATAAAATAGAATATTTTACATTTATATATTTTTTCAAAACACATTACATACAACAACGGGCACTCGGCCAAATCATGCAGATACCTCATCATCAAAACCCTCATTACCATCATCACTGGCACCCCACTCGATCGCGGCAATCCTGTGCAACACCACAGGGCAAAATTAGCCAACATCTAAAACTAAATGGAAATGGTTAGCGAGAAGGGTTGTAGCAGCAGCCACAAGGATGTCCGTGTTAGCAGGAGCGGTAGGAACAAATCTTGTTAGGGTGTTAGTGGAAACGGGAGCTCGTGTTTGAAATGTTACCATCGGCTGGCCGTCGCTTAGAGCCGGTGTACAGCAAATTTGTCGCAGCAAACGGTGGTAGCTTAGGAATCATTGGCAAAGTAAAAACAGGGTTGTATCGTGACACCGTCAGGAGAGCGAATGCGCTTTTTGTGGCCAGACACAGAAACCAGCACAGGGAAAAACGTGTGTGCCTGTGTAGGGGTGTTAGAGAGAGAGCCGTTATGCATGGCAGCTTATGGGAAACAAACACAGTGGGCGGGGCTACGTGAGTGCACGGGGGGGGTGCTCTCAACGACGTCCGCACCAGGCAGCCCGGGGCCCCACCCCTCAGCGGGGGTGGAGTATAAAGGGAGATGTGTCAGTGGGCTCGGGGCAGAATGTTAAAGCTAAACCAGTGAAGACCGAAGATCGTCTAGCTAGAGCCCTGGACTCCCCTGGGACGCCGCCCTTGTCAGGGCCGCGCAGGACCGAGCCAGCGGCGTGGTCCCGAGAACCAGAGCTAGTGCTCTGGGACTCCGGGTACCGTAGCCCGACTTACCAGTGTCGGGCCAGACAGCCTCCCCTAGCCCGTTAGTGGAGGACTAGGAGGTAGGTCAGAGATAGCTAGCAGTGTATTCCCAGCTAGCCGGGTGAGGGGGCCGATACCCCCTCTAGTATTGTATGTCCACAGTTGTGACTACTTGTACGGAATAAATACGTGTGCCTCACCAACGGTGTCCAAGAGTCATCAACGGTACTTCACCTGTACAAATGGGACAGCTTGATGTAAACCAGGACTTCCTGAAGCGCCGGGCCTAGTGACACAGATAAATGCAACAATCGATAACGAGAACAAGCCGCTCGCAGATCATGATCACGGGCTGATACAGACCGAATGGATCCGCTTACAAAAGGAGGACGACTCACTGGAGTCCCTTGCCGCACAGGCGGCAGAATCAGCCGTGGATATACAGCCAGGAGCGCCATTTGCAAAATGGTGAGGATTGTTGATGAAATGGGACCCTAAACTGCAGCGTTGCTGCGTGATGGAACATCCACGGATAGAACTTCACGAGGAGCCACTACTACCCGAAATATGGCTTGGCCATTTTTGTGAAGAACCCGATCGCAGAGTTATACTGTATGCCTTCCCACCAACTGCAAGAGAAGCCACTTACACCATCAGTATCAAGAAAGGGGAGCTGCACATCCCCCACGTGTACAAAGTCCCTATTTCAAAATGGCCAAAGCCAGCGCTCCCAAATGCACCAATCCCAGCCCCTTACGTTGGCGACTTTAACAGCCACCATACTATGTGGGGCTATACGAAGACCTCACCGACTGAATGGCCGCCGAAGATCTGCACCTGGTTTATGATCCTAAGCAGCGAGCCACTTTACACTCGCCTAGCGAGCAACGCGATTGCAACCCGGACATCACCGTCGTTTCCGAAGATCAAAGCGGGAGCACACATTTATGTAAATACTTGCAAGCTTACAATGTTGAGTCCATAGGAAGTGTCGAGTCTATGGATAGTGTTGAATCTATCGACAGTGCTGCTCAACGTACAGGGGAAGTTGATTACAGAGGAGGGGTGCAAAAAGGAGAAGGAGAAGAATCGGAATTGGGCACAGGGAGGAAGGACACACAGAGAGAGATAATATTTGGAACGAAGAGGAGGAGAGAAGGAAACGTGGAAGGAGATGAGAGAGGCGAGATGATGATGTGGGGCAAGGATCATGTTCCCTCCGTCACTCCCTCCCTCCTTTTTTTCGATCAGAAGAAACAAAATAATTGTTTGGTTAATCGGCACTTTGCTTCATTCATCATGTCGCTTTTTGTTGTTTTGTTGTACATTTTTGCGGCCTCTTTTTTACACCACAAATCGAAAATATTTGCACATTTTCCCATGTAACATGTAACGCCACACTCCCCTCAGTGAGCATCCACTGTGAAGTAATAAGCCTGCAAAGCAATCCCCCCTCCCTCCCTTTCTCCATACCCTTTCCACGTAACCTCAGAAGAGGAACTAAATAACCGTACGGGGGGTACCCCCCAATGATTCGAGCCGCTATTAAAGAGCTCGCACCAACGGGAAGCGGTCCATCATAATCCTTCTTGGTGACTCGCCATCACCATCATTAGCAGAATAAGTAGCAGCATCATCATCACGATCACCACCATGATCACCACGGCAAAACAGCGCCACCAGCCCGGGGTGCACCCCCACCGAAATAGCTTTTGGGAGTCTGTAGCAAAAAGCATTCCTCTAAGTAACGGCTTGGCCGCTCTGCTCATGACCGGACTCCAAGAGCTCTTCAACCACATCACCGACTGCCCCTGCAACTTTGGCGTGGCGTTCGGCTGGCTCACGCTCCTGGGCCCCGTCGTCATCATGGTCGTGTCCCTCGCCACCCCCGTCTGGAAGGCGTGCGGAGCTCAGCGCGACCACGCCGCGGGGACGCGTCTCGCGCGCTACGTCGTGCTCACGTTCGTGGCCTCCGTGGTGTGGCTCTGCGTGGCGCTGCTGAACTCCGAGGCCGTGTGCTGCATCCGAGGCGGCTACCCCGGAGACTCGCCGTGTCTCCACAGCATAGCAAACTACGAGAAGGGCATACCTGGCGTGGTGCAAAACGAGGAGTGCATCTCCGACTCTCGGGTACGGTGATCCTCAAGTCAACGCCTCCATTCCTATCATTGACTCCCCGCTCCAACTGAGATATCACTGCAGTGTCTGTGCATCAACCTGCGTGCCTGTGTGTGTGCGTGCATCACCTCTGTCTGTCCACCTGTACCTCTCTATCTCTCCGTGCTGTCTGTGCGCCATGAGGGATGGGCCACCATGACCCTCATGCTTGTGCGGTGGTGGAGAAGTGAATTCACGGTTTGTGATCTCGGCCTGGTTGTCCCACAGCTCGCTGGAGTGATCGTGATGATGGTGGGAGGAGCCATCTCCGCCGTCATCCTTGGGGTCGTTCACGTCAAATACGGACGTCTCGGAGACAACGGGAATGGAGACTGGACCTTAGAGCCACTGAATCAAGAGAGAAATCAGGGACATCACAGCGAGCACTGAGGGTTTGTCACGGTACGTTTGGAGCTCTGCAGTGGCGAGATGTTATCTTGCTCTCATGGTACGAAGGATGTCGTGGGTTCCATCCCGACCCTGACGCCTGCTGCATATTTGAAGTTTGCGTCTCTCTCCCCGTGGTCGCGTTACTTTTTTCTCCGGGTCTCCGGTTTTTTACTCCACATTTAGAAACATGCGTTTAGGGTATTTGACTGATATAAATTTGCACGTGGAAAGCGACTTCGAAGAGCTATTATTGAAGACCACGTTGCTTCTGAAAAAATAGCGAATAGCTCAGTGGACCTGGTAAATACATAGTTTAGTTTTAACTCTAAAAAATGCATGGCTGATGTTCTTATCAGCCCTTTGACCCACAAACCTCCTCCGCTGAATACACAGCAATGAGTTATTGTAATCTGCAGTGTAGTGGTTAAACGGGTGAGTAGGTCGGTGGCTGGGTGAGTTTGTAGGTAGGCTTAGGTTGTGTTCTGCGGTTTTTCTGCTGAGTTTTGTTTGGCACGAAATCCAAAATATTCTCCGCGTACTGGAAACTTCTTACAGGACTGGGTTGAGCTCTTTACTCCGTCCCTCGATGATGTTGGCGATGATCATTTGTTGCAGACTGCTTGGCTCGGCAAAACATCGGCGGTGGCCGAGCTACGGAAGAATGGGCCAATAGGGTGCACACACAGAGTATAGGGTAGCGCAGGTGAAACAAATTGTGGTGATACATTTCTTGATAAGAAGCAAAAAAATGGTAATACCTAAGATTAGTTTTTAAATACTGAAATCAACAACAAATTATTACAACACATTGCCAACCCAAATCTTACAAAATGCCAAGGAACAACCCAACAAACTAAAAGCCCACAACTCAACAACCTTAAAATTAAGAAGATAATGAATAAATAAAAAATAAACATTGAACAAGATGATGAAGATAATGAAGATGAAAATAAAACCAACTTGAAGTGTACGAGATTGTGTAACCCTTGCTGTTATTGTGCGTGTGGGGAGGGGAGGGGTCAGCGGGGGGGGGAAGGTGGGGGGAGGAGGGCAAGGTGGAGAAGGTGGGGAAGGCAGAGGAGGAGGGGGAGGAAGTGAAATTGGTGCTGCCCAGCTCATGGTATCCCACTTCCCGTCCACGTGCGCCCAGGGAGATTAGGACACGCACCTTCTCTGAGCGCGGCACGCGATATAAGGGGAGTGTAGTGGTTAGGGTGGAGGGATGCAGGCTTGAGTGAGTGTTTGGGAGGGTGGGTGATTGAGTGAATGAGTAGGTGGGTGGGTGAGTGGGGGAATTAATGAGTGGGTCAATAAATGAGTCGTTGAGTGAGTGAATGAGTAGTTGCTTGAGTGAGTCGGTGAGTTAATGAGTAGGTGAGTGAATGAGTGGTTGGGTGAGTGGCTTAGTGAAGGACTGGTTGGGTGAGTGGGTGTGTGAGAGTGGAAAGTAGGGGTGGAGCGGTTAGCCCTGCACTGCTCTACGAACCCGGCAGAGACCCGAGTTTGATTCCCACTCAGCCAGGCAGCAGCAGAAGAAGCAGCATCGTCATCGCAAGGTGTTGTTCCTGCTGTTGCTGCCGTTTATATTTCGTGAAGGCTTTTACACGTGACTGTCATACAGTAAGAGCGCCAGATACGCAAGAAAAACTAAAACATAACTAAACATGCTTGTGGACTTCATTCTAGATTTGAAGCTTTCGTGACTGCAATGATTCATATTCTCAGGTTTTTTCGGTAAAGTCACGTAGGTAAAAACATTAAAATTAATGAAAGTAAAATAAAACAAAACAAAATAAAATTCACGACGTTTCGGAGGCAACACAAGTCTCCGTCATCAGGTGGGACCGTCACAGCCGAATTAGCTGCGTGATGTCTTTGATCACCGCTCGCCCTCCGTCCCGGCGCGTCTCCATTCATTGTGTTGAGCACTGCGTGCAGTCTTTGATCGCCGCTCGCCCTCCGTCCCGACACGTCTCCATTCATTGTGTTGAGCACTGCGTGCAGTCTTTGATCACCGCTCCTCCTCCCTCCCGATACGTTTCCATTCATTGGCTACCACAGCCTGATAAGCTCTCCCCCCCCTCTCCACCTCTCTTCAACTTGCTTATAAGGGATTACATCTTGAATCATTGCTTCACTTGATGCAGCTAATTCGGCTGTGACGGTCCCACCTGATGACGGAGACTTGTGTTGCCTCCGAAACGTCGTGAATTTTATTTTGTTTTGTTTTATTTTACTTTCATTAATTTTAATGTTTTTACCTACGTGACTTTACCGAAAAAACCTGAGAATATGCTTGTGGACGTCAGCCCACAAAGCCACACAGCCACTTTGCAGTCTCTTCCTCCAGCACGTGCGGTCTGCCCGGCACGCCCTGAAGGACTTCACAGCCAGAGACAATGGTGCGCCATGGTCTTCTGCTCCCCTCATTCGCACAGCGAGCTTTCACGCAGTAGTACGATGCACCATAGACGTTCGGAAGCAGCACACACCCGCTGGTCACAACGGAAGTGGTTCAACTGAACCCAATGGCGCCTTGGGAAGTCGAAGCCAGGCATCTCGACAGACGGATCACTGATGAGGCCCTTGTTTGGCACATCCACGCATCTCCATTCCTTGTCCCAAACAGTATGGGTTTCCCACATACTAAAGTCTTTGGGTTGTGGTAGCGCCCACACTGGGATTTCAGACACGAGAGGAGGCTTGAAGATGTGGAAGTGAAGCATCTTGACCACTGCAGCTTGGCGGCGAATTTTTGGCTGCGAATATTGCAGAGTGGTGGCAGCATTTTCTGCTGTTATTGTATTGTTGTTGCTGGTGTTGTTGCAGTTGTTGCTGTAGCAGACAGAATATGACGTCTGTGCAGGAGAATATAGCATCTGTGCAGGACCGCCGTGGCCTGCAACCACATTGGGACTCCGCAAACCTCTCCCCAGCGTGCCTGGCAAGACAATGTTGAATAATCCTTGCCAGGACCTTTCCCGGTACTCTGAGAAGGAAGATGCCTCCGTAGTTGTTACAATATTGCGGTCCTCCTTCTTAAACAGGACCACCAAGGCCATCATTCAATTCTGCGGAACCTGTCCAGTGGCCCAAACGGTTCTAATCATGTCCTGGAGGGCAGTCTGCAAACAAATTCCAACCTTCCTCAGCAGTTCACTTGGGAGATCGCCTCTGCCCAGCGCTTTTCCAGGTCTCAGACTCTGGATCGCCTTCCATACTTCAACAGATGGCACCTCGGATTACTTCTTACAATATTTGAGGTACTGCAGCCCCAGCAAAGGCCATCCCCACCTTGCCCTACATAAAGACAAAGATCCCCCGTACAGCCTTAACATACTGTTGGGACAAGTGCTTTTAGCGAGCACCAATGAAGGCCAACACGGCACACGAGGGGTGGCTGGCGACTACCACGCCCGGCCGCCTTTGTCTCCCTAGTGGCGATAATTACACCACACCAGGTATTCATTTGAGGCCGAGTCGACCTAGGGGAGGTCCCGGACCAGTTCAGATAATCGCCGTCACTGGTTTTGGTGATGGTGTTGGCTTTGAGCAGGAATCAAACTCGGGTCCCGCAGCGTGACGTGCTAACCGCTGCGACACCGCTCCGTACAGATATTCCCAGATAAAGGTCCCCCGTATAACCCTCAGACTGAAGGACAAGGGCTGTTGTGGCGAGTCGCATCTGTATGACCTCGCCCTGCTGAATGTGGAAACCAGTTCAGTGTTTTGTACTGAACCAATGGTTGAAGCAAAGCCTGACCCTGCTGCTGATGGGGCACTCAATGTGGAAACCGGTTTAAAGTTCTCAAGTTTTATTTCCCACGTTTACAAAACACGCAAAATACAAACGTCCCCCGTGCAGCCTTCATGCACTTTACAGGCAATTGCTGCTAAGTGGACAGCAAGCGCCTACGAAGGGCATGCAAAGCGCATCAAGAGCGGGAGAGACAAAGCCGGCTGTGGGAGCGAGCGAGGGAGCGGGGGAAGTCTCAATGTGTTGAGCACCGCTCGTGCTGTCTATGTTCTGCCAGTGTCTGCCAGCAGACATCAGAATGAGACAGGGCGAGACCTGGAGTGGGGCAGTGGTCACTGTGAGGGGGAGTGGCCACTGAGGGGCGTGGCCACCGTGATGGGGCGTGGCCACTGAGGGGTGTGGTCACCGTCAGGGGCGTGGTCACCGTGAGTAGGCGTGGTCACCGTGAGTAGGCGTGGTCACCATGAGGGGGCGTGGCCACTGGGAAGGGGCGTGGTCACCGTGAGGGGGAGTGGCCACTGGGAAGGGGCGTGGCCACCAACCGCTGGGGAGGGGGGGACGTGGCTCCCGGCCTCTAGGGAGCGCATGGCCCCCCAGCCTCAGGCCATGGCCCCCCAGCCTCAGGCCATGGCCCTGGGATTGATGCCCATGCCGGGCTCGGCGTAGGGGTTGAACCCAGCGGAGCGCAGGAGGCCGTCCATGCTGTTGCGTCCTCGGTGCCAGCCCCGTACGGACACCTCGCGGTGCATCTGGCACGCGGCGCACGGCAAGCAGCAGTGTAGGGTGAGGAGATCGTTACACAGGGAGCCCTGCACACGCAACACACGGATGGACACATGCACAGACAAGCACGGACAAATGGTCACTCGGATGGATGGACATATGCACAGATAGTCACGCGGAATGGAGAGATTAAACACATTTGAAGATCGATAAATGAATGGACGCATGTAAATAGATCTTAGTATGAACGTCGCTAAGGGTTTCTGGCAGAGGCAATGTGTTCCAAGTTGTGTGTGTGTGGACACGCACATGGACAGATGGCCAGATAGATAGAGGGATGGACACAAACAGAGAGGGAGGGATGGACAGAGAGAGGGATGGACACACTGCAATCAGATCCAAGTCGTGTGAAAACCCCGTGTGTGTGTGTGTAGTGGGGAGCAGTGATGTTGCGGTTAGCTCTTTAAAGACTGCAGAGTGGCTCTTGAAATTCGAATTTCTTTTTAAAAGATGTCTTATTCTTTTGGTTGCCGGTGCCTGACTATGTAAGAAATTCAGTTCATCGTGGAAGTCTAGTGCACCACGGGCAGAGGTTGGCAACCTGTGGCTCAGTAAACACTGTTTCACCACTTTATTTATGAAGGACTACCATCTAGACGCATTCACCACATTGTATTGCGGCTCTTAAAATTACGGGGTTTTTTTCCCCCGAATTCGAATTCTTGTTGTTTTGGTAGCTGACCCCTGTCCCGTAGGCTGTAGACCTGACTCTGGCCGTGTGTGCTCGCGTGACGTCGCCTACGCTGATGCGGTATCTCTCGCGGATGGACGCCCGCATCGCGTTGGCCGCGACCTGCATCCAGCACGGACACCCCAGCATGGAGCTCTCTCCCATTTTGCTCGCCAGTCCACCGATCAGAGCACAGGGGCAGAGGCAGCCCAGCAGGCCTGCGCGCAGGGACGACAACGCAAGAGCAGTGGTCGATCCACTACTGGATGGAGGAGGACGCCTCCTCAAGCATAGGACACACACACCTATCAAGAGCCGTGGTCAGTCTTAAATATTGAAACTAAACTATTTCACTTTACCAAGTAAAACCCACTGAGATAGTATCTCCTTTTCTAAACAACCTGGCCCCATATGATCATTCAACAGCGGCTTATCACGTGGAAATTTCTATCAGCCAAATACTCTAAACTCACCACACAAAGACCCATAGACTCACCACGTGGAGACACATACTCACACAGAAAGCCAGAACCACTACACAGAGACTCATAGACGAAACTAAAAGAAAAAACAGTTTTTTTTCTGAAGCGACCTGGCCACAAACGATAGCTCAACATAGTGATGACATGATACTGATGACTGCTGGTTGCAGTCCGGATGACGTGATTGCTAAGCTCCAGGGTGATTTCAACAAACTACAACATCATCTAGTTGCTCTTAAACTAGTGCTGAATACATCCAAAACCAAGGTGCTATGCTTCACACCAGGACTAAAGCAGGAAGTTATTTTTCCCCAATTACATTCCCTAAATAATTGTACAATAGAGCAAGTCAAGATCTATGAGTATCTTGGAGTCATCCTTCATTCAAAACTGAATTTTCAAGATCACACTGATTATATTGGATAAAAGACAAAAATAAATATTGGTTTTCTGTAGACACAAACACTGTTTTCCACCGATGTTCCGTTTGGAATTGATAAACGCTACCATAATGCCTCTATTTTATTACTGTGACATCATATATAAATCAGCACCCAGTATTGTAATGAAGAAGCTTGACTCAATATATCACTCGGCCTTAAGATTTGCATTGAACTGCCCTTATAGGACCCACCACTGTGATCTCTACATTGGATCAAACTTAACATCTCTTAATGATCGACGGCTTGTGCATCAGATATTATTTATTCCCGATGTACCTACAAGAAAATCCGCAGACTACCTGCTTGATCTCCTCACCGTTTCGAAGAACAAATGTAACCTAATATCTTCACTCATTTACCAGCTTCACATTCCTTATTGCCGTACAAATACTGGAGGAAGGGCCTTTGCTATTGATGCCCCCAGGGTCTGGAATGCTATCGCCAATAAACTACAACTTGGATTACTACCTGTGAGATCATCACTAAAAACTACTCTAGAGGAGTTTTAAAACCCTAGCTGCCACTGCTATCAACTGGCCTGAAATCAAATATATCACAACGGATTACCTCAGCAAAGAATGATCTTGTATTTTGATTATAGTGTGCTGCTTCTCCAACTGATACACGGGCTGTCATGGAGTGACTCACACAGCCAACGATGGCTGCAAAGTTTGGTAGTACATGTTATGTATATCGCTATTGTTAAATTTCGATAACAGTTCCTACGATCACTGTAACATTGTTTTTATAGCATTATTTTAGTGATTTCGAAACAGGACCCTGAGGGGTGGGCTGGTAGGAACGAACAATCGAATGGCTATAATAAAATGAAATGGCAAAAAATGGCCGCCAATAAGTGGATGCCCCGTGGCCCCGCCCTCCACCCGCGTAACCCCGCCCCGGCCACCCGTGGCCCCGCCCCATCTCGGTGTCCCCGCCCCCAGCTCGTTGCCCCGCCCCTTACCGCCGTAACCCTGCCCCAACCCCGCGTAGCCCCGCCCTCCACCTCGTGCCCACGCCCCCTGCCGCCGTTGCCCCGTCCAGCCCCGCGTAGCCCCGCCCCCTGCCGCTGTAGCCCCGCCCAATACACCCCTAGCGGGGGAGAGATTCCCAGGCCTGGCTCTAAGCTGGAGAGCCGCCGACGAGGGGGGGGTAGGGAGTTGTTTGTAATGTAAAAGCTTTAAATTTAAATGTTTCTATTAAAAAACATCACGGAATGTAACATTGTTAAACATTAACTCCCATTCACACACGCGGGGGAACTATACGAAGGGAGAGTTTTAGGCCTAATTCTAGGCTTTAGGCCTAGCTGTAGGCTTTAAGCCGCCGTGAGTTAATTTTTAATTTAACTGTTTTTATTTTTTATGTAAAAGCTTTAAATTTAAATGTTTCTATTTAAAAGCATCAGGGAATGTAACATTGTTAAACATTAACTCCCTTGCACACACGCGGGGGAACGATACGAAGGGAGAGTTTGAGGCGTTGTTCGAGGCTTTAGGCCTAGCTGTAGGCTTTAGGCCGCTATGAGTTAAATTTTAATTTACAAGTTTTAATTAAAAGCTATCTCAAGGAATTATAAGGGAATGTTACACTTGTTTAGCCAGGAAAGCCTCATTAATTTAAATGTTTTAATTAAAAGCTATCTGAGGGAATTATAAGGGAATGTTACACTTGTTTAGCCAGGAAAGCGTCACTGAGTCTAAAGGTTTTTGTAGGGTCATGCCAAGTGTTTGCAGTAGGGGGCGATGTTGCTACACGGACGGACGATATAATTTATTGTAGGCTGGTCCACTTCGTTCCTACCAGTATAAGATTTAATTTAGCCATATTGTTTGTTGTAGTATAGAGTTAGACATTACATTTATCTAAATTGTATTATGATTGTTATTGTTTATCTAGCATCCAACTGGGATTTTTGCACACAGCAATAACTAACGGCGCTTTTTCTGGAATAATTTAATGTTTTTTCCTAGATGTTTCTATTTGCGTGCAGTCAATTTTAAATGTGTCTTGTTAATGTAATTGTTTGTTGCGGTTGCACCCGAATCAAGAGCTGAATGGCTCACAAGGCTATACCAAATAAATGAACTGAACTAAATGAACTGAACTAAATGTATCAGTGTCTGGATCAAACCCACGACCTCCTTCATACCAGGCGAGAGAGATAATATCACCTAGCCACCGCTGCTCGATGGAAGATATCCCCTCCTGAAGCATAGGAAACACACGCACAGTGAAAGCCGTGGTCGATCTACTGCTGGAGGGAGTGCGTGGAGGCTCACAGGAGTAGAGGTCCTGGTAGCAGGAGAAGAGACCGCTGGACCAGACTGGCATGGACATCAATGTGACGGCAGTGGGGCCCTGCCCACAGGGAGATGGAGATAGAGGAGATGCCATCAACACCCAACCACTCACACACACCCTTCACTCATACATCACTCAACCACTTACACCGTGACTCACCCATTAACACCACCGTAAGCCACACATCCCCTTACGCCCTCAACAACAACCGCCATTTGCCACTAAGCGGCAGTGACGTCACGGGACAGACCCAGGTGCCATGAGTTCACTGACCGATACACCATCTGTGCCTCCTACTATGACAACTTGCTATGTTTTAGCCGCCCGGTACTCCGCTTGTTGTTGTGAGCCTTGCTCCTCTGCCCTCTGTTGTTGCTGGAGGGCGTCTGCCTCCAACTACCCAGGAGCGTCCTTCACAA
This sequence comes from Lampetra fluviatilis, assembly GCF_964198595.1. Taxonomy (NCBI): domain Eukaryota; kingdom Metazoa; phylum Chordata; class Hyperoartia; order Petromyzontiformes; family Petromyzontidae; genus Lampetra; species Lampetra fluviatilis. The sequence goes on from NC_136329.1 coordinate 1,318,915, forward strand.
GCCTCCTCCACAAGGCCGATCTTGACACCGCTGGTCCCAGTTATTGGAAAGTCCACTCAGCTCCATATCCTCTCGCACCACATTAAATCTCATCTATAGCCTGTGCCACACCCATTTAGCTCCCTCAATCAGGCTTAACAAAAGCTGTTTGGGGGCATGCGGTGGCTGGGCATACAGGCTATATGACCCAGCCAATGCAGCCTTGGCTGCTGGAGGAGTTCATAAATGAGACTGTGTCCAGATCTTGAGGATTTGTGAGAACCTCACACAATCCAGCCTGGTTAAACCCTGGATGGATTGTAGGCAGGCCAACTTGAATATTTCTAACCGACAAAGAAGTTCCATTAGGGGAGTCCATGTTTCACAACCATAAAACATGTTAATTAATGTAGATTCCAGATGACATCCCTGTCACACCTCAAAATGAACAGAGAATGGCTCAGACTCCTAGCCACGTAGCTCAATCCGGGCCCGCCCACCGCCACGAAGGTCCTTAATGATTGTGAGCAGAGAGTCAGGGTCTTATAAAGAAAGTACCAAGAACAACCCAAAGCCCAGGCCTATTGAGGTTATAATTAGGCATTTACAGGTCAATAAAGCAGAGATGTAGGTCCTGTTGAAATTCCTTACACCTCTGCTGTAGCAGACGGACAGAAAATATATCTGTGCAGGAACGCCCTGACCTGAAACCACATTGGGGCTCCGTAAGCCTCCCCGCAGCGTGCCTAGCAAGGGGATGTTGAATTATCCTTGCCAGAAGAACCCAGCACACTGAGGAGGAATATGCCCCTGTAGTTGTTATAGCCTGTGCAGTCCCCCTTCTTAAAGAGGGGGGCCACCAGCGCATCCTTCCAAACCTGCAGAAACCATCCTGTGGTCCAGACTTATCATTACGTGATATAGGGCAGTCAGCATAAAAACACCACCCTCAGCAGTTCACTTCATCCAATATGAGGCACTGCAGCCTCAGCAGGGTCATCCCCACGTTGCCCCATGATGTTTTCCTGGCTGAGGGATTTCCCCTCCCCAAACACCTCAGAAATTATCAGCAAATCTGTAAACTTGTTCCTGGGGGTCGGAGATCAGATCACCTTTCTTTCCCATAAAAATGGTGAGAGTTGGAGTGCCGCAAGTAATTTTTTCATGGAATGTAAGAGTGATTTTTATCGCAAACTACTGAGGCAGACTCCATCTCCTCAGCAACCTGCAACCACCACTCATCCTTGCAGCGTTGCATGGCTCTCCAAACCTCCAAGCTAATGCAAGCCTCCTCATTCTCCAACGTGGGATGCTGTAGCTGGAACACCTCTGTCAGCCAGGGTCTCTGGGAAGTTTGGACCATGTACCAAAAGCAACCATTGCAGCTGCATGGGCCACAGTCCTAAACATCGCCAATTTACCCTTAGCATCAAGACGATATGGGAATGATGCCCACCCCAGCTTAATGCGAGGATACAATTCACGCATTCAACTTTCATCAGCTAGTGGAGACCAGGCCACTGTGGGTTTGAATGGGGTCCTAGATAGACACCCACTACCGGAGTGGAAGAATGACAGGTGCATCTTACAGACAAGCCGATGACAAGTCGATGGTCAGTGGGCAGATCAGCTGCACGGTAGGTCCTGGCATCAAGGACATGGGTGCACATCCGCTGTTCCGTCACTATATAGTCCAGAAGATATTCTTGCTTGGACACGTTATGCATCCATGCTGTTGTATGGATACGCCGATGCCGGAACAGCGTGTTGGTAATTACAAGTTTATGGGCTGCACAGAAGTCGAGTAGCCTCCTACTATTATTATTGAGCTGATCTGGCCCATGCCTTCCAATCACTTCAACCCACATGCCAGCGTCATGACCCACTCGGGTATTAAAGTCACCCAACAGGATGACTATCCCACTTTAGCGAGCACCTGTTACAGGAGGTCATAGAAGGCATCCGACTCATTGGCGTTGCCAGCATTCCTTTACTGGTGTTCATCATCGGGTGGGGGCATAAGCAACTCTCCACCCCCATTCCTCACCTCCCATTGATAGGGAGGCCAGCCCACAGTCACCTGGGTCTTGCAGCTTCTCACACCTTCCCCCGACACGCTTCCACGCCCCCTTCATGATGTGTTCAGAAAATGACTCACTCACTGTTGTTTATCAGTTACCTGCCCTGAGTGGAGGACTGTCCACACCTCATGGTGACTGGAGCCAGAGCCGGTCCACCGGACCTCCTCATTGCCACAGAGATCGCAGTGGCTTTTTGCAATTTCTGGAAGAACCCCAAGGGGTACGGGTTCAATCTCCTGGCTGCGCAATGTGGGGTTTGGCCAGCAGACATCCAGAGCCCCCTTTGGCTGCTGTGGTTGCTATAAACGTAATGAGGGGAAAAGCCAATTGAAATTGTCCTTCCCCCATAGCATTGCTCACTACAGCGTTACCGTCCAGCATCACCGAGGAGGTAGGGGGTTGTTTTTGCTGCACTCACGCCCCCACTCACCGCTCACTCAACCCCCCCCCCACTCACCCCCCCCCCCCCACTCACCCCCCCCCCACTCACCCCCCCCACTCATCCCCCCCACTCACCGCTCACTCACCCCCCCCCCACTCACCCCGCCACTCACCGCTCACTCACGCCCCCCCCCCCCACTCACTTGTGCACAATGGGGGGCTGTGACCCCTCCTGCTGGCCCCCAGTCCTGCGCCTGTCTCGGCTGAGTTCTCACCACCGCGTGGGGAGCGGCAGGGCCCCCCATTCCTCCCGCGGGGGGGGCCCCCACTCCTCCCGCAGGGGGGGCCCCCACTCCTCCCGCGGGGGGGCCCCCCACTCCTCCCGCGGGGGGGCCCCCCACTCCTCCCGCGGGGGGGCCCCCCACTCTTCCCGCGGGGGTGCCCCCCACTCCTTCCGCGGGGGGGCCCCCTCTTTCGCTGTAGGGGGGTAGGCCACCCCCCCATTCAGCGCCAAGAGACGCACGGCGAGGGGGCAGGGGTTGGGGGTCGGGTTGAACGGGGTGGGTCAGAGTTTGGGGTTCCATCGTCAGTGAGTGAGTGGGTGATTGGGTGAGTGGCTTGGTGAGTGAGTGGGAGAGTGGGTGGGAGAGTGGTCGGGTTAGTGGATGGGTGAATGGGTCAGTGAATGGATGGGTGAGTGGGTGGGTTAATAGGTTGGTGGGTGGGTGAATGGGTCAGTAAGTGGATGAGTGGATGAGTGGGTGGGTGAATGGGTGAGTGGGTGGGTGAATTGGTGAGTGGGTGAATTGGTGAGTGAGTGGGTGAATTGGTGAGTGAGTGGGTAAGTGGTGAGTGACTAGGTGAGTGAGATTGAATGGGTGAGTGTGTCAATGTGTGTGTTAGAAGGCCATACGGGTTATCTTTGTGTTTATGGGTGAGCGAGTGAGTTACAGAGTGAATGAGCAGGCGAGGGTGCACTGGTGATTGAGTGTGAATAGGTGTGTGAATGCGTGAGTGTCAATGGGCGAGAGAGTGTGCCTGTGAATGGCTGAGTGAGCAGGTGAGTGGGTGGGTGAGCGAGCGAGTGACGATGCAGGCGAGTGACGACGGCGAGGATGCGTGAAGAGGAGTCCGATTCAACCCAAACCGGTGAAGTCGGGTGGAGATCTGAACCGGCGCGGAGTGCAGGAGTTGGTGGTGACTGCAGCTTCCATCCAGCAGTTGAGAGAGCAGGAGGAGTAGGAGGGTGAGGGAGGAGTAGGAGGGTGAGGGAGGAGGAGGAGGGCGAGGAGGAGGTAAAAAAAAACTAACTTGGAGCGCACTGCGCATGCGCAATCGCCTCCCTTTATTCGTTAATTGGGCGGCCAGCTGGCCAATCAATCGATTACGTGGGCGAGGGGTGGGGGTGAGTGGAGAGGGAGAGGGGTAGTGGGGGAGGGGCGGAGGAGGGGGGAGTTGGGGTGGAAGTTCAGGGACGCGCTGCTGCTGAACCTGGAGAGTGCCACGAAGAGGTGGGGTCTGACCATCAGCCCCACCAAAACGAAGCATTGATGATGGAGCAGTTGTGGAGAGAGTGGAGAGTTTCCCATACCTGGACAGTGTGCTATTATAATTTGTTATCCAACCCCTCCCCCCATCCACATCGCCCACTCAGCAGCATCATCAGTATCATCAACAGCATCAACAGCAGCAGCATCATCATCAGCAGCATCATCATCAACAGCATCATCAACAGCAGTATCATCATCAGCAGCATCATCAACAGAACCAACAGCAGCAGCATCATCAGCAGCATCATCATCAACAGCATCATCAACAGCAGTATCACCATCAGCAGCATCATCAACAGCATCAACAGCAGCAGCAGCATCAGCAGCATCATCATCAACAGCATCATCATCAACAGCATCATCAACAGCAGTATCAGCAGCAGCATTTGCAGCAGCAGCATTAGCAGCATCATCAGCAGCAGCATCATCATCATCGCCAGTATTATGATGAACCCCACGACCAGACCTGTCCCGCTGGGTTTCCTCGCGTGAACTCAGCCAAGGGTCTCCTTTGTGGCTGAGCTGGGGGCGAGCTTGTGACCCCCATCGCAGGAGAATGCCGAGGGGTCACTGAAGGGAGATTTTGTGATTGTCCACAATTGGCGATCGCTCTGCAGAGCAATGGAAACCAGATTCGTCATCCCTCCCGCCCGATTGCATCCTCAAGCTATCGTCTTCTACCCAACTTCATCAAACCTGTCAACCCCTTATCAGTTCCTTACCTCATTACAGACCAATTCAGACCTTAATGGGCACCCTGTGTCCTTATAAATATCAACGCTCATCCTACAAAGTCCCATCACAAGGAAGAAACACAAACAAATAGACAAAACACTTTTTTTTGCTCGTATTGAAACGGCTGTATGCCGTATGGACCTGAAAACTCAATTTCCCTGTATAAAAATACAGGTAAACCGTATGGTCCATAATACAGGTTTATTTTGGGTTAGATCGCTTAAATATATAAATGTGCCGTTAAACCCGCCACCACCCTACACAGCCAACTAGTAAGGTTTGTCACGTAAACAGAACATGCCATTTCGTTACTATTACAGCACTAGTGTGTAGTGTATAGTGTAGTATACTAGTACAGCACTAGTGTGTAGTGTATAGTGTAGTATACTAGTACAGGACTAGTGTGTAGTGTATAGTGTAGTATACTAGTACAGCACTAGTGTGTAGTGTATAGTGTAGTATACTAGTACAGCACTAGTGTGTAGTGTATAGTGTAGTATACTAGTACAGCACTAGTGTGTAGTGTAGAGTGTAGTGTATAGTGTAGTATACTAGTACAGCACACCGGTGTGTTGGAGAGCAAAGACACAACATTTACAATCTGAGTACGACGTTTCGCCAGTAATTGTAATTACTTGTAATTGGTGGCGGGTTTAACGACACATTTATATATTAACACGATCTAACCCAAAAAAATACTGTATTATAGATGATATTGGTCGCAAAAGTCTACTCTGTGTTAAACTAAGGGGCCGTCCATAAATGACGTCACGCGATTTTGGACGATTTTTTACCCCCCCTCCATCGTTACACGGCGTCACAAAAAGTGAGACCCCCCCTCAAATATGACGTCACAAACCTCTGCCCCCCCTCCCCAAATAAATAGAAAACATGCTTCAAATCGCTTTAAACTATTGTCATTGTAGTGCGTATTTAATGTGGCGCTGCACTGTGATGTTGTAAGAGAAAACATTTATTACAAAGTCTATTTAATTAAGTAGAACGTGTTGTCTATATTTATTTAAAGTTGCGCATTTTGATGTGACGTCACATTTCTCATCGTCACACATCGTCACAAACGTCTGACCCCCCCCCCAGGTGCGTGACGTCATTTGATGGACGGCCCCAAAGGGGCGGGTTTCGTCGTCGCCGTGGGAGCGTCATCCTCATCCGATTGTGCGCTCTGAGAGCGACTGCTGTGGTCGTTTTTTAAATGAACCCCACAACCGCGAACATGACAGACTTTTTTTTACTTTTAAACAACTTTTATTGCCGCCAGCAGAAAATGCACTGGAGGCGATTTCGATATGAAATACACAAAGTCACCAGCAAACAAATGAAAATAAACGCTACAAATCGACGCGCTGTGGTGCTAAAAGCACCGCGCACAACACGAAAGATAAGTCACGTGGTGGTTGCGGTGTCATCGCGCACGCCACGGTGACGAGCGAGCGCATCAGAAGGTGAACACGAGGGTGCCGTCCACGCTGGTACAGAGGGCTTTTCCGGCTCCCCAGCGTTCGAAGAAGACGTGCACATCACCAACATGTGTGTGGTACATGGCGTGCTCCAGCCGGAGCCGTGCCTTAAGCAGAGGGCGACTGACCGTGCGAGCAAAGAACACAAATCCGCAGGGCCGTGTCATCTCGGTAATTATTCTCCCGCTAGCCAGGGCGATGATTAGGATTCATGGGCTTCCTTCTCATGAAGGTGAGGTTAGGGGTCGGGAGAAGAAGAACGGGGTGAAGAGGGGTGGGGAGGGGGGTAAACGGAGCGCGTTTGCTTGTTTTGCCACGTCATGTGTGGCTAATGCAGACTTGAGATGGGACTTTGTAGGATGAACGTTGAGATTTATTAGGGCACGGGGTGACCAATACGAGCTGAATTGGTCTGTAATAAGGTAGGGCACTGATGAGGGGTTGGCAGGTATGATATAACGAGATAAAATACCTTTCTAAAGTCATTTATCGTAAGCCACGTGGTTTCCCAGCGTAACAAGTGGGCACAGACAGATTATGTGACGCATGCTGAGCGTCCGTTGATGTTTATTACACTCTTTTATTCAACTTGCCTTGTCTATTTGTATTCTATCAAAAGTTTGACACTGAATATCTTTGCATCTACGAACTTTAACGAGCTGAAATTTTCAACACAGACTCGTCTCACGTGACATTTTAAGATTTCATGAAAAATACCGGTCCAGGTCCCGCCAATCCAGCGCCTTTTCGTGTTTTTTACTTAATTTTAATAATGAATAATGGTACATTCCACTCCCACCCCCCCCCCCTTTTTTAAATATCGAGTGGTTGCGCCCAGCTACGAGGTCAAACGTCTCGTCCAATCAGAGCATTTGTTGCAGGGCAGCCTATGACCAATGAAAGGCGCGCTTACATCGCCGCTCGTCATGGCGCCGGAGCTGGCGCTGTGGTTCCCACTTCGCGCGAGACCAATAATTACAATAACAATTACTAAAAACACTATGTAGTTATGATCTTAATAAATATCATTATCGTTAGCTTTGTGACGCCCCGTTCCGACACGCTGGGGGCAGCATGGTTCTGCTCAAGTTGAGTGAGCAGGTGAGATGTTTTCCAATGAAATGCCCTAATGTTATCGCTATTTTAATTGGCGAAATTGTCTAATTATATTGTTTATATAAATGTTTTCAATTAAAGTGCTAAATCTGTGCACGTTGAACACAGTGTCGCGATATGCAGTATTGTGCATATGCGCGTATTGTTACAGCATTGCAATCCATGTGTCTTACCGTCTTTCATACAGGGCATTACTTCATGATCGCAAATACGACAATTAAACACGTTATACGTATCGCCTTGCTCTAAATGGAATTTCACTACTTTACAATCAGGGTGATCGTTATTCCAATTGTAATAGCCGTGCTTAGTTCTGCATGCTATCAACCTTCAATTATGCTTTCATTTCTTGTAGGGTCAAACGGTTGACATAAACAAGCCATTATAGTCATCTCTACAGGGTCATAAAATATGTACCACTTTGTGCGAAGTCAGTGGTTGTTAAACAAGTTCCCTGCCATGGGAATGTGGAATTTCCACTGGTGGAGATGAGCGCCGCACAATACCCGTAGGAGCATAGAGGTCTTTTCTCAATCCACTGTTGGATGAGGGCCCCTCCCCACGCCGTGCTGATTGTGGAGGCCGTTTGACCATACTTCACCCCAGCTGGTCATTGGGGATTGGTAAAGGTGGCAGCATAGACGCATAGTACAACTGGATATAAACACAACGTGGCCCCACAACCCTAAGACAACCTGTTTGTGATGGTGGGCACACATCCAGGCACTGTAACAGCTCAGATCTGCTTGGCTTTCGTTCATAGAAGTTGAGAGTTATAGTGATGCTGTTCTTAACAGTTAACATCTCGCAGTGGCGAGATGTTAACATATTCTTTAGGTCTTTCAGATGTTAACTACCTCTCCTGATCCTGACACCCCTGACCCTATTTGGAGTTTGCGTGTTCTCCCCATGGTCGCGTGGATTTTTCTCCCTCTACATTTAGAAACATGTTCTTCCAGTATTTGGCTTTTATAAATCTCTATATCGCCCTCCCACTGGCCCTCACCAACCCCTCCATGCAGTGCTCACACAGCTGGGTTTAACGTCAGCAACTTCAGCAACTTCCCGGTATTTGTGTTTGAACGGCCGCAGCTTCTGTTGACAATGCTCTCGAGCCCAGGGTCATCATGTGCAACTCTGCTTGTGTAGTTGTGTGCGTGTGTAGCTGAGTCTGTGTATGCAACTGGGTATCTGTGTGTAGCTGTGTGCGAGCCTCCTCTAGGTCGACTCAGTCTCACATGAGTACGAGCAAGCACCACGCCCGGCCGACTTTGTCTACCGAGTAGCGATGTTTACACACCATACCAGGTACTCATTTGCGGAGGCCCAGGATTGGTGCAGATAATCGTGACTTGTGTTGGCCATGAACAGGAATCAAACTCGGTTCGACGGGTTTGTAGCACAGTGCACAAACCAATACACTACCACTCTCCACTAGTTCGGCAAATCCCCTTATCTCCTCAGTGGTGCTGGTCGGTAACGCTGTGATGGAGGGAAGGCCGATTTCCAATTGGCTGTTCCCCTCATCGCGCTCGTAGCCACCACAGCGACATACGAGGGGCTCTGGATGGGTGCGAGGGGCTCGTGACCTCTCCACCTTCATCTAAATTACCACGAAACCACCTGGTATGTAGGAGGTCGTGGGTTCAGTCCCGACATTGAAGCTCTGTATATGATGAGTTTACATGTCTTGGTGGCATGGATTTTTCTCAAGGTCCTCCAGTATTTCCCTCCACATTGAAAATCAGCATGCGTTTAGAATAATTGACTGCTTCTATAAATTTCCACATAGACCACTTCGTTATGCTATTATTTGTGGCCATGTCGCTTCTGAAAAAGAGCTAATATCTCAGTGGGCTTTATCTGGTAAAATTAAAAAAAGCTTTTTTTGTCTTCTTGGTTTTTTCGGTAAAGTCACGTAGAAGGGAAGTAATAAAATAATAAAAATAAAACATAATAAAATAATTCTCACGACGTTTCGGCTACAACGCAAGCAGCCGTCTTCAGGTGAAGAATGAGACACTGCCAAGCTAGGAGCTTATATATAAGCTGAGTTGGAGGTGGAAGAAGAGCGCCTTAACAAAAGAATGTGCATATCAAGAGGAATTTAGCATATTCATGGGAAATGCGTAGGAGGTGGGCGGGGGGGTTTCAAAGTCATATTATGCCCATGCATTATGCAGGATCAGCAGCACCAAAGGGAGGGGGCAGGGGGTAGCATTAACAAAGGGAGGGAATGTTAATATGTAGAAGCAATGAAACATGTGAATGGGAGAACGGTGGCAGGAGACCCGCAGCGGAGCAAATAATGCATTCCCTGTGGAGAACACAAGATACACAGTTAATGCCAGTGAGTGGACTGCGGTCTGAAAGTCACCGTAAACGTGAACAACAATCAGTTAAGATCCGAAATGGTTTATTACGTCCTTCCAATGATTGCTGAGCCAGAATCCATCTTCTCGGTTGAAATTGTCTCTGTGTTTGTATATGTGGATCGCCTCATGAACGAATCTCTCATGGTAGCCAGATGGCTTGCAGAGAACCTCTGTCTTGGATAAGTCAATGTCATGTGAGCCCACTGAATTGTAACAGTGATCTGCCACGGCTGAGGTGTTTGCCTACCGTGTTTCAGGTCTGCTTTATGTTCACGGATGCGGTCCGAGACATGTCGTTTGGTTTCTCCAATGTAACTGCTACCACAGAGACGTCTACAAACTAAGTTGCCTCTGTGGTAGCAGTTACATTGGAGAAACCAAACGACATGTCTCGGACCGCATCCGTGAACATAAAGCAGACCTGAAACACGGTAGGACAAACACCTCAGCCGTGGCAGATCACTGTTACAATTCAGTGGGCTCACATGACATTGACTTCTCCAAGACAGAGGTTCTCTGCAAGCCATCTGGCTACCATGAGAGATTCGTTCATGAGGCGATCCACATATACAAACACAGAGACAATTTCAACCGAGAAGATGGATTCTGGCTGAGCAATCATTGGAAGGACGTAATAAACCATTTCGGATCTTAACTGATTGTTGTTCACGTTTACGGTGACTTTCAGACCGCAGTCCGCTCACTGGCATTAACTGTGTATCTTGTGTTCTCCACAGGGAATGCATTATTTGCTCCGCTGCGGGTCTCCTGCCACCGTTCTCCCATTCACATGTTTCATTGCTTCTACATAATATTAACATTCCCTCCCTTTGTTAATGCTACCCCCTGCCCTCTCCCTTTGGTGCTGCTGATCCTGCATAATGCATGGGCATAATATGACTTTGAAACCCCCCCCGCCCACCTCCTATGCATTTACCATGAATATGCTAAATTCCTCTTGATATGCACATTCTTTTGTTAAGGCGCTCTTCTTCCACCTCCAACTCAGCTTATATATAAGCTCCTAGCTTGGCAGTGTCTCATTCTTCACCTGAAGACGGCTGCTTGCGTTGTAGCCGAAACGTCATGAGAATTATTTTATTGTTTTATTTTTATTATTTGATTACTTCCCTTCTACGTGACTTTACCAAAAAAAACCAAGATGATGAATCCCTGCAGTCACGAAAGCTTTAAATCGAAATTTAACAAGTGGGCACAGACAGATTATGTGACGCATGCTGAGCGTCCGTTGATGTTTATTACACTCTTTTATTCAACTTGCCTTGTCTATTTGTATTCTATCAAAAGTTTGACACTGAATATCTTTGCATCTACGAACTTTAACGAGCTGAAATTTTCAACACAGACTCGTCTCACGTGACATTTCAAGATTTCACGAAAAATACCGGTCCAGGTCCCGCCAATCCAGCGCCTTTTCGTGTTTTTTACTTAATTTTAATAATGAATAATGGTACATTTCACTCCCACCCCCCCCCCCCCCTTTTTTAAATATCGAGTGGTTGCGCCCAGCTACGAGGTCAAACGTCTCGTCCAATCAGAGCATTTGTTGCAGGGCAGCCTATGACCAATGAAAGGCGCGCTTACATCGCCGCTCGTCATGGCGCCGGAGCTGGCGCTGTGGTTCCCACTTCGCGCGAGACCAATAATTACAATAACAATTACTAAAAACACTATGTAGTTATGATCTTAATAAATATCATTATCGTTAGCTTTGTGACGCCCCGTTCCGACACGCTGGGGGCAGCATGGTTCTGCTCAAGTTGAGTGAGCAGGTGAGTTGTTTTCCAATGAAATGCCCTAATGTTATCGCTATTTTAATTGGCGAAATTGTCTAATTATTATTGTTTATATAAATGTTTTCAATTAAAGTGCTAAATCTGTGCACGTTGAACACAGTGTCGCGATATGCAGTATTGTGCATATGCGTGTATTGTTACAGCATTGCAATCCATGTGTCTTACCGTCTTTCATACAGGGCATTACTTCATGATCGCAAATACGACAATTAAACACGTTATACGTATCGCCTTGCTCTAAATGGAATTTCACTACTTTACAATCAGGGTGATCGTTATTCCAATTGTAATAGCCGTGCTTCGTTCTGCATGCTATCAACCTTCAATTATGCTTTCATTTCTTGTAGGGTCAAACGGTTGACATAAACAAGCCATTATAGTCATCTCTACAGGGTCATAAAATATGTACCACTTTGTGCGAAGTCAGTGGTTGTTAAACAAGTTACCTGCCATGGGAATGTGGAATTTCCACTGGTGGAGATGAGCGCCGCACAATACCCGTAGGAGCGTAGAGGTCTTTTCTCAATCCACTGTTGGATGAGGGCCCCTCCCCACGCCGTGCTGATTGTGGAGGCCGTTTGACCATACTTCACCCCAGCTGGTCATTGGGGATTGGTAAAGGTGGCAGCATAGACGCATAGTACAACTGGATATAAACACAACGTGGCCCCACAACCCTAAGACAACCTGTTTGTGATGGTGGGCACACATCCAGGCACTGTAACAGCTCAGATCTGCTTGGCTTTCGTTCATAGAAGTTGAGAGTTATAGTGATGCTGTTCTTAACAGTTAACATCTCGCAGTGGCGAGATGTTAACATATTCTTTAGGTCTTTCAGATGTTAACTACCTCTCCTGACCCTGACACCCCTGACCCTATTTGGAGTTTGCGTGTTCTCCCCATGGTCGCGTGGATTTTTCTCCCTCTACATTTAGAAACATGTTCTTCCAGTATTTGGCTTTTATAAATCTCCATATCGCCCTCCCACTGGCCCTCACCAACCCCTCCATGCAGTGCTCACACAGCTGGGTTTAACGTCAGCAACTTCAGCAACTTCCCGGTATTTGTGTTTGAACGGCCGCAGCTTCTGTTGACAATGCTCTCGAGCCCAGGGTCATCATGTGCAACTCTGCTTGTGTAGTTGTGTGCGTGTGTAGCTGAGTCTGTGTATGCAACTGGGTATCTGTGTGTGTAGCTGTGTGCGAGCCTCCTCTAGGTCGACTCAGTCTCACATGAGTACGAGCAAGCACCACGCCCGGCCGACTTTGTCTACCGAGTAGCGATGTTTACACACCATACCAGGTACTCATTTGCGGAGGCCCAGGATTGGTACAGATAATCGTGACTTGTGTTGGCCATGAACAGGAATCAAACTCGGGTCGACGGGTTTGTAGCACAGTGCACAAACCAATACACTACCACTCTCCACTAGTTCGGCAAATCCCCTTATCTCCTCAGTGGTGCTGGTCGGTAACGCTGTGATGGAGGGAAGGCCGATTTCCAATTGGCTGTTCCCCTCATCGCGCTCGTAGCCACCACAGCGACATACGAGGGGCTCTGGATGGGTGCAAGGGGCTCGTGACCTCTCCACATTCATCTAAATTACCACGAAACCACCTGGTATGTAGGAGGTCGTGGGTTCAGTCCCGACATTGAAGCTCTGTATATGATGAGTTTACATGTCTTGGTGGCATGGATTTTTCTCAAGGTCCTCCAGTATTTCCCTCCACATTTAAAATCAGCATGCGTTTAGAATAATTGACTGCTTCTATAAATTTCCACATAGACCACTTCGTTATGCTATTATTTGTGGCCATGTCGCTTCTGAAAAAGAGCTAATATCTCAGTGGGTTTTATCTGGTAAAATTAAAAAAGCTTTTTTTGTCTTCTTGGTTTTTTCGGTAAAGTCACGTAGAAGGGAAGTAATAAAATAATAAAAATAAAACATAATAAAATAATTCTCACGACGTTTCGGCTACAATGCAAGCAGCCGTCTTCAGGTGAAGAATGAGACACTGCCAAGCTAGGAGCTTATATATAAGCTGAGTTGGAGGTGGAAGAAGAGCGCCTTAACAAAAGAATGTGCATATCAAGAGGAATTTAGCATATTCATGGGAAACGCGTAGGATGTGGGCGGGCGGGTTTCAAAGTCATATTATGCCCATGCATTATGCAGGATCAGCAGCACCAAAGGGAGGGGGCAGGGGGTAGCATTAACAAAGGGAGGGAATGTTAATATGTAGAAGCAATGAAACATGTGAATGGGAGAACGGTGGCAGGAGACCCGCAGCGGAGCAAATAATGCATTCCCTGTGGAGAACACAAGATACACAGTTAATGCCAGTGAGTGGACTGCGGTCTGAAAGTCACCGTAAACGTGAACAACAATCAGTTAAGATCCGAAATGGTTTATTACGTCCTTCCAATGATTGCTGAGCCAGAATCCATCTTCTCGGTTGAAATTGTCTCTGTGTTTGTATATGTGGATCGCCTCATGAACGAATCTCTCATGGTAGCCAGATGGCTTGCAGAGAACCTCTGTCTTGGATAAGTCAATGTCATGTGAGCCCACTGAATTGTAACAGTGATCTGCCACGGCTGAGGTGTTTGCCTACCGTGTTTCAGGTCTGCTTTATGTTCACGGATGCGGTCCGAGACATGTCGTTTGGTTTCTCCAATGTAACTGCTACCACAGAGACGTCTACAAACTAAGTTGCCTCTGTGGTAGCAGTTACATTGGAGAAACCAAACGACATGTCTCGGACCGCATCCGTGAACATATAGCAGACCTGAAACACGGTAGGACAAACACCTCAGCCGTGGCAGATCACTGTTACAATTCAGTGGGCTCACATGACATTGACTTCTCCAAGACAGAGGTTCTCTGCAAGCCATCTGGCTACCATGAGAGATTCATTCATGAGGCGATCCACATATACAAACACAGAGACAATTTCAACCGAGAAGATGGATTCTGGCTCTGCAATCATTGGAAGGACGTAATAAACCATATCGGATCTTAACTGATTGTTGTTCACGTTTACGGTGACTTTCAGACCGCAGTCCACTCACTGGCATTAACTGTGTATCTTGTGTTCTCCACAGGGAATGCATTATTTGCTCCGCAGCGGGTCTCCTGCCACCGTTCTCCCATTCACATGTTTCATTGCTTCTACATAATATTAACATTCCCTCCCTTTGTTAATGCTACCCCCTGCCCCCTCCCTTTGGTGCTGCTGATCCTGCATAATGCATGGGCATAATATGACTTTGAAACCCCCCCGCCCACCTCCTATGCATTTACCATGAATATGCTAAATTCCTCTTGATATGCACATTCTTTTGTTAAGGCGCTCTTCTTCCACCTCCAACTCAGCTTATATATAAGCTCCTAGCTTGGCAGTGTCTCATTCTTCACCTGAAGACGGCTGCTTGCGTTGTAGCCGAAACGTTGTGAGAATTATTTTATTATGTTTTATTTTTATTATTTTATTACTTCCCTTCTACGTGACTTTACCGAAAAAACCAAGAAGATGAATCCCTGCAGTCACGAAAGCTTTAAATCGAAATTTAAAGCTTTTTTTGGTTTAAATTTAAACTGTGAAGTGAGAAATCAGGGTGTTATCTTTGACTCTGGTCGAACTACTGAGTCACATTAAACAGGTTACAAAGATGTGTTTCTATTATCTAAGAACTATTGTCAAAATGTAATATATATCATTCACTGCTGCCGATAAAGTTCATGCCTTTATTCCATCTCGACCAGACGACTGTAATGCTCTGTCTGCTGGGCTGACAAGTCATGCCTTAACACGGCTACAGCTCGTGCCGAATTCAACTGCAAGAGTTCAGAACGGTCTGAACCACATTTGGTTCTAGAAACGGTCAAGTCTGGGCACCAAACTGAGAGTCTACCAGTGCTGTGTTCTCTCAATGTTGTTGTACGGTGCGGAGGCCTGGACAATTGCTTCGAGCTGATTAGGATTTGCTGCAGTCTTTCCACACACGATGCAAAAGATGCCTTCTTGTCATTCGATCGTTCGACTTAATCATGTTCCCATTGCGTCTATGAGACCAGTCTTCTCATGATCGAGAGCTCAGTTCATTGTGGACACGTCGCCCGTCTTGATGCGCAAACTCCTCTAACAAACTGCGCATTTCAGTTGGCAGTTCATGTTCGTAGTAGATTGCGACCCTCAAAGGAATGGTGCTGCCCCCATGGTGCCCCCGTGATCCATGGATTTAAAAAAAATACTCGAGACAACGGTGTATGGCAACAAGATAAGTTTATGTGAATGCTGTCGCAAGAGGGCAAACGTTTGGCACAACGGTTATTCGCTAACTGCATGAATGAATGCATGGTTCTCACCAAAACAACACAGTGATTGCATATTAAGTCTGTGTTTGTAGCTCTGCACTGGTTTCCAGTGAAATATACAATTTATTTTAAAATCCTATGAGGACGCTTAAAGCCCTTAGTGGAATGTAACCAGATTACTTGTCAGAATTATTCTTTCATTCAGCCTCAGCGTGCAAAATTGAAGTGAGCTGATAGTGGCGAGCCCTGCTGTGCATTCTGAGGGACAGGCTCAGTAGGTGTGATCAAGGGATGGGCTCCCAGTTGGTCAACCATTGTTATGTGTGCTGATGATCTGGTGGTTGCTGCTCACTCTAAGGAGTTGGAGATTCTACGGCTGAATCTCGAGTGAGCCATTAAGAGGTGGAGCATTACCATCAGCCCCACAAAAACAGAGCACCTGCCTCGGTATTTTATGTCATTAAACACTCCCCCCCCCCGCTCCTCCCTCCACTCCCATGAGTTATGAGGCAGTTGGGAAGAGAGAGTGGAAGAGGAGTTTCCATACCTGGGCAGTGTGCTTATGAGCAGCTCCGGATTAGCAGCAGAGGTCTCATTCGGAATCAGTCGAGTGGTATTATTATTTCTTCATCAGCTGCATAACGCTGTGTGGAAGCTACCTGGCCTGTTGCTCTACATGACGCTATGCTTCAAAAACGTGGACCCCTTTAAAGGAATACCTGCACCGATTAAAAATATTTAAGCTATCCTGCCTATGATTAACCCTGGATTTAACCATAATTGTGTGAGGATCTCAGAGATGCTTGAGATATCTTGGCACAGTTACATCAGTGAGCTCCTCCAGCAGGCGAGACTGCAGTGGCTGGACCATGTAGCATGCTTTGCCAGCCACCGCTTGCCCAAACAACTTTTTTTTTACCAGGTAGGGGCTAAAAGAGCGCAGCACAGCCTCAAGAAGACGTGGGCTGATGTCGTAAATGAGGATGTGCAGCTGAGTGGACTTGCTGAAGACTGGTACCAGCGGTGTCAAGATCGGATTCTATGGAGGAGGCTCGTGAACGACGCTACTGGGCAGTTGGAGGCAATCACCCTCCAACAACAATGGAGGGCAGAGGAGTGACGCTCACATACAGCCAGTTGGCATAGTAAGGAGCACAGGTGGTGCATATGCCAGTCATCTCAGTGAGTCAACCCATGTCACCTGGGTCTGTTCCGTGAGCTCCTGATATGGAGCCTTCAACACTTCACGTGGCTTCAAATTACACCTTGCCTGGCACACTCGCTATGTTTAAGTCACTGCTACTTAGTGGTAAATTATTTTTGTTGTGTGTCTGTACGTGAGGCAATTGTATATTCTCCTCCTGTACTTTAGTGTAAGATGATAGCGTGTGAGCGAGTTTAAGTGTGAGGATGTGTGGTTAGCGCGCTGAAATATGAACCCGTCGACCCCTAGGTCAGACTCAAATGAGTACCTGGTGCAGTGTGTAAACATCGCCACCCCCTCGCGTGCCGTGCCGGCCTTCATAGCTGCTCGCCAAAAGTATTTGTCCCAACAGTTTGTTAAGAATATAAGGAGATCTTTGTCTTTATTGTATGTGTAAGTGCGAGTTATTGGAGACTGTATGTGCTCACCTTGTTCTGCATGGGTTTCCTCCCATAGCTATTTGTCTTTTGTCAACGTGAAACATTTTTTACTGTTTGGCCATGTTGGGTGGTGGAGGGTTACGACACATTTATAAATAACGCGATCTAACCCAAAAACCTTTATTATGAATAATATTGGTCACGAAAGCCTACGTGTTAAACTGACTAACCTATATGGGAAGATTTATTTTCAGAAAACCAGAAAATTGGAGAAGCTCCATCATTAAGCGGATTAAATTGATAACTTCACTGGCGTTCCTCAAAAGGTGCAGAGATTCGAAGGTAATACCAAACGCAGTTAAAATGACACATCACGTAAAGTCTGCTAAAGCTAACCAAATACTACACAAAGCTAGCGAATTATTATTAATAGAGAGAAAACAACACAACAGGAGTGCATTATCTTACATTTCGGAATCTCTAAGGCAATTGCACTTAGATATAAGCAATGGTGTATCCATGCATTATTGGAATATAATCGATACCATAACACAACAATTGGCTGATGATGTGTTTAATCTAACAAAAACTAGCCAAATGAATACATTCTCTAGACTTCATAATAAACAAATCCCCACAAAAAATGAGGAATTTAAAAACAAAACCGTAATGCACTTGACTAACACTGTTTTAACCAGTGACATAATCTCTGTCCTTTCTAAAGGCCTTAACTTTTCCGTTACGTCACGCACAATTCCAGTGGATGAGATAATTGCTGAGGTAGAATCAGCGGTAAGACTCCTTCCACATAATGAGGCAGAGATGACTAGACACGAGGTTGCCAAAATAATTGAGAATAGTAAAGTACCAAAAGTAAGTATTAGCTCGAACGAAGCAAAAGCCTTAAGAGAACTTCGTTTAAATAAAGATATTCAAATCATGGTAGCTGATAAAGGGCGCACTACTGTAGTGATGTCACGAGCCGATTATGATAATACAATTAAAGATTTACTAGAGGAAAGTACCTACATAAAAATTAAACGAGATCCAACTAATACTTTAGAACGTAAGACTACTGCAATCATTTCAAATTCATTAATCCCTAAGAATGAGTAATATCAAATTAAACCAAGGGCCTCAAAACCACCTAGACTGTATAGACTACCAAAGATTAATGAAATCGGCATCCCATTACGACCCATAGTACAATTGGCTCATCCACATACAAATTAGCAAAATATATAACTAAACAAATGCAGCCCTACATCAGTAGTAGATCTTCATTCATAAGAAATTCAGAACATCTTGTGAATGTGATTCAAGATATTAAACTTAACCCTAATGATATTCTGGTGAGTTTTTATGTGATTTCTGTATTCACTAAGGTTCCAGTGAACGAGTCACTTAAATTACTTGATACACTAGTAAAGAATTCAGGTTTACCAAAAGATTTTCGGAAACTCGTTGACCATTGTTTAAATAATACTTACTTCTTATGGAGAGGTGATTTCTTCAAACAAAAGGAAGGAGCAGCAATGGGCTCTCCTTTATCTCCTGCTATAGCAAATCTGTACATGGAAAACTTTGAAACAAGAGCACTTGCCTCGAGCACATTAAAACCATATTTTTGGTTTAGATATGTGGATGACACTTTGGTTGTCTGGCCACATGGTAAAGATACACTTAATGATTTTCTAAATCATCTCAATGCACGAAACCCGGCCATCCAGTTCACCATGGAAATGGAGGTGAATAATACACTCCTGTTCCTGGATATTTTGCTTGGACATGGCCTAAATGGTAAAATAACACAAAGCGTTTATAGAAAGCGAACGCACACTGATGCCTATTTGAATGCAGATTCACATCATCACCCAGCTCAGAAATCCTCTTATCAAGACGCTCATACATCAGGCTAAAACAGTGTCAGATGGTGAAAGTCTAGTGAGAGAGATTAAACATGTTAAAGAAGCACTACGACAGAATGGCTACAATAATGCTCAAATTAACAGAGCACTGAATGCCAAATCACGATCGCAAAGCAACACTACTGAAAGCGATCAGATTGTTAAAACAATTAAAATACCATATATCTCAGGAGTAACTGACAAATTAGCCCGTGCTTTGCAAAAGCAAAACATTACAGTAAGATTTGGTACAGTACACAAAATAGAAAACTAGTGTCTTGCACTAAACACGAATTACCTAAATTATCAACAGAAGATGTATATCGGATTAATTGTTTGTGGCAGATGCTATATTGGACAGACGGGACGTAACATTAGCGTAAGACTAAAAGAACACCAAATAAATATTACATTATCTCAAACACAACTGTCGACAGTAGCAGAACTTGCTTGTCAACAAGGACACTCAATTGATTTTGATAACGTTGAAGTGTTGTGTAAAACTAATTATTACTGGCAAAGACTAATTAGAGAATCCATTGAAATTGAGAGAAATATAAATAACTTTAATCGCTCTGACAGCTACAGGCTTTGTGCGGCCTGGAAGTATATTATTAAATAATACATATTACAATTCCTCATAGGGGAAAAACATACTAATTAACTGATTACTAACGTAGCATATAATTACAATAACACACATTACAATTAATTACTAATCTACAACTCGTTGCTAATCTTAAAAATTGATTGCTTACCAATTATATTATATAATTACAATACCCCCCCCTCCGCCTCAAATCACTGCACCTGAATGAGTTAAATGATGAAGTCACCTATTTAAGACTGGGAGCAAGTGAGGACTTCACCATTCTGGCGAATTGCCTGATGATGCTGGATGTAATTACC
The DNA here is from genome assembly GCF_964198595.1 of Lampetra fluviatilis. NCBI lineage: Eukaryota > Metazoa > Chordata > Hyperoartia > Petromyzontiformes > Petromyzontidae > Lampetra > Lampetra fluviatilis. The sequence goes on from NC_136329.1 coordinate 1,339,145, forward strand.
AGCGAAACGTCGTACTCAAAAATTGTAAATGCTGTGGATTCACTCTTCAACACACCGGTGGGCTAAAGTAGTGAACTATTTGTCTTTTGTCAACGTGACACATTTTTTTTACTGTTTGGCCGTGTCGGGTGGTGGAGGGTTACGACACATTTATAAATAACGCGATCTAACCCAAAAACCTTTATTATGAACATAGACATGAAGTACAACGGAGTTCCTGAAAGATACGAACGTCCAACTTACCAACATCCGCATTTACGAACGAACCATCCGACTTGCAAACTTTCGGTCATGATTAAGAACCGAACCGTGGAACTATTACATTCAGCGGAGTGATCCTCTGCGATATGCAATGAGTCCCAGCATCCCGTGTGGACTCATTGCACCCCTTCTAACAAGGAAGCCAGCATCAGGATTCAGGTAAACTGAAAATAAAACTGAGTTTTATTCTTATGTTACTTTATTTTACGTCTTATTTTAGTACAGTATTTATTCCATTGCAAATGTACGATACATCTTATTTATGAGTTTAACAATGCTTCGCATTTTTGTTGAACCAAACACATTTTATAATACGAACTGTGTGTAGTGTATAATTAACTATTGAGTTCCGAGTTACAAACAAATCCAACTTACGAACAAGTATCAGAAACATATAACCCGTTTGTAAGTTCAGGACTGCTCGTAACTGGTATTGGTCAAAATATCTCAATGCTAAAAAATTCGCTGCAAATCACGCAATGGGGATCATGCACAGCAACATCGCCTGCCCCGCCCCCACTGCTGAAAGAACTTGGCAGAAGACTCCACACACTCTTCAAGAATTCTGCCTTAAAACTAAACATGTGTGATGTATGAATGTTGAACTTCTTTCACGCCGTACGTAGCCAAATGTAATTATAAACGGATGTGGGGGGAAGGACAACAAACTAAACACAAAAAGCATTTCTAAAAAATTAGTTTTCAATTTAGATTTTAAAATGGATATCTTCAGTGGCTTCCGAATATCGAAAGGAGGAGCATTCCAGATGGCCCCAGAAGCACATCTGAAAACGTGTGATGCATTGACCATCTTTGTTTCGGTTTTCTTCCAAGCATGCGTTGACCAATGGAAAGTTGAGTTGCCCTGGTCCAGGGTTTGGCTGGACAACCGACATCAGGAGCAGTATGGCAATGAAGTCGCTCTTCCGTGATCGTGTGAATGTAGGGCAGAATAACTGACCGGATCTGCAGCACAACTATGCGTGAGGCATTGCAACAAGTTACGCTCGGGTAGGGATCGGTATTTCCACAGCAGATCATAGCATAGTGGGTGTGGAACTCGCATAGTTTGAACCAGAGAGTCGGCCGATCAGCACTCACTTCTGCACGTTGGATGCTGGGCCGAGTCTGCTGGTGAGTCCCACCACAGTATCGGCATTAGATGAAATAGAATTGGTTTGTCGATCCAGGCCAGAGAAGTTCTGGGTATGGCCCCCCATTATCCAGGGAAGAGGGGAGGCATTTCTTGACCAGACCACTCAGCTCGCTCAGCCGGAGTCTCGCGAGAGCAAGGCCCGGCTGCAAACAGACGGTCACTAGCAGCATGAGTCACAGCGTCACCATCACAAGGTATTGTTGCTGTTGTTAATATTGCTGCTGCTGTTGTTGCAGTTGCTATTGTTGCATTTGTTTTTTTCTGTTGTTTCTGATAACGAGTCCATGGCCCTAACCGCTCCTCAGCTCTCTCCCTCTATCGCTCTTTTTTTTCGTGACCTCCCCCTGCCCCAATCTCTAAAACACACAGAGGGGGAGAGTGGGGGAGATGTTTGCTCACAAGGGAGGCAATAATAAACGGGGGGGGGGCAGTCTGCGACATCAATCGTTGCTGACTGGGCCTCGTACAGATCTCCTCTCGCACAGAGCTCCTCTTCTTCACATCTGCTCTCCAGGTAAAGGCAGAGCTCGCTTGGCGCTCCTCAACATGCGTTGCTCGTGGATAAGTGAGCGCTCATCCAATCAGCGTGACAGGGGGTCATTATTGTATCATGGGAAATATGGGGATGCATTCCCGACGTAATTTCTTTGGTATCAGCAATATATAGGAGGGCTTCATTGAGGTATCGGTAATAACGCCAACAATAATAATACGGACGGTAAACGTTACCTCTTTAAAAAAAATACAAAATCATAAGTATTATGAACTGTATTCCAGAATGTATTGTTCTGAACTCCTACAAGGCAGCGGTGGGGCAGCTGCTGCGCTCCCAGTCCGGGATCACTCAGAGAAGAGCTCCAGCACCTCGGTAACCCTAGCGATGCTCTCGGTCTATATAAGTGGTTCTTAACCTGGGGCGCACGCACCCCCTGGGCATGCGAGATGTCCTTACTGGGGATGCGAGACTTGGCCAGATGTTTTTTAGAAGGTAAGTAATCGAAAGCACGAATTGAGCAAGGGCACGTAAGTTTCATCAGAGCAATGTATGTATTAACACAATTTGTTTTACAATTGAGCAGCAAAGGGGTGCAAGTCTACAGTGAATGTTAAGAACCACTGGTCTAAATGTCTCTGGTGAGGTTTATTTTAGCTGGAGCCTGTAACTCTATCCTGCTCTCTCATGATTTCTCACCTGGCTAAAGAATTTTTTTTTTGTTGAACGGAATCGTGACCACGAATCGTGGTCATCGAATCGCGGGGAGTGGTGTGGTGTGTTCTGGTTGGCTCAGAGCCGCGCATCTCTCTCATTGGCTGAACGAATTGTGGGGGCGGGGTGACATTTCCTAAGGCAGCGCCGCCGAGTGTTCTCACTCGTGAGCACTTTGCAGATTATTTTTGGATTTCGTACAAAACGTTCTCCACGACAAAGGGCACTAGAATGAATCGGCGTCCTGTGAGGTCTCGCAAAGCGATGTTCTGCCCGTGCTGTGACTGCACAACAATAGTAACCCCAAGGACCCGTTGCCTAATGGATGTGAAGTGCATTGCATTTACTTTTCTGGCGGTCAAGCTCGGCATTGTTTATTTTAATATTTTATTTACTCTCCAGCGCCATTCGGCACGCTTATTTCAGAAACATTTCAACACCTTAATGATGGTTCAACATCTCAGTAGCACAATAATAGACAAAGAATCCCCGTATAGCCTTAACAGGGGCAAGTGCCTTTAGCGAGTAGCGTCTGATAAAGCCGGAACGATACACGAGGGGGTTGGTGCAGAAGGAATGGGGGAGGTCTGTAAGGAAGGGGGCAAACCCCCCCCCCCACCGCTAACCTCCAGAAGTCGTGGTTCCTGTAACTGCTGTTGGTATGTGCGTGTGTGTCAACTCGGACTCAAATGAGTGTCTGGCACGGTGTGTAGTAAATATCGCCACGAGGGAGACAAAAGCGACTGCACATGGTGCTGGCCACCCACCCCCCCCCCGTGTACCGTGCCGGCCTTCGTAGGTGCTGCTCGCTTACAGCACATGCCCCAACAGTCTGTCAAAGATATACGGGGGATATTCTTTGGGTCTTTCGGTGAAGTCACGTAGATAGTGTTGCACACTCGAAATGAAGGACGTGGGCAGGTGCTCCAAATCGAGGGAAAGCACATTTAATTGTGGTTAATATTAATCTTGTGAAGAGCAGCACCGTCACTCTGCAAAATGCAACAGCACGTGTTACACGCAGCAATTCTTCCGAGTCGCCATTAACCATGTGGCTGGTTTACACGTCCGGTTATTCATTAACCCTTTCTCTTAAACCCAATTCTACTACTGATAAACCATCTTTGTCTTTGACAATCACATTTGCACATCACTATTCGAAGATTACTTTAATCCTAAGCTGTATGTCTATCTATACCATCCACTTATATCGGTATCTTACACCCATTATATGTACTGTATGTGTACAGTATACGATCAAAAACATCCTTTGGGTCCTTTACCTGTAAAATGCAACAGCACGTGATACACGCAGCAATTCTTCCGAGTCGCCATTAACCATGTGGCTGGATTACACGTGCGGTTATTCATTAACCCTGCCAGCCACCTACAGACCCAACTCAGTCATCGCATGCTGCTGTACACACATGCATTGATGCACTGCACAGCACATCAGGACTTTCACAGAACCACACTTTACTCCCTTGCTGCACAAGGATATAATTAAAAGAGTGATCCATTCCTAATGTGCCACAATAGGTTAAAATAAAATAACAAAAAACTACGACGTTTCGATCGCAACACAAGCGGTCATCATCAGGAAAAGGGGGTTAGCTTCTAAAGGCAACTGTTTATAAAGGTTTGAAATGGGCATAGCCCCAATGTCAGCAGCCATTGTTAATGTAAGTGGTGGGCAGCGATGGTGGTGGGTTTTCCACCAATCAAAGGGCTGCCAGGTAAAAATTAGCGTGTTAATGTAAGATTGTATTAAGTTGTCCGTCGCATCACTTCTGGTGAAGTTGCAAGTGGATTCCTGTTTTATATCCCGAGGTATCTTGAATGAAGAGTTTGGCCATATTCCATCAGAGTGCCTGCTATTCCTCACGTAGAAATTGCAATGTTTCCCTCGCATCATACTTTGTCAAGGATGACATTAATGTTCTTGGTTCTTTCGGTAAAGTCACGTAGAAGGGAAGTAATAAAATAATAAAAATAAATTTATTACTTCCCTTCTACGTGACTTTACCGAAAGAACCAAGAAGATGAATCCCTGCAGTCACGAAAGCTTTAAATCGAAAAATGACATTAATGGTTTGTGTTTTTTCCCGTGCCTCCACTTGCATTGAGGGCAAAGACTTTGTCTTGTTCGTGTGCAATCGATTCCATGACGTGGTCATACACATATTTGTACGGGATTAAGAGTGAGCAACTTTCTTTGAATCTTGGCTTCAACTTCAGCTTCATCAAAATTGGTATCCTCCCGAAGACTCTTGGTACTTGAGCTTTCCGCATTATGTTTTTGGATCAGGTGTAGACGAGAAGTTTGCATGGAGATCAAGTCCTTATCATTACACTCTTTCTTGAAGAAGGAGGAGCACCATACGTTCAATGAGTGGAGTGAATTAGTTAGTTTTGTCGTTGTGCATTAAGTTTTTTCTAAGTTCATACTTACATTTGTTCCAGAAGATCAGTGGTTCAGCCTGAGTGCAGTAGAAGAGGATAGTGGTGAATACTTGACGTAGTTGAGTCACAAATCTGATGGTAACGACTACTTACATTACTGGATCCTTTGCATTATTATCCTCAACAAGTCCGAGTTTCACATAGGCTGATTTAAAGGTTACAATTGTGCGCAAGTCTTAATAAGAAGTTGCTCCATGTTTGTGATGCAGAAGCGTGCCCAGATAGTGGAGCACAAGACTGCTGTTGACTTCGTGAGATGGAAACTACGTTGTAAATCAGATGGTCATTTTCAGACCCTATTTTGCCATCGGCGCAATCATACATTACTGAACACGGGCTTGAACCCCAAATTTTTCACGAAAAAAAGGCAGAAATATGGGATTTAGTTAAGTATTTGAAGTTTTAACCTTTACTAATGCTTTAACATGTTATAAAACAGCCCCCGAGTGCTATAAATTGATTTGGCGAAGAGTGATAAGTGTAGATTGCAGTACTAAACATGATTATTTTTACTGAGATTAACACAAAACATTTGAGAAATGTTTAAAATGTGTTTTTTTTTACCTTGTATTCTTCCTTTCCTGCAGTGACGTGACCTTTTATTTAAGAAACAAACTGACTTTTTACTAGGTTGCACAGTAGAAACATTGCTGTTCAAATGTCTGCAGAGTCATGTTGAAAGATGCGCAAATGAAGTTTCTGTGTCAGAAATCGATCAATGGTGACCTTATACTGGAAACACATTGTAAACGTGTGTCACATTACATCCGGTTTTGTAAACAGGATGTAATGTTTCCCAAATGTTAAATTAACATTTTTACTGACATTTAAAATACATAAAATCAATACTTGATTGAGTAATAATGTTTCACAAATGTTACGTGATCAAAAAATTGGCTTTAAAAATGAGGATGGAGTAACAAACTCACACTTGTTCCAATTTAGTCTTTGACTTTGGTGTATGGTTACAATGTGGGTATGTGATGTGGTACAGTGTGTGGTTGGTCGGGTGTAGTGGGGTGAGCAGGGGTTGAGTAAGTTTGTTAGTGTGTTTATGTAGTTAGATAAATGTGTGCACAGGACTGGTAACACCTCCACCTGGCACTATTACGAAAAACCACAGTGGAAACACCCAACTAAGCTTGTGCTGGAGGCCCCAGGGGGACAGGCGTTAATGGCGCCTTCTGGCCAACCCCCATTTGGCGGAGCCAGACTGACCCCCCCCCCCCATCTCGGTGTTCCTCCAGAAACAGGAGACTACTGCGGTTGGCAACGTGGAATATTCAAACTCGCTGAGGAGGAGAGGCTGCCGTTCCTCTGTCGGGAGGTGGACCGATACCGCCTGGCCCTCTGTGGAATGCAGAAGGTCTGGTAGATTGGTTCTGGCTCCAGTTGCCATGAGATGTGAATAGTCCTACACTCAGGGCAGGAAAGTGCCAAACATCAGAGAGTGGCATTGCTTATAAGCAACCGAATGAAGGGTTATGGGAGTGTGTAGGCAAGGTGTGGAAAGCTGTGAGTCCCAGGCTGCTTTGGGCTCGCTTCCCATCATCAAGAGGCGAGAAATGATGTTGGTTGCTTACGCCCCCATTAAAAACGAACATCAGTCGAGGGATGCAGACAAGTCCAATGAGTCTATAACCTCCTGTCCCAAGTACTTGTTAAAGTTGCCCCTCGGGATAGAGTCAGCCTATTGGATGGCTTTAATACCCGAGTGGGTCATGATGCACACCTGGGCCCGAGTGATTGAAAGACATGGGCCAGATCAACTCAATAATAACGTTAGGAGGCTTCTAGCCAATAGGCTTGTAATTAGCAACACACTGTGCCAGTTTCAGTGTATCCATACAACATCATGGATGCATGCCTGATCCAAGCAAGAACATATGCTGGACTATATAGTTACCGAGCAGTGGATGCGGGCCCATGGCCTTGACACCAAGACCTACCGTGGAGTGGATCTTTCCACTGACCAACAACTTATCTATAAGATGCCCCTGCCATTCTTCAACTACGGTGGTAGGTGTCCACTACCCCAGTGGAAGAATGGCAGACTCTGTGCAGCTGACACCACCACCACCAACCACGTGGTTTCTCCGTGCACAGGATTAGGTGATGTCTCACTACGCGTCCCTGCTGCTCGCTGCCGCTCTACTCTGTGGTCTGGGAGCTCCCAGCTGGTCGACCTCGGAGCCCTTCCGTCCAGACAAATGCACTTGCGTGGGTCCACCCGCGCCACGTGGGCCTCCCGGATATCCTGGGCTGCCGGGATCACCTGGTCCAATGGGGCCCCCTGGTAAGGAAAATAAATGTATTGGAACCCCCCCACACCCCCTCCCACCACCCACCCACTCACTGACTCGCGCCCCTTTTCACCCAGCCAGTCACCCCCCCACCTACTTGCTCAACTACTCGCCCCCAACTCACCCCCAACTCATTCACCTACCCACTTACTCAGCCACCTACTCCCTCACTCACCTACTCACTCATAAACTCACCCACTGGGTGAGTGAATGGGTGAGTGCATGTGTGAGTGGGTGGGTGAGTGTGGCCTTCATGTCTGGCAAAACAACCCCCTACCTGCTCGTGGTGCCGGACGGGAAACACTGTCGTGGGCAGTGCTGTGGGGGGAGGGCCAATTCCGATTGGCCTTTCCCCTCATGGCGTCTGTGACCACCACAGTGGCTAAATGGAGGCTTTGGACGGGTGCGAGGGGCTGGTAACCCCTCCACCTTCAATTAACTACCACTAAACTACGACCAAAAAATGTAATTAACAAGCTTGTGCCGGAGGCTCCGGGGGGAGAGGCGTCTATGACGTCTCCTGGCCACACCCCATTTGGCAGAGCCAGGAGATTGAATTTTTACCCTTGGGGTCCTCCAGAAACAACAAAAAGCCACTGCGGATAACTACGTGGAATGTCCGAAAGCTCACAGTGGAGGAAAGGCTGCCCCTCCTCTGTTGGGAGCTGGACCGGTACCGCCTGGATGTCTGTGGTATTCAGGAGGTCCGGTAGACCGTATCTGGCTCCTGCCACCATGAGGGGTGGACAGTCCTCCACTCGGGGCAGGAGACTGCCAAACAACAGGGAGTGGCTCTTCTTCTGAACAACATAATGAAGGGGGCATGGGAGGGTGGTGGTGAGGTGTGAGAAACTGTGAGTCCCAGGCTATATTGGGCTCGCCTTCCCATCAACCGTAGGCGAGGAGTGGTGGTCGTGGTTACTTATGCCCCCACCGAAGACGAACATCCGTGGAGGGATGCAGGCAAGGCTGATGAGTCGGATGCCTTCTATGACCTCCTGTCACAGGTGCTAGCTAATGTGGCACCTCGGGATAGTCATCTTGTTGGGTGACTTTAATGCCCGAGTTCGTCATGATGCTGGCACCTGGTCTGAAGTGATTGGAAGGCAAGGGCCATATCAGCTCAATAACAACAGTAGGAGGCTGCTAGATTTTTGTGCAGCCCATGGGCTTGTAATTACCAACACGCTGTTCCGGCATCGGCGCATCCACACAAGATCATGGATGCATGCCGGGTCCAAGCAAGAACATCTGCTGGACTACGAAGTGACGGAACAGCGGATGCGGGCCCATGTCCTTGACACCAGGACCTACCGTGGAGCTGATCTACCCTCTGACCATCGACTAGTCATCTGTAAGATGCGCCTGCCATTATTCCACTCAAGTGGTGGGTGTACACCCAGGACCCCATTCAAACCTAAGGTGGCCTGGTCTCAGCTAGCTGATGAAAGTTGCAAGCGAGAATTTCATCATCGCTTGCGGCTAGGGTTGGCATCGTCCCCCACTCCTCCAGATGTCGAGGGTAAATGGGTGAGGTTTAGGACTGTGACTCCGGAAGCTGCAATGGCTGATTTGAGTACGCGGTCCAGACCTCCCCAGAGACCCTGGCTGACAGAGGAGGTGTTCAAGCTGGCTGAGAAAAAGCGACAGGCCCACTCTCATCAGCTACAGCATCCCACGTCGGAGAATGAGGAGGCGTACCGCAGCCTTCGCTCGAAGGTACGGAGAGCCGTGAGGCACTGCAAGGATGGGTGGTGGTCGCGGGTTGCTGTGGAGATGGAGTCTGCCTGAATGGCCCGCGATCACAAATCCGTATTTAATTCCATCAAAAAGTAACCTGCAGCGCCACACCTATTACCATCATTAGGGTAAAAAACGGTGATCCAATCTCCGACCCCCAGGAACATGTTTGCAGATTTTCTGAGCATTTCTCTGAAGTCCTGGGGGAGGGGAAATCCCTCGACATGCAAAACATAGTGGGACAAAGTGGGGATAACCCTGCTGAGGCTGCGGTGCCTCAAATATTGGAAGAGGAAGTCACCCCCTGTGAGGCTGTCTGAGGTGCCATCTGTTGAGGAAGTACTGAAGGCAATCCAGAGTCGGAGACCAGGAAAGGCACTGGGCAGAGATGATCTCCCAAGCAAAATGCTGAGGGAGGGTGGCGTTTGTGCACAGACTGTCCTACATGACATCATAACAGTCTGGACCACTGGACGGGTCCGCAGGACTGGAAGGATGCCCTAGTGGTCCCCATCTTTCAGAAGGGAGACTGCACAGACTGTAACAACTACAGGGGCATCTCACTCCTCAGTGTGCCGGGAAAGGTCCTGGCAAGGATTATTCAACACCGCCTTGTCAGGCACGCTGAGGAGAGGCTTGCGAAGCCCCAATGTGGTTTCAGGAAAGGCGGTCCTGCACAGATGCCATATTTTATGTCCGTTTGCTACAGCAAAGGTGTAGGGAATTCCAACAAGACCTACATCTCTGCTTTATTGATCTGGTCAAGGCCTATGATACCATCAGTAGGCCTGGGCTCTGGGTTGTTCTTTGTGCTTTCGGAGTCCCTGACCCGCTGCTCACGATCATTTAAGGACCTTCATGATGGTGAGCGGGCCCGGGTAAAACTACGTGGCCGGGAGTCGGAGCCATTCCCTGTTCACCTTGGGGTGTGACAGGGATGTCCTCTGGCTCCAACATTATTTAACATCTATTTCGACCACGTAGTTCGTGAAGCCTTTAGTAGCTGTACCGGAGGAATTTTCATCTGGTACAGATACAATGGGAGGCTGATTGATGCCCGGGTGCGGTCAAGGGATGGCTCCTTATTGGTCAACCACGTTATGTATGCCGATGACCTGGTAATAGTGGCTCACTCAGAGGAGGAGTTGGAGGCGCTGCTGCTGATAACTTGAGTGTGCCACTAAGAGGTGGGGCCTTACCATCAGCCCCACCAGCGAGAGAGCTGTTACAACAAGAGGCTATTTATGTGGTGATGGGCAAGCAAGCGGAGTTTGAGCTGGAAAGGAATTCCATCCCCGGACGCAAGCACGTCAGTTGTGTTAATGGGGGAGATTAGGGAGCGAAAGATTAGGTAGAGAGATTAGCATGAAATAAACTTCCGTCGCCGCATAAGAGTTCGGTCGCATATGCACACCACAGCAGTGTTAATGGGGGATTAGCACTATGTTGATGGGAGAGATTAGGCAGGGAGATTAGGGGGATTAGCAAGTTAATGTCATACTCTTTGGTTCTTTCGGTAACGTTACGTAGGTATAAAATAAAACAACATAAATCACGATGTTTCGGGCCCGAAACGTCGTGATTTATTGTGTTTGTGATTTTACCGAAAGAACCAAAGAGTATGGATTCCTGCAGTCATGAAAGCTTCAAATCAAATTAATGTCATGTCTATGTGTAACACAAGCTGCGGCGCTGCCAACTGCACTGTGAGGCAAGCGCGTCCACGCAAGTGAACCACTGTAACGTTGGTTGCGTCAGTGAGACACAAAGCCCATCATACTGTAGTTGAGTTTTTAAAAAAGTTCTTAGCGCATCCAGAAGGCGAGTGGCTTTGATGTGTGCTGTCTAATAGGACATTGAGTTCAGGCTAATAATGAGGGATCTTTGTCTTTGTCTGTTCCACATTAGGTCTACCTGGAATTCCCTGTAAGAGTAGTGAGCAAGGACTTCCAGGTGCGTCCACACAAACTCGACAGCATTCTCTGAAAACATCTTGACTTGCGGCTTGCTCTGTAATTCCTCAGCGATTGTCAGATTGAAATTTGCATGAACGACGCATTGTTATGAATCAAAACATTATTACAACTGCAAGTTTTACGATGATGATTATGATTATTAGTTTAAAACTAATAGACTTTACCCTTTCCGGCTAAAATACATAAGATGTTAAGATGTTCAGACACCTATTTTTGCAAGACGTCATCAAGTCTGCATTCACCACACATCATGCTTGTGGTAAAACATGCAAACAAACATTTTGATAATGTATGCATTGTCTTTGAAACTGATTGGCCTACACCCGAGACAGCCTCCTTTATTGCCTTGTCTCACCACCCGTGTTAGACCAGAGAATAACAACAGAAGGCGAACACTGCAAGGACAATGGAAATATCACAGCATTAATAGCTTGGGTCGACCAGTTATAGCTATAGGACCTTTTTTGTATCTATGTTATAACATTTTTTTTTATTAAATCATGTTTTTATGCTTTACCACAAGCATGATGTGTGGTTGATGCAGACTTGCTTGCAACAATGGGCTCGTGTCTGAATATCTTACCACCTATTGTATTTAGCTTCGAAGGGTAAAGCTTATATATTCTTTTCAAACATTTTGATACCGGCCAAAAATGGTCCCATAGATTATTACTAAACTAGTTTACCCAGGAATGGCTCACAGAGTCTCAAGAACATGTTTTACAGGAGGGTACTTCCAAGTGTTCGCAATAGCGAGTGTTGCTGCCACTCGAACAAAGCTGGTGGTCACCGCATTGCGCGCTTTCAGATGCGCTTCTGCGGCCGTCTGGAACGCTCTTCAGATTTTAGGAAGTCACTAGAGCTATGCACTTTAACACCTAAATTTAAAACTAATTTCATTATAACTGCTTTTTGTGTTTAGTTTGTCTTTCCCCCCCCCCCCCCACATCCAATTATCGCGGTTGACTACGTACGGTGCAAAAGAAGTTCAATATACATACTGCTGCTGCTGCTGTGTGTGATCTCAATCTCTTGGAGTGGTGGCACAGCAGTTAGCATGCTGCGCTACGAACCCGGCATAGACCCGAGTTAGATTACCGCTGACGGCCAACACCACTAACATCATAGACAATCATCTGAACCGGTCCTGGGCCTCCCCTACGTAGACTCGGCCTCAAATGAGGGGACAGTCTGGTGTATTAAACATCCCCACTAGGAAGACAAAGGAGGCCGGGCGGGGTATTAGCCACCCACTCCCTCGTATGCCGTGCAGGCATTCATTGGTGCTGCTGGCTAACAGCACTTGGCTCGGCAGGCTGTTTAGGCTATACAGGTTGTCGTTGATCTCAACTGAGTGACTTGCAGGACATTTTTTAGGAATTGAGATGTTTTAGCCAATCCCTGCTCAACTGTGGAGATGAGTCCAGCACGAGGCGTGCCTGAGAATGGCTGCGCAATGAAAACGGACTGTGATTGAATCGCCGATCATGCGGATATTAGCCAATCAGAAAAGGGGGGTGATTCGCACGAAGTTTTACTAACCAATGGGATTACTCGATCCGTGGATCTCTTGCCAACGAATTGACGAAGTGATTAACCCTCGATGAATTGATACTCTAACTTGGCTCTTGGATCGACTTTGAGGAGAATCGATACAATAGACACCTCTATTCACGATGCACAATAACAACAACAACCGCCATTTGCCACTAAGTGGCGGTGACGTCACCACGACGCTTGTGCCACGCTGTGTGCACCTTGAGGCCACGTGAAATGTCGAACGTGCGCTGGCAGGAGGTCACGGGGTAGACCCAGGTGCCACGGGTCGACTGACTGAGATAACTGGCTGATGCACCACCTGTGCTCTCTACTGTGCCAACTTGCTGTGCCTTAGTCACCCGGCGCTCCGCTCGTTGTTGTTAGCGTCGCTTCTCCGCCCTTCGTTGTTGTTGGAGGGTGACTCCTCCAATTGCCCACCAGCGTCCTTCACGAGCCTCCTCCACAGAGGCCGATCTTGACACTGCTGATACCAGTCATCGGCAAGTCCACTCAGCTCCACGTCCTCCTGTACCACGTCACTCCATCTCTTCTCAAGCCCATGCTGCATCCGTTTATCCCCCTCTATCCGGCCGAACAAAAGCTGTTTAGGCATGCGGTGGCTGGGCATGCGGGCTACATGACCCAGCCAACGCAGCCTTGCCTGCTGGAGGAGCTCACTGATGGGACTTTTCCCAGATCTTCCTAGGATTTGTGAGCTCCTCACACAATCCAGCCTAGTTAAACCTAGGATGGATCTTAGGCAGGCCAGCCTAAATATTTCCAATCTGCGAAGATGCTCAATTTGGGGGGTCCACGTTTCGCAAGCGTAGAGAAGGGATGGAATGACTGTGGCCGAGAAGACTTGAAGCTTCGTGTGGAGTGACAGACCAGATAGCTTCCACACAGTGTTACGCATCCGATGAAAAGATAATGCCGCTCGACTGATTCTGAGTGAGACCTCTGCTGTCAAACTGGAGCCGGTCATGAGCACACTGCCCAGGTATGTGAAACTCTCCACTTTCTCCACAACTGCGCCATCACCTATTGGGAGTTGTGGGAGTGGAGTGCCCGATGGTACAAAATACCCAGGCAGGTGCTTAGTTGTGGTGGGGCTGATGGTAAGGCCCTCTTAGTGGCACGCTCCAGGTTCAGCATCAGCACCTCCAACTCCTCCTCTGAGTGAGCGGCAATTACCAAATCATCGGCATACATAACGTGGTTGACCAATAAGGAGCCATCCCTTGACCAATCCTGGGCATCGATCAGCCTCCCATTATATCTGTACCAGATGTAAATTATTCTGGTACAGCCATCAAAAGCTTCACGGACTACGTGGTCGAAAAGATGTTAAAGAATGTGGGAGCCAGAGGACATCCCTGTTGCACCCCAAGGTAAACAGGGAATGACTCCGACTCCCGGCCACGTAGTTTTACCCGGGCCCGCTCACAATCATTAAGGTCCTTAATGATCATGAGCAGAGGGTCAGGGACTCTGAAAGTACGAAGAACAACCCAGAGCCCAGGCCTACTGATGGTATCATAGGCCTTGACCAGGTCAATAAAGCAGAGATGTAGCTCTTGTTGGAATTCTCTACACCTCTGCTGTAGCAAACGGACCGAAAATATGGCATCTGTGCAGGACCGCCCTTTTCTGAAACCACATTGAGGCTCCGCAAGCCTCTGCTTAGCGTGCCTGGCAAGGCGATGTTGAATAATCCTTGCCAGGACTTTTCCCGGTGCACTGAGGAGTGAGATGCTCTTGTAGTTGTTACAGTCTGTGCGGTCCCCTTCTTAAAGAGGGGGACAACCAGGGCATCCTTACAATCCTGCGAAACCCGTCCAGTGGTCCCGACTGTTATGATGTCATGTAGGGCAGTCTGTGCACAAACGCCACCCTCCCTCAGTATTTCGCTTGGGAGATCATCTTTGCCCGGAGCCTATTCCTGGTCTCAGAAGGATCGCCTTTAGTACTTTCTCAACAGATGGCACCTCATTTACACTATGAGATCTCTTTTACCAGTGGCAAAATATAATGGTAGGTTTTTACCCTTTTAACTGGTACAAAACTGACACCTTTATTCAAGGCATCATGTTTGCAATGACCACAACACAAGTAGTCAATAAAGCAAACAAAAAGAAGCAACTCTGATAAGGATAATAATATGCACTGTCCTTGAAGTTGATTGGCCCACACCCGAGATGGCTTTCTTTAGAGCCTAGTCCCCATTGGTGTAGGGCCAGATGACACCAGAAGGCGTACAACTCAAAAACAGTGCAATATCAGAGTATTGAGAGTTCGGGGTAAACATTTACACTATGAGATCTCTTTTACCAGTGGCAAAATATAATGGTAGGTTTTTATTTTGCCACTGGTAAAAGAGATCTCATAGTGTAAATGTTTACCCCGAACTCTCAATACTCTGATATTGCACTGTTTTTGAGTTGTACGCCTTCTGGTGTCATCTGGCCCTACACCAATGGGGACTAGGCTCTAAAGAAAGCCGTCTCGGGTGTGGGCCAATCAACTTCAAGGACAGTGCATATTATTATCCTTATCAGAGTTGCTTCTTTTTGTTTGCTTTATTGACTACTTGTGTTGTGGTCATTGCAAACATGATGCCTTGAATAAAGGTGTCAGTTTTGTACCAGTTAAAAGGGTAAAAACCTACCATTAGATGGCACCTCAGCCAGCCACTAACAGAGGGTGACTTCTTCAAATATTTGAGGCACCGCAGCTTCAGCAGGGTCATCCCCACTTTGTCCTACGATGTTTTCCATGTCGAGGGATTTCCCCTCCCCCAGGACTTAACAGAAATGCTCAGCAAATCTTCAAACCTGCTCCTGGGGGTTGGAGATTGGATCACCGTTTTTTTCCCTAATGATGATAATAGGTGTGGCACTGCAGGTTACTTTTTGATGGAGTTAAATAGGGATTTGTGATCGCGGGCCATTGAGGCAGACTCCATCTCCTCAGCAACCCGCGACCACCACCCATCCTTGCAGCGCCTCACAGCTCTCCGAACCTCCGAGCGAAGGCTGCGGTAAGCCTCCTCATTCTCTGACGTGGGATGCTGCAGACGATTAGAGTGGGCCTGTCGCTTTTTCTCAACCATCCTGAACACCTTCTCTGTCAGCCAGGGTCTTTGGGGAGGTCTCGACCGCCTACCCAAAGCAGCCATTGCAAGCTGCATGAATCGCAGTCCTAAACTTCGCCCATTTACCATCGACATCTGGAGGAGTGGGGGACGATGCCAACCCCAGCCGCAAGTGATGATGACGTTCTCGCTTGCAACTTTCATCAGCTAGCTGAGACCAGGCCACCTTAGGGGCCGTCCATGAATGACATCACGCACCTGGGGGGGGGGGTCAGACATTTGTGACGATGTGTGACGAGGAGAAATGTGACGTCACATAAATCCGCAACTTTAAATAAATGTAGACAATACGTTCTACTTAATTAAATAGACTTTTATTACATGTTTTCTCCTACAACATCGGAGTGCAGCGCCACATTAAATACACACTACAAGGACAATAGTTTAAATCGATTTGAAGCATGTTTTATTTTCAAAATGGAAATATGGTTTTGGGGGGGAGGGGGCAGAGCTTTGTGACGTCATATTTTAGGGGGATCTGACTTTTTGTGACGCCGTGTGATGAGGGGGAGGGGGTAAAAAATCGTCCAAAATCGCGTGATGTAATTTATGGATGGCCCCTTATGTTGGCATGGGGTCCTGGATGTACACCCACCACCGGAGTGGAAGAATGGCAGGCGCATTATACAGATGACAAGTCGATGGTCAGAGGGCAGATCAGCTCCACGGTAGGTCCTGGTGTCAAGGACATGTGCCTGCATCTGCTGTTCCGCAACTACGTGGTCCAGCAGATGTTCTTGCTTGGACCCGGCATGCATCCATGATGTTGTGTGGATGCGCCGATGCCAGAACAACGTGTTGGTAATTACAAGCCAATGGGCTGCACAAAAATCTAGCAGCCTCCTACAATTGTTATTGAGCTGATCTGGTCCATGGCTTCCAATCACTCCAGACCAGGTGCCAGCATCATGACCAACTCGGGCATTGATGTCACCCAACAAGATGATTCTATCCAGAGGGGCCATTTTAGCTAGCACCTGTGACAGGAGGTCATAGAAGCCATCTGACTCATCAGCCTTGCCTGCATTTCTCCACGGATGTTCGTCTTCGGTGGGGGCATAAGTAACCACGACCACCACTCCTCACCTCCGGTTGATGGGAAGGCGAGCCCAAAGTAGCCTGGGGCTTACAGCTTCCCACACCTCACCACCACGCTCCCATGCCCCTTCATTATTTTGTTCAGAAGAAGAGCCATTATCTGTTGTTTGGCAGTCTCCTGCCCCGAGTATAGGACTGTCCACCCCTCATGGTGGCAGGAGCCAGAGCCGGTCCACCGGACCTCCTGAAAGCCACAGAGATTCATGCGGTACTGGTCCAGCTCCTGACAGAGGAGTGGCAGCCTTTCCTCCGCAGTGAGCTTTCGGACATTCCACGTGGTCATCCGTAGTGTCTTTTTGTTGTTTCTGGAGGAGCCCCGATGGGAAAGATTCAGAGACACGCCCCACTGGCAACACCACACCTGATTTCTTCCATATATGGGCCGAATTGGTGATTTTGTGGGGTGTCCGATTTTATTGACTTACAGTGCAAACACTCAGAGGCACCCACAAACCCACTTATATGTTATTCGTTGTCGGGTCCTCTTTTTTATCTTCTTATGTAGTTTTATATCGTAGTGCCTAAATGCAATGTCCTTTACAAAACATAAAATTGTACTCAAGATGATAGTGAGATAATAAAGAGTAGTATCTATTGACTATAGTAGTATCCACTGACTATAGTAGTAACTACTAATTATATAGTATCTACTGACTCTGTAGTAAGATCTACTGAATATAGTATTTGCTGACTGTAGTGGTATCTACTGACCGTAGTAGTATCTACTGACTGTTTAGTAATATCTACTGACTGTAGTAGTATTTACTGACGTAGTGGTATCTACTGACTGCAGTAGTATCTACTGACTCAATAGTAATATCTGACGACTCTAGTAGTATGAACCAACTCTATAGTAGTATATAATGACTATAGTAGCAACTATGAACTTCATTGTAGTGTAGTAATTACTCACACTGACACGGAGTAACAGGTCACCTGCTTACACTTTATTAATCCTACTCTCGCACCAGTTGTAGGCACACCTCTGACTGCCTCTCACTGTCTTTACACACGCCGCTTCCTCCTCCTACCCACTCTCATCTACTCCGCCCAGCATCTGCTCTTCTCTATTTCGCCGCTGCTCCCTGCCCTCACCTACGCCTTCTCGCACCCACTCACCCGTCTGTCCCGGGTGGGGGGTCAGGCAACACCTGTCCGGCAACGAGGTGAGAGGCGAGGTCCTGTTCAGGTCTGAGCAGCAGCGGCGACACGTCTCTTCACTTGGTCCCCGAACAACAACTCCCCTTACACACACTCCTGCTTATATACCCCTCCTCATTCTGAGTCCTCATGTGCCCCAATGCTCACACCTGTTTGTCCCCAATTGCACCCTCTCAACTATGCTCACTATGCACATCCCTTTTCTACAGTAGTATGGGATGACTATACCAGTATCTGCTGACTCTATAGTCGTGTCTTACCAACTCTACAGCAGTATATACTGACTGTAGCAGTATTTGACTATATCGTAGTATCAACTGACTCTATAGTAGTATCCACTGACTATAGTAGTAACTAACTCTATAGTAGTAACTTCTGACTCTATAGTAGTAACTTCTGACTATAGTAGTATCTGCTGACTCTATAGCAGTATAAACCAACTCTGTAGTAGTGAATACTGGCTCTAAAGTAGT
The DNA here is from genome assembly GCF_964198595.1 of Lampetra fluviatilis. Taxonomy (NCBI): domain Eukaryota; kingdom Metazoa; phylum Chordata; class Hyperoartia; order Petromyzontiformes; family Petromyzontidae; genus Lampetra; species Lampetra fluviatilis. The sequence goes on from NC_136329.1 coordinate 1,357,676, forward strand.
ATCTACTGACTATAGTAGTAACTACTAACGCTATATCAAGATCTGCTGACTGTAGCAGTATCTGCTGACTCTACAGTAGCATCTACCGACTCTACAGTAGTATCTACTGACTCTCTAGTCGTATCTACCGACTCTTTCATAGTATATATTGACTCTATAGCAGTTAACTACTGACTTCACAGAGTGCCGTTGTGAGGCCTAGTCCCGTGCAGAGCTCCCCGCCTCGCCTAGATTGCCCAGCTGGCCGCGGTGGCACCTTTGCAGGCTGGGGCTGGGCTGCTACCCACCCCCACCATCCCCCCACCCGCTCTACAGTAATATTATCTAAGGACTATAATAGTAGTATCTACTGACCCTATAGTAGTAAGTGCACACATTGGGGAGAAGAGGACATCACACTGTGAATAATTTACCTTAGCGTTGTGTATTTTTTGTTGTTGCATTTTTAACACGAATGAGAACTCCCCCCACCGATCGTGTGTGTGCATTATTAGTGCAACCACCACCGCTTGCCGGCGTTCTCGCGCATGCACAGATGCGTGCTCTAGTGCCACCCTGTGCTTATAAAAGGGAATAAATTGTTAATGAAACTACTTTGAACTTGACACATGTGAAATACGAATAGCACTTTTTCGGAATGCGGCGTGGTATCCGTGTACTTTTTCGATACGTAACCCCCACAGTTTGTCAGTTAAAAACGTCTCGAGGTACCCGCGCAGACAGACACACAGACAAAGAATAACTTTTATAGGTAAGAAGAGTGAGCAATATAAACAGTCGGCGATAGTAGTCAGGGAGGCAGTGGAGTTTGGGAAATTGAGCATCCGTACTTTATCCAACAATTCCACACTGGAAGCCCCAACACCACCCTTAACCCGACCCTTTTCACATTGGCAGCACTCAAATTATAAATCCCCCCCCCCCCCCACAAACCACTCACCCCTCCACCCCTCCACGCAGGCTGCTCAGGAGCCTCACCTTCGCCGCTTGCGTTCTCCGTCAAACTCTCCTCCACCTCGGATGCTTCCATCGGCGTCACCATCACCGTGCCGCCGGGGGGCGTCTTCCACTTCGACTCCGTCGTGGTCAACGGCCAGGGCATCTACGACACCCACTACAACAACTTCACGAGCCCCGTAGCCGGACTTTACTTTTTATCCTTCCACCTCACCCTGGGGGGACCAGGAGAAGCAGGAGTGAGAGGAGCGTATGTGAGGGTGGAGTTGGCGATGAGCAAGGCGGGCGCTGCCAGTGAGAAGGGGAAGATTGTGGCGAATTTCGGCGGCAAGACTGACGAGGAGATTTCTGGCAGTGCCGTGGTTGCGCTTGCCGCCGGAGACTCCGTGTGGCTGCGCGCGCATGAAGGGAACGCTGCCAATCTGGTCATTGTGCCCAGGGAGGGGGGGGACAGCGTATTCTCCGGGTTCCTGCTCAGCTACTGAGTGGGGGAGTGGCAGGGGTGGTGGGGAGTGCAGGTGAGCGACACCACGGAATGGGAGGGGGGAAAGGAGGGGGAAAAAGAGGAGGGGGAGAAGGAGGGGAGTTGATGAAAGAGGAAAAGAGGGGATGGGTGTGGAGGGCAGTAGAGAAAAGAGGAGGGAAGGGGAGGGGAGAGGTATTGCACTTTCCACACCATGGCCACATTTATTTGACCTACCCTGACGCCGTTCTTTAGTCTGTGATCGAGGCGTGTCGTCTTGATATAATTCGTGTTGATGTCTGTGTGCGCAATGACCTGCCTCAGGCGAGAGGTGAAACTGGCAAATAATTAATTTACAGTGATCAACGCACAGCAAATGCTTATGGAATAAAAAAAATATCTGCTGCAAAAAAAATCAGTGTGGCGTGAATGGCTAACTCGGTATATCTAACCCTACAAACAACGATCACTGTTCACTCCAACTATGAACTTTAATTTTATCAGGTAAGGCCGACTGTGCTATATAGATATTTTTGAGACGCGTCCTGGCCACAAATGATATCTCAACGAAGTGGTTTATCACCTGGGAATTTAAAGTGGTGAAATACTCTAAACGTGCGTCAATTGAATGTCTCTCATAAAGAGAGACATGCAAACTCCAAATATACAGGCATTAGGGTCGGGATTGAACCCACGACTTCCTGCATACCAGGCGAGGGATATAACATTTCGCCACCATGGCACCCCTAGCAGCACTAGGCCTATGCTCGTTTACCTATAAACACTGCAGTGAGTCTCAAGACTCTTTTTCGAGGATCCTGTCACGTTTTTCACAGTAAGGGGCGGTGTTGCTTTTAGTGAGACCCAGAGCGAGGCCCAGAGTGTGGTGCAGAGTGATGGTCATGTAGCCGGCTCGCCCTGTTTCCTCTCCCGTGAATCGTAATGAGGGGGACAGTTTGGCTAAATAGGCAACAAAAATTTTGACTTAACTTTCGTGACTGCAGGAATTCATATTTTTTGGTTCTTTCGGTAAAGTCAATTAGATATCAAATATAAGCCATCACCTTGCCATACATAGCAGGGGTAACCAAAAAGATTTCCAAAATCTTGAACAAACACAAGATCCAGGTCCGATTTAACACAGTGCATAAAATTCATGATCTGATCCCATCTGTGAAGGACAAGATTCCTGACATGCAATATCCTGGCGTCTACAAACTAAGCTGTGTCTGCGACAGCAGTTACTTTGGGGAAACTAAAAGACGTCTCGAACCGTGTTCGTGAACATAAGGCAGATCTGAAACACGGCAGGACCAATACTTCTGCCATGGTTGATCATTACTTTAATGCGGCTAGCTCACGTGAAATTGATTTCTCTAAGACTATGGTACTTTACAAGCCGACTGGCAATTAACAAAGATTTGTTCACGAAGCTATCCACAGTCACAGACACAATTTTAACCGAGAGGACGGTTATAAACTCAGCAATCATTGGAAAGATGTCATCAACCACTTTGGGTCATGACTTGATTTGTGTTTTCTTATCAACCTATATCGTCAGCTGTGTGGATGTGTGTAGCGAAGTGCAATGCCCCCCCCCCCATCTCTACCCCTCTCTTCCCCTATCTCTACCCCCCCTCTCTCTCCCCCTATCTCTACCCCCTCCCTCGCCCCTCATTGTCTAACACACTTGGACTGCGCCCCTCGCCGCTCAGCTCTACCTCTATCTCGCGCTTTACTCCTTCATTAGCATTGGCTGCCCCGCCCATGCTGTTAACATTCTTGGACTGTGCCGTTCGCCGCGCAGCTTCTTTGCTGCTGCCTTGCAACTCTCGTCCTCCGCCCACTCACAACTTCGGAAGCCCTTATAAGCAGTTGCATTTGGTGGCTTGCCCCCCATTTTCTCTCCGCGATCGAAAGGTCGTGGGTTTTTTGTTTTTATTCTTAATTTTATTTTCTATCTACGTGACTTTACCAAAAGAACCAAATAATAGGCAACAAAAATAATAAAGTTTGGAGACGATGAGTGGATACTCTGCGTTGTGTTCTGTCCTCCTGAGACATGGGCGATGCCACAACAGATGAGTACCGGAGGTTTGTGAAACGGCGACATTTGAGTTCAAAGTGTTATTCCAATGAGCATTTGCATGCCTGCAATAATGACGAGACACGGGCCTACATCACCCTCCACGTCACAACACCCCAGCTCAGTCCCTCTTCAAGGAGAACACCTGAATTTAATTCGAATTTGGAGTGTGCCCGATACTTTGAATTGGTTCCACACTACTGGGCGTGGCCTGCCGTGCACGTGAGGCTTTGGGCTCTCATCTCTGTTAATCATTCATTGCCTTCACTTCTTTTTTCGTATGGCATTGTGAAAAGCAACAGTTAATGTTTTCCTAATTGTCACAAATGAATGCAAAGGTTCCTCATCCAGTCTAATTATGTGGTTGACGCAGTGTGGATTTCAGCGATACCGCCAGGATGTGCATGGATGGAGCATTCATCGGTGATGTGTTCGATGGTTTGGACTTCTCCACATTCGCAGTTGGGCGATTCTTTGATCTTCCATTTATGGAACGTGTATGCGCATCTGCCGTGTTGTGTTCGAGCGCGGTTCAGTGTAGTCGTCGTGGAAGAGAACCCTGCAGGAATCTATACTATTTGGCTCTTTCGGTAAAGTCACGTAGGTCGAAAAATAAAAAAATCAAATATATAATGACGTTTCAATCGCAACACCAGCGATCGTCCTCATGCAGAAAAAATAATCCAGCAGTAGAACTGCTGAACCAGGAAGAACACAGCGAGAGAGCTGCTGCAACAAGAGGTTATATATGTTGGCCAAGGGCAAGCAGGCGGGGTCCGAGCTGGAATGGAGTCCCATCCCCGCACGCAAGCACATCAGTTGTGTTAATGGGGGAGATTAGGGAGAGATAGATTAGGGAGAGAGATTAGCATGTCAAAGTAAATGAGCTTCCTTCGCCGCATAAAATTACAATGGATAAAAGTTACAATGGATAACCATGGCAGATGCGAATACCTGAGGGACAATTAAACACGCTCCAATGTGCGGCTGGTCATCCAGAACAGTCTGTACAACGTATAACGATGCAATGCCCAATCCACAAATACGAAGGAGTCATCACAGCAATTAACTCTGCTACTCTTGTCGCGGCTATCTGGCTTGACCATCTGAACGTGAAATTATAGTTGTTGCTCTGCATCTACCTCAGTAGCCACACGAAAGAAGAAGACTAGGGCCCCCTCACTGCCTCAATCTACTCATCATCACTGGCTCTCCCATTAGTGTCTAACCACCAGCAAACCTTGGATGTCACCCTTCATTTAACGCTCTGACCGATGCTGACAGTTGCCATAAAAAACACACTGCCATGTAGCATCGTTGGCTGTCTTCTGGACTATTGTAACACCATTCTTGTTCAGATATCAGATTTTAAATATAAAAATTGCAGCGAATCCAAAATAGCCTGAAAAATACTGGCTTTGACACCAGGCACAGCCAGAATCATAATATTTTCAGAATCATAATCCGGGAGTAATCTAATGAGCTATGAAGCTCCACATTGCCAAGTTGTGTGGACTCCGCGACTGCACTAACAAACACCTTGCGCTTGCTGCCTGTCAAATCCAGAATCGCAGACAAAATTATCCTTCGTCACCATGACGTCTTTCAAATTCAGTCCCCGTATTTCTTCGCTTTCCTTAAAACTCTGCGCACGGAGAAGTGCCCTGTTCTACGTGGCATGTCCCAATATTTGCTAATTGTTCCCATAATCAGGACTGTCATGGCTTGGGCAGTGATTCTCAGTGGCTGCTTCCATCATCTGGAACTCTCTCCCACTCCATGGGCAATGTGTTCAAACTCCCATCGACCTTCAGGAGCTGTTTGAAGCTGCTGCTGCTGCTGCTGCACTTGTGGAGCCTGGCACACGAAAACTCATGACCCCCTGTATGCCGCACCTCCGAGTTTGCAAATAGAACGATAATTGTATCCTTTTCGTGAAATCTGTGCGACATTACAAATAATTTGATCATGATGACGGTACAAGGAACACTCCCCTGAGCCATCCCCACTCACACACGTGCTCCATCTCGATTTTAATCACATCCTATTTTAATTTGAATCGGTACAATCGATGTTACAATCAAGGCCACTTGACCAATCATCAGGCGCGTGGAGCAGTTTGTGATTATTTAGAAATTTACAGGAAGTTGACTGCGCAGTTTGGTTATGCATGTCCATGTGGAGACAGTAGGGAGCGGTGGGTGAGCCACTGAAGCTTTGTGGCTTCGTAGTTGCAACATTTGGCAACTCCTCTGTAGTTAGTACACCACAGCTGTACAAAGCAGTCTTGGTGTTTCCAAGATGGCAGCAAACTTTTATTGGAGGGGACAGCAAGCGTCGTGTGATGAAGCTGACATTTGCACGAGTTTGCTGATGCGTGTCTCTGTTGCAGATGTGTGGTTGAGCAGTGAGTTCGGTAGAGTGTCGATCATGTGAAAGCAAAGGCACGCTACTAAAAACTTCCACTCATTTGACATCAAGGCATCTCAACACCGACGGGACAAATACGTATACGTAGCAGAACGCTTTTAAAAAACAGGGTTAAATCGGTTACACTTTCACATTTTGTCGAACATAATGAGCAGCCTGATACTGAACTGTGCTCATAAATCTGCCCATGCGTTTAATGTTTTGTTTAATGTTTTATATTTATAACATTGCTATCAATTGAGTGTCAGATTTACGCACTTCCACTTTGTTTTCAACGTTTATAAGAAACAAAAGTGCTCCTTAACTTTGAACCAACCTCATAAGACGCTCGGTGCAAGTTGAAAAGCTGTGATGCATAACAGTTAATGCACGCGACAAATGCCATGAAAAGTAAGAGCGCATTTATAGAAATAAACTCCACTGCATCATCCCTGACCACCCGATGCTTAGTAGCTGGTTCTGCACGACACCTTGGAGCAGTACTGGAATTTCCAGCGGCGGTCTCTGTAGGCATGAGAATAGAAAGCAAATAAATAAGATTGCACACGCACATTTATCCTTACTGACCCCGTACCCCTCTGGATATCTGTGATAAAGAGCTTCATAGCTTATCAGATTCCTCCTCGAGTCTAAAGATTCTGATTATTTACATTGAGGCACGGGGACGCCCTACATTGGGATGTTTGGCCAACTCCATCACTGAGTGTGTATACCACGTGAGAGTAGAGCGCAGTGGCCATGAATGCGGCGATGGCAACCTCATAGCCCAGCAGGCTTGGGAGACACTCGTTTGGGGCTGAGTCGACCTAAGAGAGGTTCAGATTCATCATCACTGGCGTTGGCCGTGAGCGGGATTCGAACTCGGGCTGCCGGGTTCGTAGCGCAGCGCGCTAACCACTGCGCCACCAATCATTTACTCACAAAGATCTCCCGTATAGCCTTAACAGACTGTTGGGGCAAGTGCTTTTAGCGAGTACCCATGAAGGCCGGCACGGCACACGAGGGGGTGGGTGGCCAGCACCACGCTCGGCCGCCTTTGTCACGCACGTGACGATGTTTACACACCGCACCAGGTACTCATTTTAGGCTGAGTCGACATAGGAGAGGCCCAGAACCGGTTCAGATAATTGTCACTGGTATTGGCCGTGAGCGGGATTCAAACTCGGGTCGCCGGGTTTGTAGCGAAGTGTGCTCACCACTACACTACCGCTCCCCCATTACTAACTCACACAGTCTGCAGAACATGTCAGAGACCATATAAACGCAACACAAAAAGGCCGACTAAGTGGGGAATTTGAACCCAGGCACCCGTCATGCTGTGATGCACGAACGTGACCACTGTGCCGCCACCCTGCCGCCCAGTGGCCTTTAACATTGAACGCCATTGGAGCCTTTAACGTTGAACGCCATGGGAACCTTTAACGTTGAACTCCATTGGGAGCCTTTAACATTGAACGCCATGGGAACCTTTAACATTGAACGCCATTGGAGCCTTTAACATTGAACGCCATGGGAACCTTTAACGTTGAACGCCATGGGAGCCTTTAACGTCGAACGCCATTGGGAGCCTTTAACGTTGAATCCTGTGGGAGCTTTTAACATTGAACCCCAGGGGCGATGGATGCACTCACTCGGCGACATTGCAGTGGTAGCTGTGCACCCCGGTCAGGTAATGGACGTCCGGGGCGACCCAGAAGAGCAGCGAGTGGAAGTCGTTGAGGTAGTCTGTCCACTGGCACACATCCATGCAGACGCCGGCCTGCATGGTGCAGGTGAACTTCCATCTGTCAAGGTCACGATCGCTAATAAATAATTCGGCTTTACCCTTTCCAGCTATAACAAAGCAGGCGCGAGGCGTTCAAACACCGAATAGACACACTCATTATTGCAAGGCATCATCGAGTCTGCATTCACCATACATCATGCGTGTGGTAAAATATGCAAACACGCGTGGCCTTGTCTCCGCACCAGTAGTAGACCAGAGAACAACGCCAAAAGGTGAACGGTACATGGACAGTGCAGACAAACGTGCAAATAACGTATGGATTAAATCTTGACTTAAAGCTTTCGTGACTGCAGGAATTGATATTCTTTGGGTCTTTCGGTGAAGTCACGTAGATAGGTTCAAAGAAAAATAACCAAAAAAACCAGGTAAAGTCACGTAGAAAAATAATAATAATAGATCACGACGTTTCGATCGCCACACAAGCGGTCGTCCTTTTTCCCCACCTGAGGACGACCGCTTGTGTGGTGGCTGTGCACTCCGCATGCAGTAATTCAGTGCTGTGGAGGCAGCAGCTTATAGCAAGGTTACACGGTATGCGTAAAATGGACTGGGTATCAGTAAGTTTGAGTTACGTTATATCGAAAGTATGCAAAACGAGAGGGCATGAATCAGGGTGTTACTTTATTTAAAGCGCCAACCTCAGAATCTTTATTTATCGGAATTTTTACTTCGAAATCCGATGAGCTGTGGGGGTCTTTTTCCACAGGTGTCCAGAACCTCACCTGCGATCCTCCGCCCAGTTGTCATGGTAGCTCCCTATAGCCGTGACCACGGAGTTGACGGGGCAGGTGAAGTTAACCTCCCCGTCGAAATCGTTCACGTAGTTGCCCTTTTGAGGGGAGATGGGGTGGCTCGTGTCGAATGTCGGCTTGCAGTAGAAGTCCCACAGCCGGTCCTTGAAATATCTGTTTTCGATGCTAGACAAAGACAAAGATCCCCCGTGTATCCTTGAACACGACTGGTGGCCAACCATCCAACAAAGACTCTTGTCACTGCATCACGCACTTTCTGCGATCGTCTAGAACGCCCTTCCATCCAATATTAGGAAGGCACTAGAGCTATGGGACCGTCCATAAATGACGTCACGCATCTAGGGGGGGGCTCAGACATTTGTGACGATGTGTAACGAAGGGGAGGGGGGGTTGAGAAATGTGACGTCACATCAAAATGCGCAACTTTAAATAAATATAGACAACACGTTCTACTTAATAAAATAGACTTTTTAATAAATGTTTTCTCCTACAACATCAGAGTGCAGCGCCACATTAAATACGCACTACAATGACAATAGTTTAAAGCGATTTGAAGCATGTTATATTTTTTTTAGGGGGGGGGCGAGCTTTGTAACGTATTATTTGAGGGGGGGTCTGACGTTTTGTGACGCCGTGTGACTGGGGGGGGGGGGGTCAAAAATCGTCCAAAATCGCGTGACGTCATTTATGGACGGCCCCTATGCAATCAATTTTAAATCATCTCGATTGAAAACTAATTTCTTTAGAAATGCGTTTTGAATTTAGTTTGTTGTCCTTCCCCCGCACCTCCGATTAGCACGGTTGGCCTCATACGGTGAAAAAAACGTTCAACATACATACATACCTCGAGGGGATGGGTGGCCAGCACCACGCTCGGCCACCTTTGTCTCTCAAGTGGCGATTATGACACCAGGTACATATGTAGAGCCGTTGTAGACGGCCTGATTTAGACTTGCCGCGGGTGGCAAACAAACACAATGGGCGTGGCTACGTCGGTACGCGGAGCAGGTGCTCGCAGCGACGTCCTCGCCGTACGCTGGGATCCCCCACAGCCCCTCCCCTCGGGGGGAGAGGGCTTTTTAAGGCGGTGAGCCGAAGGGCTCTGGGTCTAGTGTTAAGCTGTAACCAGTGAAGAAAGAAGACCAGCTAGACCGGCCCTGGAACTCCCTGGGATCGCTGTCCTTTTAAGGACCGACCAGGCAAGCCAGCGGCGTGGCCCCCAGAGCCCAGAACCGACGCTCTTCTAAGAGCGGAGTCTGGGTATTCGGGGTGCCGTAACCTAGCTGTAAGCTAGCTGTGAGCTAGGCTGTTGTGTTCCATAGCTAGACGGGTGAAGGGGCCGATACCCCTTCAGTTACTGTAAGCTTCCGAGTTAGGTGCTGGTGTTAATAAATAAGCGTGTGCCTCCAACTACGTGTCAAGTCTCCCTGGAACCATACTACATCTGGTGTCAGGAGTGGTTCTACAAGGATGGAGACGCGATGCACAGCTCGTACCAGAGAGACGGAGGCGGAGGAAACCATGGCCGACTTCGAGCCAGAGATGGCTGCGGGCGGACCCGAGCAGCAGGAGCCAAGTCCACCTACACCGCAGCGTCAGGACGAGTGGGGACCGTCGCCTGAAGGACTGCGGCTGGCACACTCTCGACTGGCCGAATTGCTGTATACTGCAGCCGCGACGCTGGAAGAAATTACCCGGCTGGGTGGAGCTGCGCGGGCCGATGGCAGCCGGCATAAGATGCCGCTTCCCGCCATTTCCAAGGACGCTGAGTTTGAAGTTCCCGCCATAAGTACAGTGCAGGCTGACGGCGAGGCAGGGCTACCTCACGTGGCCGATACTCACCAACCACAAGCCACGTCGGCAGCGGCGGACAACGGAACGTCACCACAGCAACCGCCGTTGCCACGCGCCCAGCCCGCCAAAGCTGCACGGAGTGACGGAGAGCGTTTTTCGCCTACGGACGCTGCGCTGCAACAGCGACTGCCACCTCTCAAGGAATTCGTGGGAGGAGAAGGCGACTGGGGTGGCTTCCGGAGGCGCTTCCTCGCCCATCAAAAGATGGCGAAATGGACCGATGACGAGGCGTTGCGTGCGCTGCCGGCGATGCTTGACAGCGATGCCCTCGCCACTCTCACCTCGGCACCAAGGGCGAAACGCGCCACGCTGCAAATGGCGCTGCAACTCCTCGCCGTGGTCTATGGACCACCCTCGGACTGTCGCCAGCTGTTTTACGATCGCCAGCGGGGCGCCAAGGAGTCGGCCCTGGCGTACCGCACGGCTCTCCTGGCCCTGGCGAAAACGGCTTTTCCACGGATGGACGAGGATGGGGTGGACGCCATGGTCACGGAAAAGCTACTGCTGGTGGCCGATGATTTGGACATTGTCGTCTTGGCTGAGGACGACGCGGAAATGTGTTCGTTGACGGCCGCCCGGCACATCCATGCCAACCTGCTGGCCCAACGTCGGAAGGCCAGCAAAGCAACGGCCAGCCATACCGTGGCTGCATCCGCCCTCCCAGCGGAAGACATCTGCGCTGTGGATCACCCGACGGAGTGGAGGTCCGGAGTACGGCCAGCTCGGGACGGACCGAGCCGTCGGGATCAGCCCAAGCCATCAGCAACACTCACGCGCTGCTACAACTGTGGCCTCCAGGGCCATGTGGCATCAGGATGCCGGGCTCCTCGGCAGCGTGGTGCGACGCCTCGCCAGGACGTCGCACCTCGACCCAAGTCTCCCCAGCAAAATCCGGCGAGTCGTGGCACCCCACATGATTGGCCCACCCACACACCTGCCTCTCACTCACACACCGCAACGAACGGGGGTCAGAAATTATCCATTGTCACGCCAAAACGTACCTCCATGGAGTGTGCGGTCCAACCGACCCAGTGGTCCGAGTTGGCTCATCGTGTTGTTGCCGCGTCGTCGGGGTCGTCGGTTGTTGTGGGACATATTGATGGGGTCGAGGTACGGGTCTTGATTGATACGGGAGCATCGGCGACTATTGTGTCTGATTTGATTTACAACATTCTCCCCATTCAAAGTCGTCCCTTGCTCCCTGTTGATGTCCCATGTTACGCTGCTAACGGGGGTTCGTTGGGCATTATCGGACAGATCCGCGCGCAAATTTGTATTGGGGACATTAAATTATCCGGCCCGATGTTGGTCTCCTCCTCGCTGGCGGTTCCGTGCCTGTTGGAGACGGATTTCTTGGCCAAAATGCCCATTCGTATACTAATCGACCAAGGATGCATTGAACTTCCGTCGGGGCGACGTATGGCCTTTTTGTCATCCCCCGCTACCACTGTCCGTACGGCGTTTGCGACGGTACCAGTGCTGGTCGCGAGGACAGTACGCGTACCGCCGGGAGCTCAAATGCTCGTACCTCTTAGGCTGCGCCGACCGTTTGGGGAGGGCGTCGGGGATCGGGGGGTTCTGTTGGGACCATCGAGGGCCGGGGTCAACAGACCCGACTTGGTAGCGGCCCAGACCCTGATCAAAGGGGACGAGGACCCCTTCATCGCGGTCCTCAATGTGGGGTCGCGAACGGCCGTGGTTCCTCAGGGGACCGTGCTCGCGCACGCGACGCCGGTGCCTCGGCAGGAACCGGTTGTTGCTCAGGTGAGCGCCGGTTCGCCCTCGTTATCACATTCGGATCGTGGTGAGGGGTGGCTCGATGCTCTTTGCGCGGGATCGGTGGACCTGTCCGGTCCACAGCGTGAGATGCTTCGAGTCCTCCTTCGCGAATTTTCAGACGTTTTTAGTCTAAATAAATACGATATTGGCTGTACTAAATTGCTGAAACACCATATTGACACGGGTGACAGCGCGCCAATCCGCCAAAATCCATTTCGGTTAAGTCCCGCTGAAAAGGAGCATGTTAAATCGGCTGTAGACGACATGCTAGCTGCGGATATCATATCCCCTTCCACCAGCCCTTGGGGCGCGCCGATCGTTCTGGTTAAAAACACGACGGATCATTGCGCTTTTGTGTGGATTTCCGTCAGCTTAACAAAATTTCTGTAGCCGACGCATACCCGCTTCCCCGGATGGACGAATCGCTTGATGCTCTGGCAGGGGCGCGATTCTTCTCCACATTGGATTTATTGTCCGAGTTCTGGCAGCTCCCCCTGGATGACGATTCCAAACCGAAAACTGCTTTCCGTACGCCGCAGGGCCTTTTCCAATTTAATCGCTTGCCGATGGGATTACATTCCGCGCCGGCAACTTTTCAGCGATTAATGGAATTGGTTCTGGCTGGCTTGCAGTGGGAATCGTGTCTGATTTACTTAGACGATGTCATCGTCTTTAGTAGAACATTCGATGAACACCTCCAGAGGTTGCGTGCCGTTTTTCTCAAAATGCGGGCTGCTAATTTGAAGTTCAAGCCCCAGAAGTGTTTCTTGCTCCGCGAATCGGTGCGCTATTTGGGTCACATTGTGGGCCGTTCAGGCATTGCCATTGATCCCGCCAAAACGAAATGTGTTCGCTCCTGGCCGACTCCCACCTCGGTGGGTGAGGTCAGGAGTTTCATCGGATTCGCATCATACTACCGCCGGTTTGTCGCTGATTTCGCTACCATTGCGAAACCCTTACATGCCCTGACATCTAAGGGGGTCAAATTTCATTGGGGTGAGGAGGAAGACGCCGCTTTTCACTCGCTCCGGGACGCCCTAGTCGGGGCTCCGCCATTGAGTTACCCGGATTTTACAAAACCCTTCTTGCTCGATACAGACGCAAGCAACACGGGCATCGGGGGCATTCTCTCCCAGGTTATTGGGGGCGTGGAACATGTGGTTGCGTACGGCAGTCGGGTGTTGTCTCCGGCGGAACAAAGATACTGCGTTACACGTAGGGAACTATTGGCAATCGTGTACTTCATTCAACAATACCGCCCATATCTGTACGGTCGGCGGTTCACCGTCCGCACAGATCATGCGGCGCTGCAGTATGCTTTGCGGGTTCAACAGCCATCGGGACAATTGTCTCGATGGTTGGAAATCCTTCAGGATTTCGATTTTGCGACTACCTATCGTAAGGGCACTCGCCACACCAATGCGGACGCTCTGTCCCGGTTACCACTCACCTCTGAGTGCGCTTGCCTGCTGGGTTCGGGGCGTTGCAGACCTCCGAATGTCAGCTCTAATTCGGTTTTAGCAGCCGCCGCCGATGCGCCTTCCGTTGCCGGTCCTATCGAGCAAGAAGGGAGGGATTCCTTGCTGGGGTTGTCGGTTGCGGAGTGGGGGCGCCTCCAAATGGAGGACACTTCCCTCCTCGCTTTGCGCCGTCGTGTCAGGGGAATCGTGCGGGGGGGTGAAAATGTCGACTCCTGGGGGTTGGTCCAGGGCCTTCTCATGCACTGGGACGGCAAATCCCGTCGACACCAGCTGGTGGTGCCTTCTGCGTTGCGGGGGAGAGTCGTGTGGGCTGTGCACGAGCAACTCCTCCACTTAGGGACCCACAAAACCCTTGCCACACTCCAACTAGATTTTTCATGGCCGGGCATGGCAAAGGATGTGGAGGACCTGTTGGGGTCATGCACCCAGTGCGCACAAAGGAAGCCACCAGCGAAGGGGTCTAACCCGCCCTTACAGTCCGTAAAAGTTTCCCGAGTTAACGAGCTCGTCACACTAGATATTCTGGGCCCAGTCCCCGCTACGCCAAGGGGGAATAGATACCTGTTAACCGGGGTAGAATATTTTACGAGATGGCCTATGGCCTGGCCCCTTGCCAATCAGTCAGCAGCAGCCATTGTGGAGGCCTTTGTCCAAGGCTATGTCCTCGACAAAGGTGCTCCGGAGCGGCTGCTGACCGATCAGGGTAAAAATGTTTCGGGAAAGCTTCTCCACGAGGTGTGCGAGCTCCTGGGAACGAAAAAGATTCGTACCTCCCCATATCATCCGCAAACGGACGGAATGGTGGAGCGGCTGCATCGGACCATCACGTCCATGCTGTCCCAGCAGGTGTCTGAATCCCAGACCGATTGGGACCTTCATATCCCGGGGGTTCTGGCAGCATACAGGATGGCTCCCCATGCGGCGACCGGGTTTTCGCCCTTTTTCCTAATGTATGGCCGCGAGCCTAACCCACCTGTTCCGACTCAGCTGCGGATCGCCACGCCGCATAGTAAATCCAAATTGGCCGAACATGTGAAATTCAACGTTGCTAAATTGACAGAGGCGCGGGAGGCGGCCATGCAGAACTCTGAACTCCGCCAGAAGGCGAATGAAAGGCTCAGGCTGGGTCGGGTGCACGTGCTTCGGTGGAAGCCGGGTGACCAGGCGTGGTTGCACTGTCCCCAAGTCCCGCTAGCAACCTCGTCTAAACTGGTGCGGCCGTGGCGGGGGCCCGTGGAGGTGGTGCAGGTTTTGCGCCCACAATGTGTGCGTATCCGATGGGGGAAACGTCGGTGGTTTGTGCAACCCTCCAGGTTAAAACCGTTCGTTGCGCCCCATGTTCATACTTCACACACGCGTGGCCAATCATGTGAGGGGTCCACCGACTCCTGGAGTACGACTTCTCTGCTGTCACCTGACTTAACACCGTCTGTTCCACCTCCAAGCGCACCAGGAGTGACACGCTCACGACCGCCAACCCCTCCTGGGGGGGTCGGGGGTCGCTCTGCAGCAGAGCCGGACACCCTCACACCCGGACTGCTAATAACCGCCACTGGCCTAACCAGAGGGGTCCCTTGTGACGGCCCTGCTGCAAGGACGCGCGCCAGAACGCGTAGACTTTTGTGAGGCCGGCCGCCAACGCGACCCTTGCGAGCGACCGCCCTCGGTTCTTGTATATATGTTGTTTTTACGGGATGGAGTATTTATTCGGTCGGGGTGCGTCGTGTTGGTTTGTTGTTGTTGTTAAACATTTGTGAGGCACACACGGGTTCAAATGGGGGGATGCATCTTTATTGCTATTTTGTTGCAGCCGGGACGGCTGCGAGCTGTACAGGGGGGGGTGATGTAGAGCCGTTGTAGCCGTTGTAGACGGCCTGATTTAGACTTGCCGCGGGTGGCAAACAAACACAATGGGCGTGGCTACGTCGGTACGCGGAGCAGGTGCTCGCAGCGACGTCCTCGCCGTACGCTGGGATCCCCCACAGCCCCTCCCCTCGTGGGGAGAGGGCTTTTTAAGGCGGTGAGCCGAAGGGCTCTGGGTCTAGTGTTAAGCTGTAACCAGTGAAGAAAGAAGACCAGCTAGACCGGCCCTGGAACTCCCTGGGATCGCTGTCCTTTTAAGGACCGACCAGGCAAGCCAGCGGCATGGCCCCCAGAGCCCAGAACCGACGCTCTTCTAAGAGCGGGGTCTGGGTATTCGGGGTGCCGTAACCTAGCTGTAAGCTAGCTGTGAGCTAGGCTGTTGTGTTCCATAGCTCGACGGGTGAAGGGGCCGATACCCCTTCAGTTACTGTAAGCTTCCGAGTTAGGTGCTGGTGTTAATAAATAAGCGTGTGCCTCCAACTACGTGTCAAGTCTCCCTGGAACCATACTACACATATGCTGACACCGTCAATTAGCATGGTTGGCTGCATACCGGGGGAAATAAGTTCAACATACATACATTCATGATTCAACCTAGGGGAAGCCCGGGACCCGTTCAGATAATCGTCACTGGTTTTGGCTGTGAGCAAGAATCGAACGTGGCTCACCGAGTTCGTAGCGCAACGCACTAACCGTTGTGCTGCCGCTCCCCAAACGCAGACAAACACCCTCACTGATGTACACACTGATTGAGCTTTAAAGCATCATGAGCCTCACGACCCTGCAGAAGAAGAGTGGTTGCCACACACTGAACACTGTGACTCAGCATTATCCCACATTAGAATTACCAGCCATGCCCAGCTACCGCATGCCAAAGCAGCTTTTGTTTGGTTGGATAGAGGGGGGTAAAACGGGCGCGGCACGGGCGAGTGAAGAGATTGACTCGTCAGTTTAACACGTAGGCTTTCGCGACCAATATTGTTCATAATCAACGATTTTTGGGTTTAGATCGCGTTATTTATAAATGTGTCGTAACCCTCCACCACCCGACACGGCCAATCAGTAAAAAAAGTGTCACGTTGACAAAAGACAAATAGTTCACTGCTTTAGCCCACCGGTGTGTTGAAGCGTGAAACCACAACATTTACAATTTGAGTACGACGTTTCGCTGGTAATTGCATCCAGCATCATCGGGCAATTCGCCAGAATGGTGAGGCTCTGCTGTGTCTCCCGTTCTTATATAGAGCAGCAGCAGGGTGACGTCATCATTAACTCATTAACTCATCAGGTGCAAAGATTTGAGGGGGGGGGTTATTGTAATTATATACTTGATTAGTAATAAGGCTATTGTTACGATGCGAGTTGTAGATTAGTAATCATTTGGAATGTGTTCTATTGTGATTATGCTACATTAATAATCAGTTAGTGCTTGTTTCCCTTATAAGGAATTGTAATGCATCTTATTTAATAATACGCTTCCAGGCCGCACTAAGCCTGTAGCTGTCTGAGCGATTAAAGTTATTTCTGTTTCTCTCAATCTCAATGGATTCTCTAATTAGTCTTTGCCAGTAGTAACTAGTTTTACACAACACTTCAACGTTGTCAAAATCAATTGACTCGTGCTGTACGTGAGCAGATGGAGCTGAATGGATTTGCCGACGACTGGGACCCGCAGTGTCAAGATCGATCTCTATTGAGGACACTCGCAATGGACGCTGCTACTGGGCAGTTGAGGCAGTCGCTCTCCAGCAACAGCAGAGGGCATAGGAGTGACGCTCGCAACAACGAGCGGAGCGCAGGGGCTGATAAAAACACAGCAAGTTGGCACAGTGGCGAGGGGGGGGCGCAGGTGGTGCATCAGCCAGTCATCTCAGTCAATCAACGCATGGCACCTGAGTCTACCCCGTGACCTCCTGCCAGCGAGCCGTCGACACTTCACGTGGTGTTAAATTGCACATCGGCTGGCACCGGCGCCGTGGTGAGTGGGCGGCTGTATTGTTGAGGGAGGAGTGCTGTGGCGGTTAGCGCGACACTGCACCACAAACCAGGCAACCCGAGTTCGATGCCTGCCCACGGCCACCAACACCAGTGGCGAATATCTGAACCATTCATATGCCTCCCCTAGGTCGACTCAGCCTCAAATGAGTACCTGGTGCACTGTGTAGTAGACGTCGCCACTGGGGAGACAAAGGCGGCCGGGTGTAGTGCTAGCCACCTACCCCCACGTGTGCCATATTGTTGGCCTTCATAGATGCTACTACTCGCTAACAGTGCCTGCCCCAACAGTCTGTTAAAGGCTATACGAGGGATCTTTGTCTTTGTACCTGTAAATGAGGTAGATGGACTGGTGATCGGGACAAGAGAAGTCGATGGGTTCGTCGTAGGAATTCACGAAACGTTTGTGCAGTGACCGCAGTCCATTGCCATCTGCACGGAACATGGACGGGGCAGTGAATATCAGCACAGCAGTGAATCACACTGAACAGAGAATATCAGGGGACACGAATCTCAAGAGACAGTTAATCCGACTAACGGTGAATCCCTAGAGACAGCAAAGATGAAAAACAATCTCCACAAACAAATTATGTAAAAAAGCAAATGAATTTCAATACAGTGAATCTCAAGGGAAAAAGATGTTCGAGTAGATATCCTCCAAAGCCTCGTAGGCCGCCTTTGGCGTGGTCTTGCTACGCACGGGAAGGGAGGTGAAAGGGTCGAGCGCATCGTCATCCAGAACAGATGGCAGCGCCCATAGCCCCTCTTCGTCCGACCATTCGAGAGCCTCCCTCGGCTACGAATTTCTCGACGGGCCCCAGCCGGCGCACTCGTCCTGCCACTTTCTCCCTCTGTTGAGTGTTTACCCCTGGAGGCCTTGGTGGGAGTGGCGGCGGCAGCTGGCGTGACGGGGTTGGTTGTGGCTCATGCCCAGATGGCGGGTCGGCCTCCGGGTCCTGTGGCGCCTCCTCCGGTAGCACGAGTGGGAGAGGGGGTCCCGGCGCCGGTGGGCCCCCCATAGGGTGCCGATACAGTAGCTCCTGGAGCGCCCTCTTCATGTGGACCATGCGGTCCTCCATGGGGTCCTCCATGGGGTCCGGGGCCCCTGCTGCTGCTCCCGTGAGCAGCTCCCCTTGTTGCCGGGGCCCTGGGGGGTCTCCGGCCCCTGCTTCCTCTTCCATTGGCTCTTTTCTGTGGAGGTTCTTCCTTGTAGCCATTGTGGATCCGACCGCTGCCACCAGATGTAAATGAGAGCCGACATGAGGTTGCAAGGGGTTCGTCCTTTGTTTCTTCCCCCAGTCCACACTCGTCCCCAGCCTTCTCCGTCCGTTTCCAGCCAGTCTTCCCCCTTCGCGCCTCTCAGCCCCCCTCTTATATCTCCTGGCCTGCTCCTTCCCCCTCCACTGTTTCCACCTCCACTGTCCCCCTACTTTTGGCGGGAATCCTTCCCCTAACATCCCTTACACTTTGATACATTGGCATTATCCTTGTGTAATAAACGACTGGACCACGATGTCTGGCTCAGTGTCCTTTATTCGGTTCGTACTGTATTCCCACACGGCTGTCTCTACTCTGTAGCTTCTCCACGGTGCTGACCCCGATGTCGGCCCGGTCCACAACAGCAGCCCCGCTGCTGTTACTCTCACACAGCCCCCCTTGGCTGTACTCGCTGCAACTCCTCTCTCCTTCGTCCTCTCTGCAGCTCTGACAGCCTCGTGCTGTCTCTCCCTCTTCTCTCCCGCCACACCTGGCAGCCACACCGCTGCCTCTAACACGCAGCCCTTCTGGCTGTCTTCTCCGCAGCTGCACACCACTCCGTAGCTTCCTCCTGTCTTCGGGGTTGGCTCCCGATGGCCGTCGGTGCCCCCCCTCTTCTCACTCGCCCGCGTGGCCTCACTCTTTTCCGTTCACACCCCGACTGACTTCCCCTTCCGGTTTACCCGCTTAAGGACCCGAACCTTCCACCCACGTCACATGGCTCCACCCCCCGTGACGTCACATCCGGAAGGTCGCTTACGCCCGCATTACACCACCCTCCCCCGTAGAAAAATCCCAGCCGACCTCGGCTGACCAATAGCAAATCGTAATGCGGCGAATCGACCTTCCCCCCTAAAGGACACTAAGCATACAATGTAACAGCAAGAACAACAACAACAACGCAATTAACATCAACGAACGTACAAAAAGCATGCAATAAATACAACTGTAAGAAAAAGATAACAACACAGCAACAATCAACGAAACGTAAGCGATTTGGAACGTGTGCGGGTCGCCGGCCCGTCCCGGACGGTCGGCGGCCCACTCGCAGAACGGGAACGCGATGAAAGTCGAGGAATGACAGGGGGTAATCCCCCTGTCGCAGCTGGAAGTCCACCAACGTCCCGTGTCCCTAAAGAATTAGTCTTGGGCTTGTCCCGTGACCGTGCCTGCAGCTGGGTCGGAAGGGCTGCAGGGCTCGAAGGTCCCGCAGACCTGGCAGGCGTCCTCCGAGCAGGGCCCCTCGTCCCCCGCAATGTCACGGCCGGCCTGTCTGGAACAGGTACGACAGGCGCTCTAGCAAGATCAATGGACGCAGGCAGGGGAGAGTCAGCAGCAACAGACCCCGGCAAGGCAACATTGGGGGATGACGCATCATGTAAGGGAGCAACATATGGTTTCAAGCGCGACGTATGCACAACCCAGCGACGAGATCCAATTTGGACGCGTGCTGACTGTGGGTTGGGAACCGCAATGAGGCGTACGGGACCATGCCAGGGTTTGTGCAATTTCGGAGAGGTTCCCGGACGTACCTGTGGACAATGAAGCCAGGCTAGGTCCCCAACCTTCCAGGGGCACTCCCCCTCGGACCGTCGCGCATACCGCTCGTTCCGGGCCTGGGCTTTGGCCGTAGCCACGCGGGCATTCTCCCGCGCCTCCGTGACTCGGCGAACCGTGTCCTGAATGTATTCAGGAAGTGGTTTACGAGGTCCCTTCACCCCAGTTCCCAATTGCACATCCACCGGCGGCACGTTTTCCCGACCATACATAAGGTAAAACGGCGAATACCCTGTAGCCGCATGAGGCGTCATCCTGTACGCCGAAAGCACTCCGGGGATGTGCAGATCCCAATCTGATTGTTGTTCGCTCACGGTATGGCAAAGCATGGCAGACAATGTCCTGTTCAGCCGTTCAACCATACCATCCGTCTGCGGATGGTATGGGGATGTCCGTACTTTCTTAGTCCCAAGGCCCGCGCACACTTCCGCCAATAATTTAGAAGAGAAATTCCTGCCCTGGTCCGTGAGGAGTCTCTCAGGCGCCCCCTTGTCCATAATATACCCAAACAAAAAGGCGTCGGTAATGGCCGCGGCCGACTGATCGGGCAACGGCCAGGCCATCGGCCAACGGGAGAGGTACTCAACCCCTACCAGCAAATATTTATTACCCCTCGCCGATGGTGGAAAAGGCCCCAATATGTCCAGTGCCACCAATTCATTGACTCGAGACACCTGAATCGACTGGAGAGGCGGCACGTAAGGATGTTTCGGCGGCTTACGTCGTGCACACGCAGGGCACGCGCGCACGTGCCCTACGACATCTGTCGCCATGCCGTGCCAAAAATAATGACGTTGCAACGTCAACAAGGTCTTCTGCACCCCTAAATGTAAGAGAGTGTCACAATGGAGAGTTCTAATCAACTCGAATCGCAAGGACGTTGGTACCACCAGGCGCCAACGTTCCTGGAACCCCTCCCGCCACATAAGCAGACCATCTCGGAGAGCGGTTTGCGGCCGCACAGCCGTACTCGGACTCCCATTGTCCCTAGCAGACCGCTTCCGCAAGGACACCAACGACTCATCCATCATCTGTTCCCGGATCCAGACAGACCGCGGCAGATTCAAAACCCCGTCAGCCGGTCCCGGTTCCATCGGAGTGTCCGACTTCTCGACGGCCAACGTAAGCGGCTGAGGGGGGTTTGGAATCGGCGAACACCTATGCGTCCCCGACGCACATTTACAAGGGGCGCGCCGCGGTAATCTGGAAAGTGCGTCAGCGTTCACATGGCGCACTCCCTTCCGATGTTGAATTTGGAAGGAAAATTCCTGTAGCGTGTCCAACCAACGTGCCAACTGTCCGGATAAAAGAACGACCGTAGAGGTATGGTCGAAATTGCCGTAGGAAAAAAACAACCGCCAATAGCTCTCTGCGAGTGACACAGTAGCGGGTTTCCGCAGGAGACAAGACTCGGCTACCATACGCCACGACACGCTCTACACCCCCTTTAGACTGTGATAATACCGCCCCAATACCCGTGTCACTCGCGTCCGTATCAAGAATGAATGGGTGATCGAAATCGGGATAATCCAATGTTGGGGCCGTGGCCAATAGATCACGCAGACTCCGAAAGGCCGCCTCCTCCGGCTGTCCCCAAACAAACTTCCGTCCTTTACCCGTAAGGAGATGCAAGGGCCTCGCAATCGTCGCAAAACCCGGCACAAATCTTCGGTAATACGAGGCAAATCCCAAAAACCGCCGAACATCCCCCACGGTGGCCGGAGTCGGCCAATCCCGGACGCACGCCGTCTTTTCCGGATCCGTGGACACCCCCTCAGCACTCACAATGTGCCCCAAATAGCGGACGGACCGTTGCAGTAGGTGACATTTCTTTAGTTTGAATTTCAATTTGGCAGAACGCATCCTCGTGAACACTGTCTCCAGCCGCGTCAAATGTTCATCAAATGTGCGGCTGAAGACAATAATATCATCCAAATATATAAGACACGTCTCCCACTGCAACCCCGACAAAACGAGCTCCATCAATCTTTGAAATGTAGCAGGGGCCGCATTCAATCCCATCGGGAGACAGTTGAATTGAAATAACCCCTGCGGCGTACGGAATGCGGTTTTCTCCCGTGAGGACTCGTCAAGGGGAAGCTGCCAAAATCCCGAAGAGAGGTCCAGTGTGGAAAAAAACTTAGCCCCCGACAATGCGTCGAGGGAGTCATCCATACGCGGCAGGGGGTACGCATCTGCCACCGATATCTTATTCAATTTCCGGAAATCAACACAAAATCGCAATTTGCCATCCTTTTTCTTAACCAAGACGACCGGAGCGCCCCATGGGCTGTTAGATGGCGATATAATGTCCGCAGCCAACATGTCTTCCACTGCCCCCCGCACGTGTTCTCGCTCCGCAGGACTCATCCGATGCGAATTTAATCGAATAGGGGCAGCATCGCCCGTCTCAATGTGATGGTAAAGCAACGATGTGCGGCCCAAATCCAAATCATCGGAGCTGAACACATCGGAATATGTCAACAACAATTTACGCAGCGCACCACGTTGCTCCATGGACAGGGAAGAATTTCCGTCACATAAGTCAGCAACCCAACGATTATCCGAACCCCTTGGCTCGGAAACCCCAGCAACCACTCCCCGGCTATGTGGACAATCATGCGTCGCAAACGCCGTAGTGGCATGTGCCACAACCGTACCGGCCGGAACACGGACGTTTTCCCCCCCCGCATTAAGCACCTGTAAAAACGGTAACTGATCCGGCCGGACGATGGTCTGTGCCCCCACTAACGCCAACCCGGTTGTTATCGTGGTGGACGGTGACAACAAGACCCCTACTGCTCCTAGCCGATCAGGCAGGGGCTTCCGATGCCGCAAGGGTATAAGCATCTGTGTACCAGGTGGGATGTCCACAGATGCGACGGACAGCGCCTGCACTTGTACGGCCGAAGCAGGTCGCCCCCAGGGCGACGGCAGAAACGAGATTTGACGGCCCCCCGGCAGTTCAATACAATTCTCATTGATTTTGATCAAAATGGGCATCTTAGCCAAAAAATCGGTGCCTAACAAACAAGGAACCGCCAAAGATCTCGATATTAACACAACGCCCGAGGCCGACACATCCCCAATAGATATCCTAGCATCCACCTGGCCCACGATACCCATGCTACCCCCGTTCGCAGCGACACACGACCCATAAACTGGACGCACAGCCCCCGGCGGGATGCCCAACAGATGGAAAATGACATCCGAAATAATAGTCGCAGACGCGCCGGAGTCGACCAAAATGCGTACGTCCACCCCTTGTATAGACCCCGGTACAGTGGGCGAACCCGTAGCGGCCGCGACGACTCTCCGTGCCAACTTGCGCCACTGCGTGACCGAGCGACAAGGCCCCGTCGAAGGGTTTTCTTTAACAACAACATTAGGATCGCGCAACGAAGGTGATGGGTGAGGTGTAAAGCCTTGCCGGGTGTCTGGTGCATGCCGACATGCCTGTTTCGGAGGATCTTTAGTCGGCTTGTCCGGTACCGAGGCCTCCTGCTGCGGCGGAGCCGGGAAGCGGGCCCAGCAGTCTCTGGCGTAGTGGCCCCTACGCCCGCAGCGGAAACATTCGGCATCGTTGCGCCGAAGCGCAGGCCTTGCCTCCCGACGGCCCCGTTCCGGTAGCGCAGCGCGCGGCCTCGGCCCGCCGCGTCCCGTCCATGGAGCGGAGGCGGCCATCAGCTGTTGAGGGCCCCGGTCATCCGGAACGTAGACAGCCTGCGCAGGGTTCCACCCCAGCGCATCCCCTTCTTTGACGGGCCCCCCCGTCCACGCCGTCACTTGTTTTCAGCGACGGAGATTGAATTGCGCATCGAGACACTTAGCAGCCGTCCGGGAAGTTAGTTTCTCATGCCCACACACAGGCATGGGGATCCCTAGATCCCGAGACAGCTCCAACATTTTCCCTAATATGAGAGGCTCGAGCAGGTCCTGTGGCGTCTCAGGATAAGCTGCCATGGCCAGCTCCAGCACCGCACCCCTGAACGCCACGGGCGACTCCTCTGGTGCTCGTTGTCGTTGAGCGAATCGCCGATGCGCATCATCTGGTGGCTCATAAGCGTCGGCCATTTCTTGAAAAACACCACGTAAAGTTGCCTTCTTATCGGTCGTTATGGAACGGAAAAATCGGACAGATTCGTCGTCCAGGAGAGTCGGCAACACCTCCAAAGCCTCAGCATCGGTCCATCTTGCTGTGCGTACCGCCGCCAAGAAGCGGCAGGCGAAAGCGCTCCAGTCCCCACCGATGGAAAATTCTTTAACTGTGGTAAGGTGGCGACTCCGACTCCTCTTCCCGCCGTCTTCCAATGGTGGTGGTTGTGGTGGCAAATTCAAAATGGCGTCGGCCCGCGGCGTGGCCAAGATGGCGGTTTGGCGCCGCGGAGCGCGCAAGATGGCGGCTTCTTGCCGCGTGGCCAATGGCGGCGGCAGGGCAGGCAACGTGGCGGCCCGCGGAGCACCAACTGCGTCCTCCATCGTCCCTGGCGCGACGAGATGGCATAAATGCGTCAGGACCTCCTTTAGTGCCTCCAGTTGTACCGCCATCTCTTGCCATCTTTGATCAGCGTCCGATGATGTCGACGGACCCGCCACCGCGCCGACATCCTCCACTCCCGTCCCCGTGCTCGCCTCAGCAGGGCTCTCCTCCACCACCCCAGCAGAATCCGTGGTTGGAGGGAGTTCGTCGTCGTCGGACGAAGAAGCCGATGCAGGCGCCGGATTAACTTTCTTCCTCACTTGTTTCGACATGCCGTTGCACTTCTGACACCAGTGTAATAAACGACTGGACCACGATGTCTGGCTCAGTGTCCTTTATTCGGTTCGTACTGTATTCCCACACGGCTGTCTCTACTCTGTAGCTTCTCCACGGTGCTGACCCCGATGTCGGCCCGGTCCACAACAGCAGCCCCGCTGCTGTTACTCTCACACAGCCCCCCTTGGCTGTACTCGCTGCAACTCCTCTCTCCTTCGTCCTCTCTGCAGCTCTGACAGCCTCGTGCTGTCTCTCCCTCTTCTCTCCCGCCACACCTGGCAGCCACACCGCTGCCTCTAACACGCAGCCCTTCTGGCTGTCTTCTCCGCAGCTGCACACCACTCCGTAGCTTCCTCCTGTCTTCGGGGTTGGCTCCCGATGGCCGTCGGTGCCCTCCCTCTTCTCACTCGCCCGCGTGGCCTCACTCTTTTCCGTTCACACCCCGACTGACTTCCCCTTCCGGTTTACCCGCTTAAGGACCCGAACCTTCCACCCACGTCACATGGCTCCACCCCCCGTGACGTCACATCCGGAAGGTCGCTTACGCCCGCATTACACTTGTATTGTTCACCTTTTAGCGTTGTTTTCTGGCCTAACACTGGTGGCGAGACAAGGCCAAAAGGAGGCCTGCCTTTTTTCAAGTATTTGGCTTCTATAAATTTGCACATGATAAGCCACTTAGTTGAGCTATCATTTGTGGCCATATCGCTTCTGAAAAAGAGCTGTGTATCCAATCAGTCTCAAAGACAATGTGTGTACCTTTGTAATGTGAGGTTATATCCGGGCCTTTGACGGATTACAACTCGTCACGACGATTGGCTCTGCTGGTCCTGGTTCATAGCCAATGGGGGGGAAGCCTAGGGGTGTGGCCCTGACGTAATGGAAAGGTGACAGCTGGTTGTAGAGGATTGGTTCTGCTGGCTTTAGCCACAGCCAATGGGGAGACGAGTCAGGGGCGTGGTCCCGGTAGCCTCTGGAATATTCCATAGAGGCTAACCAGGATTGGTGGAAACGTACCACGTGACCCGGGTATTAAATAGGGGTGAAGACGGACGACACGTGGTCAGAACGGGAACGAATAGAGGAAGGGGGCCACGCGGGAGCGGGGCTCCGGGTTGCCACGTGGCAGTGCGTCTCTCTCTCTATCTGTCCCTCTCATGCTGCCTGTCAGCAGCGTGAAGGAAAGCTGTAAGGCAAAGTTGAATAAAAGACCGGATTCCAGAAGTTGCCTCAACGACCTGTATTACACCTTTATCAAAGTGTAATAAACGACTTCCACAACGATCTTGACTGGCGTCTTTTTTTGATAGAATTCCTGCACAGCTCACTCCCGCTCTTCCCGTATGTTTCCCTTCTCTGTCTCTGCGGCCGGGAACGAGTCGTTCTCTCTATTCGCCTCTCTCCCACTCCCCAATCCCACTACTGGCTGGTGGCATGCCGGGAGGAGAGGCGAGCCGGCGTGCCGGGAGGAGAGGCGAGCCTCGCTGGGTTCTGCCACGTGGTCGATGACGAGGAGAGGCTTGTGCAGCGACGCAGTCCGGACACACACCGACCCCTGAGTCCTCCGCTGCCCCTGCTTATATCCCTCTCGGCGGAGCTAAGCTCCGCCGAGCTAAGCTCCGCCGAGAGCCACGCCATCTTGTGGAACCTTTTCGATGGTTCCCGCACGTTCCCCTACCCGGTGGTGGCCATGTGGTTACCCCTTTCCGCCCATTAGATGGCGCTCTCTCATTACAAAAGCATGTTTGTTCCGCATGTATTACCTCAAGCATGATGTGTGGTTAATGCAGACTTCATTATGCCTTGTGATCGGTGTTTATTTGGTGTTTGAACATCGCAACACCTCCTGTATTGTTATTATTGCTGAGAATTAATCGCTGTGTCGATTCATTGCCGACCCATGGCTTGAGTAATCCCATTAGTACAACTTCCCGTGGAAACGTGTGTTTACGGTAGACGGTGGTTAATCTTACACAAGCTCTGACCGAATGCATTGGAGAGTGCACTACTTATTGTATTTCATATGTCACTATCATTAAAAGTTATAGTTGTTTTATTTATAAAATGCTTTAACACATTTATCATGTGTACAGTATCGTTAAGGCTATTACATACCTGTCAACCGCTCATCAGTTCCGACCTTATTACAGACCAATTCAGACCTTATTGGTCACCCCGTGCCCTTATAAATCTAAATGTTCATCCTACAAAGTCCCATCACAAGGGACAAACACAAATATACACAATTTTCGTTGTTGCCCGTATTGAAATGGCTGTATGCCATCTGCACCTAAAAACACAATTTCAATGTACAAGAATACGAGGTAAATCGTATGCGTTGACAGGTTTGCTATTACGGATACCCCAATGAAGCCATCGTATATCGCTCATAGGTTAAACAAAATAGCGTTCATAAGTTTAAAAAAAATCTCCATTGGAAACCTTCTATAGCGCTGTTTCCTATTGCAATCCGTTTACCAAGAAGGCATCCTGAGTGGTATAGCAGGTTATGCCTCTTTTGTGCTGATGATGATGCTGCTATTGATAATGTTGTTGATGATGATGATGATGCTGATGACTGTGATGGCTGCACTCACTCAGGGGTTTCGCCTCTTTGCCGACCACCAGAGCCAGGAGAAGGAGGAGAAGCAGCATGGTCGTGATGGATGAGGGTTGGGAAGTGGAATGTTGTGGCTTCTGCCTCGTGAACCCCCTCCCCTTTAATAGAACCCCGTGGCTGCAATCTCCAACTCTTGCACCACCGCTCGGCCAACGCTGAGTGAGCGAGTGGCAAAGTCTAAAAGCAGATAATTTATTCGCCTGCTTCACTAATCTCCCCTCCATGTAAACAAAACATCTTATTGTTGTAAAAGGAATTTGTGTACACATACAATCAACCTCAAATGTGTTCTTGTCAGACTGAGTTCTGGGTTCAATACGGTAAGTCCTCGCTTAATGAGTGGTTTTCACACGATGCTTCATCGCTACAATGCGGTTCTTACATTAGCGAACACTTTTCCCACAAGGCGGTAGGTCAGAGGAGTGACACTCACAACAACGAGCGGAGCGCCGGGTGAATAAAACACCAGCGATTCGGAACATTAGGAGGCACAGGTGATGCATCTGCCAGCCATCTCAGTCAACCAACGGCACCTGCCAGCGAGCCTTCGACGCTTCACGTGGACTCGGAGTGCACCTAGCCTGGCACAAGTGCCGTGGTGACACCACAGACACGATGTTGGGGGTGTGTGGCGGGGGAGCGGTAGTGGTCAGCACTACGAACCCGGTTATCCCAGTGATGATTATTTGAATCGGTCCTGGGCCTCCCCTAGGTAAACTCAGCCTCAAATGAGCACCTGGAGCGGTGTGTAAACATCGCCATTGGGAAGACAAAGGCAGCCGGGTATTGTTGTTGGCTATGATGGCAGTGCCCGGCTTTCCTAGGTACTACTACTCGCGAGTAGCTAGGCAACACGGCGGACCCGTGTCTTTGTCTTTATACTCAAGTTTCGATTGGTTTATTCATTGCGGGACGCTCACAATAAGTGACCGGGTGTGTGGTTCCCTCTGTAGTTTATCTACTTTCTGTAACAGGCTGCATTCTCTCTGACACACAACGCTAATATTTGCCAAGAGATAGGGGGGACTTTGTGTCCACTTAGCGTGTTTAGTGAGTTTTAAAAAGACAGGTCACCCACAGCAACCAATGGTTCGTGTGGTATTTTGAATCATAATTCGCAACCATTTCAGAATCTGCAGATATCAGGAGGCAGGGTGGTAACACTCGTGCGCCCACGACAAAAACGGGCCTCGGTTCGGTCTCCGACTCAGATTCCTTTCTGTGTGGAGTTTGTATGTTATCCCCCTGTTCTACACAGTGACAGTGAGTGGAGTGTGTATGATCTACCTCGATTCTACAGAATGACAGTGAATAAGTGGAGTTCGTATGATCACCGCCTGTTCTACAGAGTGAGAGTGATTGAGTGGAGTTTGTATGATCTCACCCTCTTTTATAGAGTGTGAGTGAGCGGAGTTCGTATGATCTCCCTTTATTCTACAGAGTGACAGTGAATAAGCGGAATTCATATGATCTCCTTCTACTCTACAAAGTGAGAGAGTGAGTGGAGTTCGTATGATCACCACTTGTTCTACAGAGTGAGTGAGAGTGAGTGAGTGGAGTATGTATGATCTCTCTATTTTCAACAGTGTGAGTGGGTGGAGTTTATATGATCTCCCTCTATTCTACAGAGTGAGAGTGAGTGGAGTTTGGATGATCTCCCCCTGTTCTACAGAGTGAAAGTGAGTGAAGTTCGTATGATCTCCTCCTTTTCCATAGAGTGAGAGTGAATAAGTGGAGTTGGTATGAGCGCTCCCTCTTCTATAGAGCTTGAGCGGAGTTTGTATGATCTCCCTCTTATCTACAGTCAGAGTGAGTGGAGTTAGTATGATATCCCCCTGTTCTACAGAGTGACAGTGAGTAGAGTTTGTATGATCTCTCTCTGTCAAGCTGAAGGCGCCAGAGAACGGTGGCAGCCCACCCCCCTCCTCCTCCTTCCCGGAGTTGTGCTTCTCCTGCATGCAGGCCCCTGGCCACAACAACTCCAGGAAATTACTGAAACTCCGAGGCTGCAGGAACGTGCCCCAGCAGAAGGGCGCCCCAGAGAAAGAGCTCTACACGTGCTGCGTCAAGGCGCTGAATTCCCGGGACCTGGCCTACCTACCAGACACAAAATGGAGAGATCATTTCTCTCCCCTCATTGTGGCCACCCCCCAGCGGAAGCAAATGTACAGGTAGTCCTCTACTTACGATGGAGATGCGTTACGACGACCCCATCGTAAGTCGAAAATATCGTAAGTCGAAGATGGCCTAGCCTACCCAGGAGGCTTACAGAATGGTGATAATTTAGCAAAACAGAGCAATTTACAGTACCGTACTGTATTAACTATATACTGTATATATTTATTAATGACAATACTGTATTGCACAGTGAAATTTTAAGTAAAAAACAAGGTAAATTCTTAGCCTACCTATATGAACTGCAATTTAATCGAAAGTTTGTTCAGGAAACAATCTTATCTGCTATAAAAAAAAAACTTTTAACATGCATTAAACGTATCGTATCGTGGTAACCTAGAAATGAAATCGCTAAAGCTACGTATCATTCATGCATTGAACGATACGTAACATATCATATTGTACTGTACTCACCACGATTCTGTCCGTCGTCTGCATGCTTGAACGATGTTAGGTTGTTGATGGCAATTTTGTCGTATGGCTATCGCCATCGTAAGATCGAAATATCGTAACCCGGGGACTACCTGTACAAGTCTCTCGTAGCCAAACACTGCAGTGACCTCCGGTGGAAATTGGCACACTGGACATTGCCATCAGTCGTGTGGCTCAGCCGAATCTCCCCGGGGGTACCAGACGTATGCGCTTTCTGTGGTGCCAGGGAGGATCTGCCCCAACAGTACTTACGCTGCCAGCGGCTCAACCCAATGTTACACCTTTTGGGAACCATTTTCAGGAGACTGGGGGTGCTCTTCTACAACAGCTGATTCATATGTGGGGTGCCTTACCTGGCTGACAAAGCGCAACGATCTCGCCAACTTCGTCTGTGCCCAAGCGAAGATGGCAGTGGACAATACGAGGAAAAAGATGCTGCAAGGCGACACTGATGGCTGCTCAGTGGTGCCAGCATTCAGGGGCCTGCTCAAGGCGTGGCTCCGGCTAGAGCACGCATACCACTGAAATGCCAGTGACGCGCGCGTTTTCTCCGAACGCTGGAGGGCCGGACAAACCCTCTGCACCAATGTGAACGGCACCCTCCTTTTCACCTTCTAACGTGCTCGGTCGTCGAGCATGGCGTGCGCGACGACCACGTGCCGTTTTTGTGTTGTGCATGGCGCGTTCAGCGCCATGTGCCGCAGCTCATGTTTTTTTATTGTGTTGGGTTATTTGTTGTTTGTGACTTTTTTTCGTATTCAAATCTCCTGTAATGAGAGAGCGCCATCTAATGGTAAACAAGGTGTCTAAGCCGAGCTATGTTGTGTAAATGTAAAAATGTGATTTAGTACCTATACACTATTTTTACCAGGTAAGGCCCACTTAGGTATTATAGCTCTGGCTATCACAAATGATTGCCTTGTCATGTGAAAATTTTTTCGTAGCAGCCAAATACGACAAACGCGTTACGTTGATTCTAAATGTGGAGGGAAAAACCAGAGGAATCAATGAAAAAGCCACGCGAGAGAGACACAAACTCAAAATATACAACATGCATCTTTATGGTGAGTCTATGGGTCTATGTGTGGTGTGCATATGGATCTCAGTGTTAATCTATGGCTCTGTGTGAATATATGGGTTTCTGTGAAATCGGTTTAGATTATTTTGCTGCTATTATAAGCCACTTCGTTGAGCTATTGTTTGTCGTCAGGACGCTTCTGAAAAAATGCCACATAGCTCAGTGTGTTTTACCTGGTAAATAAAGAATAGTTTGGTTTTTGGCATGAAGAACAGGTTTTGTGATAAAGTTATACCTCGGTATACGACCGCTTTGGAATACTGTACGTCTAATTTGGTATACGTCGTTATTGACGAGCAAAAAATGTCTTGGGATACGACGTCTTGCTTGGGATACGACGCGCTTGCTAGAACTTGTATAGGTCGGGATGAGTCACCGCGTACCTGCATATGCCCCGTGCTCGACTGAAACAAAGCGCCGCTCCTCAATCTGCCTGTACAGTAGATCTCGTTCAGTGCCTCAACCAGGTCCAAGTCAAGAAAAAAGACAGAAAAGAGAAAGAGGAAAAAACCCCAGAATTTCAGCTTCCTGAAGTTTTAATGGAAGGGGGTGGGGCTGGGTGGGGAGGGGAGGGTGGGGAGGGGCTGGGTGGGGAGGGGCTGGGTGGGGAGGGTGGGCAGGGGCTGGGTGGGGAGGGTGGGGAGGGGCTGGGTGGGGAGGGTTGGGCTGGGTGGGGGGTGGGAGGGGTTCGGGCTGGGTGACGAGGGGCTGGTCTCCCCGTGGTGCCCTATTAAAACTCAACGTTTAACCTACTCACGCCGGCTTGTGCCCGCCCTCACAGTCGGTCATATTTTCGGAATACACCACGCCGCCGTTGACCCTGGCCATTGACCGAGCAACCCAACGTTCCTACCAGCTCCCTCCGCAGGAATGTGTTTTCATTCGCGATTGAGTGCTGTTTTCGTTTGTTTATTTATTTATTTATTACATGGAGGCTCGCCCATACCAACTCACACGCGTTTCGTGGGGGGGGGGGCCCTACCAACTCACACGCGTTCCGTGGGGGGAGGGGGGATTTCTCTTTCGCCTGGACACTGCCCAAGGTAACACACACGGATTCACAGCTCCCTTCAAACATACATCTATATTATTTCTCCCATTTCTATTGCTGACTTTTTAAGAATACAGCGCACACATTAACCAATGTTTTATGACAGTTAATATACACCATGTAACACGCGTTTTCCCCTGAGTACTAACTGTTATATTTAATTTCCTTAACACAACAAAGTCCAGCCAATGCGTCTTTTTGCCCACAAACTTTCCTGTTGTGAGCAGGACTTCATGTCAATAACTATTATCACTTTGTTCATATTTATTTCACGCTTTCGCTCGCCGCTAAATTTTAAAACAAGATGTTTGTTGACAGTACGTATATACTATGTTACACGCTTTTTTCCCCAGCATACTGACTCTTCTATTTCATTTATTTAAAACAATGAAGTACCGCCATTATGTATTTTGCCTCACAAACTTCCCTCTTGCGAGCAGGACTTAATGTCACTAACTATTATCAGTTTGTTTACATTTATTTTTAACTCGCTCGCCGCTATCTTTTTAATCAAGATGTTTGATTACAGCAGATATACACTATGTAACGCGCTTTTTTCCCCTGCATACCAACTGCTCTATTTCATTTACTTAAAAAACAAAGTACAGGCATTGTGTCTTTTGCCTCACAAACCTTCCTCTTGTGAGTAGGACTTTACGGCCGCCGCGAAATTTTTACACAAGATGTTTCATTACAGCAGATACACTCTATCTAACACTTTTCTTTCCCCTGCATACCTACTGCTCCATTTAATTCCCTTAACACAACAAAGTACAGCCATTCGCTGTATGTGTGTCCGTCCATGTGTTTGTGTGTCGGTAGTCTAGCAGTAAGCGCGATGCACCACGAACCCGCCGACCCCAGTTCCATTCCCCCTCACGCCCAACACCAATGACGATTCTCTGAAATGGTCGTGAGCCTCCCCTAGGTCGCCTCAGCTTCAAATGATAACCTCCTGTATGTTGTCGATGACTATGCCAAAATTGAGAGTGAGCGCCTTCTTTACATTCAACTGAATCAAAAACGCCTGTGTGTTAAACAGTATGCTCATCTCAGGGACACTACCAATGCTGACGGAAATGCAAACGCTCAGAATGTGGGGAGATTAGTTTTTGCCTTCATCCTTCACAGGTGGACCAAGATACATGCATGAGAAGACTCAGGATGCGATGACGTACATCAGGCAATATGGCAGGCCCCATCTCCCTATCACCTTCACTTGCAATCCTAAATTGAAGGAGATCCAGGTTGAGCTTTATCCAAACCAAGAGGCAACAGACAGACATGACATCATTGCAAGGGTCTTTGAACTCAAAGTTGATGAACTCATGAGGCTTATTACGACTAAAGAAGACGGCGTCTTTGCAAAGACCAGATGTAACTTGCACACCATTGGGTGGCAAAAACTTGGTCTTCCTCATGCTCACATTGCTATGGATGAGGGAAAAAAATTATGCAAGTGACATTGACACATTTATCAGTGCTGAGCTACCTGATCCCCATCAAGACTCTGCCCTATTTGATGTGGTCTGCAAGCAAATGGCCCATGTGGGGAGTTCAATCCAAATTCGCTATGTATGCAAGACCGCAAGTGAACCATGAAGTATCCACGAAACTTATTGAAAGATACTCAGTCACGGCATGATGGCTATCCTCTACATCGTCGCACGAATACCGAGGATGGTGGATTTGAAACAACGCTCAGTACTGGAACTAACTCTGAAATGAAGGTTGACAACCAGTGGATCGGTCCTTACTGCCCTATTCTGTGCAAGATCTTCGAGGCCCACATTAATGTGGAATTCTCCAATTCTGTGAAAGCCATCAAATATGTGTGCAAATACATCAACAAAGGCTCTTGCATGACTGTCTTTGCCTTACAAAAAGAGGGGCAAAGTGTGGATGAGGTTAAACTTTTTGTCCAAGGAAGATTCATTAGCAGCAATGAGGCCATTTGGACAATTCTTGGCTTCCCCATCCATGACCGTTCCCCCACAGTCGTCCATTTGGCACTTCACCTCGAAAATGCTCAACACATCTATGTCACTGAAGGAAATGCCCAACAACAGGCCCTGGCTCTTTTTTTGTGCCCAACTGGCCCATTTGCTGCCAACCTGCTCTACCATGAAGTTTCCTCCGACCATACATGGACTGATAAAAAAATATGGAAGCGACGTGCTGATAACGGTGAATCTGATGCCTTAAGAAGAGTCTACACAGTTCATCCCAACAATCAGGAGTGCTACTTTCTATGAATGCTTCTCCATGTTGTCAAAGTGCCCAAATGTTTCGAAGACCTCAAAACAGTGGAAGGAGTTGTCTGTCAAACATAGAGGGAAGCTTGAAATCTTCGTGGAATTATTCAGGATGAACGCACAAAGAGAAGCCTACACGCAAATTTCGGAAGACATTGAGACTAAAAATGGAGGCATATTTTTCCTTGGTGCATCTGGTCGTACTGAGAAGACCTTTGTTCTCAACCTGCTCCTCGCTAAGGTTCGCCAGAGGAAAAACATGCTCTAGCTGTGGCATCATCAGGGATTGTGGCAACTGCTTTCTAGAGGAAGAACTGCCCATTCACATTCAAGTTTCCATTGGATCGATCCCGACAATAAAACGCTGTTTGCAATACTTCAAAGGAGACTGCCCTTGCACAAGTCTTGCTTGACTGTGAATTCATAGTGTGGGACGAATGCACTATGTCCCCCAAGGGAGCATTTGAGGCTGTCAACACAACTTTGCAAGACCTCCACGACAATTCCAGGATTATGAGTGGTGTCACTTTTCTCATGGCTGGTGTCTTCTGACAAACCTTACCTGTTGTACTTCCAGGAACCAAAGCTGGTGAGCTAAATGCCTGCATCAGGTCACCATTCCTCTGGAGGTACGTGATCAAACTGAGACTAACTACAAACATGCGTGTATGTCTCCATGCAGACCAAGAGGCAGGCAACTTTGCTGAAGCTCTTCTTGATGTTAGAAATGGCTATTCCTGCTGATGGCACAGATGAACTTACTACCATGTCTAAAGGCATCCTTTCCACTTCGGAACTGGAACTGGAAGAAAAAGTTTACACAAACATGCAACAACACTTTCAAGATGTTATCTGCCTACGGGGAAGGGCCATTTTGGATCAAAATATGATGCTATTCACATAATCAATGCATGTTGTTGCACACATTACCTGGCGAGAGAAAGTCTTAAAAATCTATTCACTTAGTGTTGGACCATGATCTAATTGTTCTCTATCCAGTTGAAATCTTGAATTCTCTGCATCTCCCGGGTGTTCCACCACACAACTTACAAATTGGGGCACCTGTCTTGCTATTGAGAAACTTGGGCCCACCTAGACTATGCAATGCCACAAGGTTAATTGTCAAAGAATTTCATTCAAATGTTACCAAAGCTACAATCATTGCAGACAATTCTAAAGGTGAAGACGTCTTTCTCCCTCGCATACATATAATCCCAAACGACAGTTTTTGAATTTAGGAGGCTTCAATTCCCCATCCACCTCAGCTTTGCAATATCCATAAACAAGGCACAAGGAAAATCTTTAACAGTGGTGTCACTGATTTTGTCAACTCTTGCTTTTCTCATGGCCAACTTTATGTTGGATGCTCTCGTGTAGACAATGACAAATATTAACAAAACTTTGGACCAGCAGGCAAGAACATAAACATTGCTTACAAAGAGGCTCTTTGATAGGGGGGTGCAGATCAGCAATAAGTGGCAGTTTCATTATTTTCGAGAGGCCCTATTTTGTGTTTCATTGCTTTGGAAAGGCTCTTGCTTTGGTTGCGGGCACGACTCCCCTCCCACATGTGCTGCTTTACCCCATGCCTGCTGGGAGGCAATTTGGCTGTCGGCAGGTGCTCTCCGAGCCACGCCCACAACTCGCTGCCCTGTGCGGCCTTCACATCGCTTCCTTCCCGGGTCTCCTGCCTGCACCCGCGCCTGCCGGCTACCATTTCGGTGGCCTGGCTGCCGGCGACTGTTCGTCACGGCGCTCATGCAGCGCGGCTTCCTCACCATCCCACATCTCATCGCTCCATCCCCAAGTCTCCTGCCTGCCTCCATGCCTGCCAAGTGACCTGTCGGCAGTCTGGCTGCCAGCGGTTGTTTGCGCACCGCCCGCACGCTGCTCTTATTTCGCCTCGGCCACTACCTGCCTTCCCTCCCTTCTCCCCATTTACCCCATGCATGTATTACAAATGTAATAAAGCACTTCCACGATGACTGTTGACTTGTGTCTTTTATTAACAACGACTGCACAGCTCCGCTCTCTCTCTCCGGATGGCTTCCCTCTCTCTCTGTTGCCGTAACGCACGCACTCCCCCTTCCACCGTCGCGGCGCGTCTCTCTCTCTCCACGCTCGCCGCTGGCTGGTGGCGCGCTGGGAGGAGAGAAGGCTTCACTGGCAGAGGCCGCCACGTGGCCGGTGGTGAGTAGAGGTAGGCGATGATGCAGTCCGGACTCCAGGCTCCGCACACCGACCAAGAGTCCTCTCACTGCCTCTCCTTATATTGCTCTCGGCTCCGCCTCTAGCCACGCCCCTCGTGGAACCTTCTAGATGTTTCCCGTACATACCCACGAGCTCGGGCCGCTACCTTTGGCCAAGATGGAACCCTTCCTTCTGATTGGATATAAGTTACCCAGCAGTGACTATGCAAACACCCCTCGTCGTCCCTTAGATGGCGCTCTCTCATGACACAAATTATAGACCGTCTGTGCTTCCTCAAGCGCCTTACTACAGTACAATTAAAAACATCAGTAATAAAGACTACAGTACAAATACTTTAGTCTTTTTATACGATTAAACAATTACGTATGACTCATAGCATTCAATACAAGACAAAGGCATATCATACAAGTTAAGTATGACCTTCACCTTCGATTACAGTGCGTTGATTCTCAAAGGTGCATTAACAATTGTTTGCATTTTCCATCTTCCTTGGTTCTTTCCTTAACATGACGTACATAGAAAACTAATCTTTAAAAACTGAGTTAGTAAATAGAAAAGTTAAAATGTGTGTGTGTAAGTCGATGTGTGTGTGTCAGTCGCTATGTGTGTGCATGTGTAAGTCGATGTGTGTTTGAGTCGATGTGTGTGAGTCCAAGTGTGTGTGTGTTAGTCGATATATGTGTGTGTAAGTTGATGTGTGTGTGTGAGTCGATGTGTGTTTGAGTCCATATGTGTGCGTGTGTAAGTCGATGTGTTTGTGTGTGTGGGTTGATGTCTGTGTGTGTCTAAGTCGATGTGTTTGTGTGTTTTTCGCCCGGTGACGTCACCGCCACTAAGTGGCGAATGGTGGTTGTTGCTAGTTGCTCATAAAAAGTGTTTTTTTCGTTAACTCGCATAATTGTGAATGTGTTGCAAACCGACCTCCACCCGACACAGTCAAATTAGAAAGCGTTGTCACGTTGTGAACAAAGCGTGCCAATTAGTTCCGAAGTCAGCAGATTTATCAGTCTGTTTTAGAGGTATGGGTCGCCACTGTGGCGAGATGTTAACTACCTCGCTTGGTATATAGGTGATCATGGGTTTGATCCCGACCCAGACTCCTGTATATTTGGAGTTTGTGTGTGTCTCTCCCTCTCTATCTTCCATCGTGGTCACGTGGATGTTTCTCCAGCTCAGATTTTTCCCTCCGAAAATCTGAAACGCGCGTTTAGAGTGTTTGGCTGCTCTAAATTTCTACGCGAAAAGCCACTTCTTTGAGATATAATTTGTGATAGCCAGGTCGCTTCTGAAAAATAACTGTATAGCTCAGTGGGGCCTTACCTGATAAATATCGGTGACTCACCTCTTGGTGATAAATCCCCATGAAGCTAAACAATTACCCTTCTTAACCCATTAATGCTTAACTAGAATCACAACAGCATGACATCTCCAGCTTTATAACAAGCACAATACACCTCAATATAATTAAGCCTATTTTCACCAGCCACTTACAATAGATTCACCTCATTCCAATAATCTAACCTGCCAATCACAAACAATTCAATTCTTTTTATTAAAATGAATCACGTGCATGGCTGTCCTGATGATTTGGCTCACAATCAGTATTTAAACTGCAGGAGGAGGGATCCGATTAGCTACAAAGCACTTTGTCACAGATGTCCAGTAAGGCATGAGGTCAGCAAGGTACAGCCACAAACCATACAAAAAGAAAACTAAAATAACAAGAGGAGTGCAAAATAGAGAAAAGGTAAGAAAATATTATATAAGTACAAATTGCAAAACTACGTAAATTCCTACCGATGTGTCAACACTAAATGCAAGCTTTGGGCAAGATAACACAACAAGAAGGGAGATGGGGGGCGATGATAAGGTGATTAATGTGACATCTGGCGACAGCCTGGCAAGAGCTGAAGAGACGCACGGGAGGTCTCGGATAATTAGCAGAGTGATATAAGGGTGTGTGCATGAGCGGAGAGGGAGTTGTTGCCGGGAACAAGAGCGAAGACATCTCGCCACTGCTGCTCCAGCCATCAATGGGACCTCAACCCTCACGCATCGCCGGGCGGGTGTTGGCTGATCCCCCCGCCCGGGACAGACGGGTGAGCGGCTCTGAGGGAGCGTAGGTGAGGGCAGCAGTGGAGATGTAGAGTTGCTGTGTGTGGAGTCACTGAGAGCAGAGCTGCCGAGTGCAGGATAAGTGAGGTGCAAAGTAGATACGAGTGGGGAGAAATTATACATAAGTGTCCACACAGATAGTTATAGGAGTGCCTACAATTGGTGCAAGAATCGGTGAATAAAGTGTAAGCAGGTGACTTGTTACAACGTGTCGGTGTGAGAATAAAATTTAGATGTGAGAGTTGAGCTTTTGCTAACAGCTAATAATGCTGGAATGTAATCTCTAGCAAAACGTCGTGTCAAATTGTCAACATTCTACAAAACAGCCTGTTCTCTTATAACACGTGTTTTCATAATGCGAATTGGATATAACACGATTAATGTATTAGGAAACACATTTTTTAATCATGCGGATGCAAATTGGATATAACGCAATCGAGTGAACAGAACTACGTCGCACGAGTAGGAATACGCAGTTGTAAAGCTGCCTTGGTGTAGCATCACGTAAGATGGGTTGCTGCTGGATGCTTCTAGATGCTACCCACGCACCTCAGCCTTTGTTCAGCCTACGCACGCATCTCACGTGTTATTACGGAC
Organism: Lampetra fluviatilis; assembly: GCF_964198595.1. NCBI lineage: Eukaryota > Metazoa > Chordata > Hyperoartia > Petromyzontiformes > Petromyzontidae > Lampetra > Lampetra fluviatilis. Next base: position 1,397,226 of record NC_136329.1, read on the forward strand.
TGTGCTTTACCCCTATACTATATATTATTTACTATAACGCGATTTTTCCATAATGCAGTGTTCTTCAGGAACGCAACTACCCCCGCGTTATAGAGCAACAGACTGTATCCTGATTTTCTCAAAAAACACATAAGTCAATTGACATATTAGCCCTCGTGACAATTTGATTCGATTGGCTCTTTCACGTGGTGGAGGGTTAAAGTTCATTAATGACATGTTACTCCACAATTTAACTCAAGATAAACTAATTATGCATCACAAAAGTTAAGCTTGGGTCAAAGCTACCTCTATACTTTGCCTTTTGGAGCAAAACTGAGTCTGTACATCACGGGTAGCTGTGACTAAACTGTTACATTTGTAATGAGACGACTTCCGAGACAACTTGTAGAGGGTTTCTTATTTATTTCTCGATATTTTAAGGACAGGGTCACGGAATAACATAAACGCTGAGTTACTTCTAGCTGAGCCACCCATGCAGCCACATCGGCGTTGTACACTATATAGCTGACTGACAATATAGCGACGACGACGATGAAGACTGAATAGCCGGCTGGCTATGCAGCGACGATAACGACGAAGAGATGATGGCAGCGATGACAGCTACGACATCAAGGACCCGAACCCCCACGACAGCCCTGAACCCCCTTATATCCCTCCAGCGTGGCCAAACCCCGCCCTTGGCCACGCCCCACTTCCGGAACTCTCTTGCTGGGTCCAGGAGCTTCCAGATCGATCCTCTCCTTGACCCTTGACTCAGTTATGCCCCCCTTGTAGTTGCTTATATGTGTGCTGTTCTATAACGCACCCATACCCGTAATTAGCTCCCATGGTCAGCAGATTGCACCCTGTAACTACACATTGAAGCATTTGGTGCGGAGAACAGGCCCTATGTGTACTATGTGTACTCTGTACCTCACCATAACACACTCGAATGACGAACTTCACTATTAAGACGAACATGGTTTACGCTGCACGGCGAACATTGAGGCGCTAGATGGCGCCGAAGTTTTAGTGTCCCTGACTGGCTATTGTCTAAATCACGACGTTAATGGGGTATTATAGTGTAAAGGTAATAATAATACCCCATTAACACTACTTAGGCTGCCTTTGTTCTCAAAACTTATATACACGCTTGCTGGTAACAGCTTCTCTTCACAAGGGAGCAGACATCATGCTGCTCGCAGCAGAAATCGCAGCTGTCGCGATGTTCACCTGAAGGCGGGTGCTTGTCGTTGCGTTCGAAACGTCGTGATTTATTTTATTTTACTTCTACCTACGTGACTTTACCGATAGAACCAAAGAGTATGGATTCCTGCAGTCACGAAAGCTTCAAATTAAGATTGGCTATAGTCTCTTTCATGTAATGCATATAGTATGATAGGCAAGGAGATATATCTTAATATATCAATAATATACACTTATTATGCACGCCGATGGTTGTACAGTATAGATGCGCAATGGATTACTGAGCATTCTCTGTGCCCAAGTGGATTGGAGCCATTTCCTGTTCACCTTGGGGTGCGACAGGGATATTCTTTGCCTCATACACTATTTTACATAGTTTTTTACCACGTGATTTGAGAATCTTTCCATGGCTGTACTGGAGGATTACGATCTGATACAAATACAATGGGAGGCTAATCTATGCCCGGATGTGGTCGAGGGATGGTTGCCTTTCGGTCAACCATGTTATCGATGCTGTTGAACTGGTTGTAATTGCTGTTCACTCTGAGAAAGAGTTATAAACTCTACCGTTGAACCTGGAAGGTGACACTATGAGATTGGGCCTTACCATCAGCTCCACCAAAACAAAGCACCTGCCTGCATATTTATTGTCATCAAATACTCCACCCCTCACCTCCCCACGAATGGTGAAACAGTTGTGGAGACAATGTCCAGTGCCATTTTGGCAGCAGAGTTCTCATTCTGAATCAGTCGAACAGAATTATAAAAAAAAATATTGGCTGCGTCACGCTGTGTGGAAGCTACCTGGTCTGTCACTCCATTTGCAGCTTCGAGTCTTCTCAGCCACAGGTATGTTTGCAAAATGTGGACCACTGTAAAGATCGTCTTAGCTGGTTTGAAACTAGACTGGACATGGCCCACATCTTTAGCTCCTATTCCAGGTGAGGCAGCATTGGCTGGGTAACCTATAGACCCAGCCATTGCATGCCCAAGCAGCTTCTATTTGGCCGGATAGAGACGGGTGCAAATGGACGCAGCACAGACTAGAGAAAAGATGGGCGGATGTGATGAAGGAGGTTGTAGCGCTGGGTTGACTTGCCGATGACTGTTACCAGCAGTGTCAATATCGGCCTATTTGGTAGAGACTCGTGAAGGTCACTTTTGGCCTGTTCCAGACAGCAAAGCAATACTCACAACTAGTGAAGCTGCGGGCAGCTAAAACATAGCAAGTTGGTGCAGTGGGGAGCATAGGTGGTGCATCTGCTCGTCCTCTCAGTACATTAGGAATGGAACACTCTTTTAATTATCTCCTCGTGCAGCAAGGGAGTGTGGTTTTGTGAAAGTCCTTATATGCTGTGCAGTACATTAATGCACGTGTGTACACCAGCATGTGATGACTGAGTTGGGCCTGTGGGTGGCTGGCAGGGTTATTGATTAACCGGACTTGTATACCAGTCACGTGGGTAATGGCGACTCGGTTGAGGATTGCTGTGTGTGACAAACGTGCTGTTGCATTTTACAGAATTACCACAATAAATGTTTTTCCCTCGATTTGGAGCACCTGCCCACGTCCTTCATTTCGAGTGTGCAACATTATGGCACCTGCGTCTGTTCTGTGATCTCCAGCCAACAGCGAGCCATCCACATTTCACATGGCCTCAAATTACACCTAGCGTGGCACATGACCACCATTTAATTGTGAATGGCGGCTGTTGTTGTATATGTGTCTGTGTGATGTGTGTGTGCTGTGTATGTTCTCTCTGTTATTCACACCAAGTACTCACGTGACGCGCAACTCAGATCCAGAATCGTCATAGAGTCACGATGATCGTCATCTAAATACAGCGCTGGGTAGAGAGCCCCAGTGAACGTGTGCTCAACCGAGTGTAGCAATTCCATTGTGCGCGCATCATAAAAGGACAGGAGCCCTGCCTCCCAGTGCAGGTGAACCCCAACTCTCTGGGGAGGATCCCTAACTAGCAATGAGGTCACTAACCCATCATGGACCACTGAGCAGGTGTGTTCATGTTTACACAAAACCCAGGATGAGTCGTTCTTACCCAAGCTAGAAACTCCGATCCCCTTCCGTGGTATTGTCCCATACGCGACTCCAATCTCAAAGTAATCTAAGCCTTCCACATTCACCTCCCAGTAGTGCTGACCCGACGAGAAGCTCTCGGAGCACAGGGCTTGGGCATACGAATCAAAGCGGTGTGGGTGTTTAGGGCGACGCTGCGAGACGGGGGTGAGGGTCACCGTCCTGAGATCCGACGAAATCTGGAGGTCATTGTGGGCTGAGTTTGGGTCCAGAGTTGGTGAGCGTCCATCTGTAGTAACGATAACAATGCGTTTATAATAATAGCAGTACGAGTATAACAAGAGCGTGTATGTATTTAAAAAAAATGGTTTTCTGTTGTAATAAAGCACTTTCATATCTATAAATATTAGTACATAACTACCAGTAAGATAATGTGTACTTGTACAGGATGTCTTTATTCAACGCGCTAGCAGTAGATGCATTCCTGAAAAGTTCGACATTTAGCAAAAAAAGTGTGAAGTAATAATAAAATATTCATAAATTAATGTAATAACGATAACGTTTGGCAATATACGATGGACTACTACGCTCACCATGCAGTGAGAGGGCGAGACAAACAACTCAGGGCACGCCGCCATTGCGTTACTGTTTCATTCTGCCTACTGGATCACCTCTACCACTCAGCCGCGCAGCTCAACAAAATAGTTCGTCGTTGACCGCTCAGAAACCGCGTTATAACGGTGCGCATTCCACATTACCACAATGCACTTTCTGCGTTATAATGGAACATGTTCCGCCTTATAACGGAGCACGTTCCGCGTTATAATGGTGCACTTTCCGCGTTAAAATGGCGCGTGTTCTGCTTCATAACGGAGTGTGTTCCGTGCTATAATGGAGCGCGTTCCGCGTTGACTGTTGGGGCAAATGCTGTTGGCAAGAACCTATGAAGGCCGCCACGGCACAAGAGGGGGGTGGGTGGCCAGTACCATGCCTGGACGCCTTTTCTCTCGAGTGGCAATGTTTACTACACACCACATCAGGTGCTCACATGAGGCTGAGTTCACCTAGGGGAGACCTAGCACCAGTTCAGATCATCATCCCTGGTGTTGGTGGCCGTGATCGGGTATCTAACTTAGGTAACCAGGTTCGTAAAGCAGCGCGCTAACCGCTATACCACCACTCCCCACACACATTCACACACATGTGGCAAGAGCTGGTGTTACTCACACATAAACGCCAGCAGTTTCACGACGACTCCCTCCAGAGCACTGATCGCGGAAATGTCTTCTGGGCTGGGAGATGAGGTCGGAGCTCCCTTGGAGCCCTCTGTCCTGTGAGACCAGAACCAGCAAACGGCACCACCAGTGACACACAGCATCATCACACACAGTGTCTCACACAGCACCATCACACACAGCCAGTGTCTCACACAGCACCATCACTCACAGTGTCTCACACAGCACCATCACACACAGACAGTGTCTCACTCAGCACCATCACTCACAGTGTCTCACTCAGCACCATCACACACAGCCAGTGTCTCACACAGCACCATCACACACAGCCAGTGTCTCACTCAGCACCATCACACACAGCCAGTGTCTCACACAGCACCATCACACACAGCCAGTGTCTCACTCAGCACCATCACACACAGCCAGCGTCTTACACAGCATCCATCACACACAGCCTGTACCTTCTGTGGCATCACTTGCTCTCATTATAATTGCACTGTTTTTTTTGTATTCACGTGTTTAGTTTATGGACCCTTTACTCGATCTCTGCAACATTTGACCCTCCGTGTAACACATCAAATCAACTCCGATTCAAACACAGAATCATCATCGCACTTGCAGTGTCCCATGCAGCATCATCACATTGCCAAGCTGATGCGTGTACAACTACAATATCCTACCATGTCCATCCAGTGCTCGTCAAGCTGCATTGGCTTCTGGTTGCCAAATTAATACGTTACACACAAAGTGCTTGCCACAAATGAACGACGACACCTTGCTGATCTCGTCAAGGAGCATCAACCATCACGCAAACTCCGCTCATCCTCGCAGCAGCGGCGGCTTTAGGCTCGCCATCGAACAAAGAAAGTCACCGCATCGTGTGGCGCTTTCAGATGCGCTTCTGCAGCCGTCTGGAATGCTCTTCCTTCTGATTTTAGGAAGCCACTGCAGCTATGCACTTTGAAATTTAGACTGAAAACTCATTTCTTGAGAACTGTTTTTTGTGTTTAGTTTGTTGGCCTTCCCCCACACCTTCCTATTGACATGGTTGGCTACGTACGATGCGAAATGATCTCAACACGTTGACATTCCTCTGATGTACGTCACACACAGCCATTGTCCCCGAAAACAGCTTCACCTCGTGTGTGCAGCCTCGTGATCTAGTGAGTCAATACCTGCTTTTCTCCAGGTGAATCTGCAGGAGTCAGATACAGGGCAGCGTCAGTCAGGTATTCCTCAGTCACGTTCAACACGCGACAATCGATAGCTGTGGTGGGATTGGCTGCGCTCAGCCATCAACGCAAGGCCGGTTTCTGATAAGTGCTGAGGCCCGAAGCTATTGCCAGGTCAAGAGGGTCCCGTCGAGGAATGCCTGTAAATTGTTGTCATATAACCGATTGAAAGAGTAAACAAACATTTTATATCTCCTTAAACTTTTCCAACCGATTATAACGCGGAATCGCACGCCGCTCTAACGAAGTTTTTTTTCTGGCATCTTTGCGTGCATAAGAGTCATCTCGCTCACTCGCCATGTCTCTCGCTGTCACACATAGCAAGTTTATATCAATGCTGTATAAACACAACCACGTTTCAAAAGAAGCACATAAAACAGTGTACAGGCGTATCTCACAGTACGCGCGACATGCGTTCATGAAAAACTGTTCGTAAATCGAATCGCGCTGCATGAATCCTATTTCACATAGACATACATGGTATAGGGAGAGGTTGCGTTACCGAAGACATGTTAGGTATCAGATCATTATTTTAGCCCTCAATTTATAAAATACGTATAAATGTAATACTTAATACTATTATTTATTAGGAGTTTAACAACAAATAATAATTCAGATTCAGGGCTTCCTGAACGCTTCCGTGGGGTACTCCTGCTGCTGCTGCTCGTGGAGGAGCTTTGGGCTATTTATAGTAACTTTTTTGTTTTTCCTCGAGCACATGAACTGTGAAACGTGTTGCGTAAGCGCGATGACATAGATCCCTCAAAGACGAATCACAGAGCTGGGGTGGGGAGCGGTGTGTTACAGTGGTGAGATGTTAACTCCTTCGCCTGGTACACAGGATGTCGTAGGTTCGGTCCCGACCCTGACGCCTGCTGTATATTTGGAGTTTGCATGTTCTCCCCGTTTTCGTGTGGATTTTTCTCCGGATTCTCCTGTTTTTCCATCCACATTTAGAATCAACGTGCGTTCATATTTGTCTGCTCTAAATTGCCACATGATAAGCCACTTTTTGTGGCTATCATTTGTGGCCAGGTCGCTATTGAAAAGGGCCTAGATAGCTCAGTGAGCCTTACCTGGTGAAGTAATAATATTGACAGCACCAGAAAACAACATTGCACACTTGCCCTGGTGCCGTGGTAGCTCACCTTGAGGAATGCGAGCGAGTCCATTTCCTTCTCCAGAGCCTCCAGGCACGTGGCCGCTGCCTGGAGCTCGCGGACCTCGCGCTCATAATGAGCGATGTTCTTGTCGATCTGGGAGAGTAGCCGGCAGCCCTTCGTGTCCACACGATCCAGAGCCGTCCTCTCATCCTCATCCAGCGTCGCCCTCATGAGGGCGAAATTGCCTGAGATGCGAGCCTTGGTTTGGGCAATGGACTCCTGCAAGGACACGCGGTGTGTTTCATGAATTCCTATTCAGGGCTCCATCGCTAGGTTGGTGGTGTAGTGGTTAGCAAACTGCATCCCCCTTGCAAATTAGACTACGGTGAGTCCTCACTTGCATGCTTGTGTGTATGTTGACGCGTTGTCACTATAATACCACGGTTCTTCCACAAGGGAACACTTTTTCGCACAACGCAGAAAGTGGAATGTGCCCCCGTTAGAATGCAGAACGCGCCCCGTTATAACGCGGTTTCTGAGCGGTCGACCACGACTGCGTGGCTGATCAGTAGATTGATACAGTACGCGGAATCATGCAGTAATGCAGTAGCGGCGTATCCTCCGCTGTTTGTCACGCCATCTCAATGTATGGTGTGCGTAGTAGGACATCGCATCTCGCCAAACTTGATCGCCACTACATTATTTATGGGGAAGTTGTTTTTACTTAACGTGGCTATTTTCAGGAATTCCTCAACTACTGCATCTAGCTTGCTGAACAAATCTGATTATTTTTGGACGGTTTTTGTCTACTCGCCACAACGCAAGTCTAACACGTGACAGACTACACACTATGACGTGAGTCTATCACGTGACGGACTACTCACTATGACGTGAGTCTAACACGTGACAGACTACTCACTACCACGTGAGTCTAACACGTGACAGACTACTCACTATGACGTGAGTCTATCACGTGACGGACTACATTTCTGAGCTAAGGGCCCCAGTCCAACCCTGTGGTACCTGCACGTCCTTGCGAGCGGCTTCATTCCGTCCAAGTGACGCCTCCGCCTTCTTCCTCTTCTTATCCACCGCTCGCGTCTCCCCTCTGACTCGCTCCTGTGAGAGGCCGAGACGTCACCAGAGGAAGACTTAAATCCAGAGGTGTGGACTCGAGTCATGTGACTTGGACTCGAGTCAGACTCGAGTCATGAATTTGATGACTTGCGACTCGACTTGGACTTGCATAACAATGACTTTGTCCCACCTATGAGATGTGGACTCGAGTCATGTGACTTGGACTCGAGTCAGACTCGAGTCATGAATTTGATGACTTGCGACTCGACTTGGACTTGCATAACAATGACTTTGTCCCACCTCTGCTTAAATCCACACCTCCTCTTCGTCACCACCCCACACCTCCTCGTCACCACCCACACCTCGTAACCACCCCACACCTCCTCCTCGTCACCACCCCACACCTCGTCACCACTCCACACCTCGTCACCACTCCACACCTCCTCCTCGTTACAACTCCACACCTCCTCATTACGTCCCCTCCTCCTCATCACCACTACCGCTGTAATTCTCCTGAGCTAACGGTCAAAATGACTACATGGCCACACTGTAATTCTACTGAACCGATGGTCTTATGTGATGGGTTTTCTCATCACTTAAAAAGTTTAATTGTTGTTATGACTGGTGGCACATCTCGCCATGGTGGTAAGATGTTATCTCCCTCGCCTGGTATGCAGGAGGTCATGGGTCCGATCCTGACCCTGATGCAGTCACGTGGGGTCAGGGGAGGCAGGGGAGGCAGGGGAGGCAGAGCCTCACCTGGCATACTCCAATGGAAATAGCGGTTAAGAAAAGAAACAAAAAATTATAATAATAAAATAAATATTAAGATTGTTCCACTGATCTGTTTTATAAATGTAATTTCTGTACGATTCCAATAATTTTTATCGTCAAAATCGCCAAATTTGCGGAGCTCCGCTACAAAAACAGGAAGAGACGAGAGGTGAGGCAGTGACGAGCTCAGCCTCCCCTCTGATTGCGCAACCCCTCAGAAACTGGATGGAGCGCGGGCAATAAGCGCGTGCCTGTTACTATCTCTCAGTATGTCACCAATGTAATGTTTATAGATCCCTTCATTACATGTCCTCGCCTTCCATAGTCCAGGTAACTTATTTCACGTATGTCTATAAATATATTTAGGCTCGCTGGTCTCGTCATGAAACTGCAATAAAAAAGCACCAGGGGAGGCAGCTATCACGTCTGCCTCAATAAGGAGGGCGTGTCTTAACCAGTGCCTCCCCAGCCATTGACCTCACCGCACGTCACTGCCCTGATGCCTGTAGATTTGGAGCTTGCATATTCTCCCCGTAGCCGCGTGTATGTTTCTCCATGTCCTACAGTTTTCCCTCCACATTTAGAAACAACACGCGTTTAGAGTATTTGGTTGCTACTATACATGTGTAGTGGTGATACGCGCTGGGTGTATATGTCGTGTGCCAGCGCGTATGTACGGGTGTGTGTGTGGTGACGCGCGCTGACGGGGAGGAGCAGGCGTCAGTGCGCGGGTGGGGGTAGTGCTGCTGATTGGCTGTGTGCCGGTGACGCGCCCAGAGGGAGTGATCGGGTAGCAGCGCGGTGTGATTGGTCGGGGAGTGGAAACACGCTCTGAGCGGAACCGGATCGTAGGGATAGCGCGTGGGGATTGGGTAACTGAGGAGCGGTGCCGACGTTGAGGTCCGCATCCGCTCCGTCTCCCGGGAAGAAGGGGTATATAAGGTGATGCACAGAGGAGCAGGGGCAGAAGTGGAACCATCTAAGAATGAAGACGAAAGTGCAGAGATAGAGCCCGGAGAGGAGAGTAATGGAGAGTAATGGAGAGTAGAGGAGAGTAAGGTATAAGTGTGTAGCCAGCGAGAGAGAACGGTCTACACGAGCTGAGTAATGTATAGTGTGTAGCCAGCGAGAGAGAACGGTCTACACGAGCTGATTAATGTATAGTGTGTCGCCAGTGAGAGAGAACGGTCTACACGAGCTGAGTAATGTATAGTGTGTAGCCAGCGAGAGAGAACGGTCTACACGAGCTGAGTAATGTATAGTGTGTAGCCAGCGAGAGAGAACGGTCTACACGAGCCGAGTATGCATACGGTGTAGCCAGAGAGAGAGGAAGGTCTACACGAGCCGAGTATGCATACGGTGTAGCCAGAGAGAGAGATGCCAAGTCTACACGAGGCGAGTGGAGAGTGTAGCAGAGGCGCAGAGTCTACACGAGGCGAGAGAGGAGTGTAGCCGAGGCGCGGAGTCTACACGAGGCTCAGAGAGCCGGCAGCACAGAATCCAGAGTCAAGAGAAGCGCATTGTGAAGAAGAGAGGCCATGCGTTGTATTGTTACAAGTCAAGATTTAATAAAAGAAGTGTGTTCCCGTCAAGGAGTTTCCTGCCGTCATTTTCCAATACTTCATCTGGCGTCAGAAGTGAAACGGGCTTCCAAGTATGGAGACGAGGAAGACCCGTAGGACCCACGGGATTGACCGCGAGGAAGACCTGGACGACTCGGGGCCGCTGGTGGCGGGGGGTGAGGAAGAGTGCTTGCCCACGCTGCAGGGTCCGTCGACGGCGCCGGCCGAGCGACCGGGGACAGACGCCGGGCTTCGTGAGGCGCACTCCCGACTGGCGGAGCTGCTGCTCGCCGCCGCGTCCATCTTGGCGGAGATCAGCTCGTCGGGAGGAGCGGGGACGGTGGGGGACATTTTACAAGGTCGCCCCGCAGATTCCCGCCAAAACGAATGGGGGATTCCCGCCATTGCGCCTGGGCCTACTTTTGGCGGGAACGGCAAGCGCCACGTGGTGGTGGGTTCCCAAGCGCGCGCATCGACGTCATCAGCGCGCGAGGGGGTCCGCCATCTTACGTCTGCTGCTGGAGCCGCCATCTTAGACACCGACGGACAGGCGGAGAGGAACCACGAGGCGGATGACTTCATTTTTCAGCAGCGCCTGCCCACGTTGTCAGCCTTCAAGGCGGAAGGCGGAGACTGGGGCCAATTTCAGCGAAGGTTTTTGGCGCATCAAGAGATGTCAGCGTGGTCCGATGCTACGGCGCTGCGGGCATTGCCCGCCATGCTGGACGACGATGCGCTCGCGGCCTTCAGGGCTGCACGGAAGTCGGACCGCTCCACGCTGAAGGATGCGCTGGGGTTGTTGGCCAGGGTCTACGGGCCTCCCTCTACGTGCCGCCATCAGTTCTACGCAAGACGGAAAGCGGCCACGGAGACCGCGCTGGCCTATCGCACGGCGTTGCTGGCTCTTGCTGATGCTGCGTTCCCTCGGATGGACGAGGAGGGCCAAGACGCGATGGTTTTGGAGCAGCTGCTCAAGTTGGCGCAGGACCTGGGGGTCCCTATCAACACAGCTGACGAGATTGATATTTCTTCTTTGAGAGTCGCCACGAGTATTCAAGCGCACGAGGCCCTACAACGGAAGCAAGGCGTTGGTTGCAACGCTGCTGTCGTCGCAGCCCCGGGTTTGGTGGTCGCCGAACCCCAAGTCGTCAGCCCACGAGAGGAGGCGTTCGCCACGGGACGACCAGGGGACTGGAGGCCGGGGGCCCGGTCGCCTCTGCGATCGGGCCGAAAGTCGGAGCAACCAAGATCTACTCCGACCCTCGTCACGTGCTATAACTGCGGCCTCCGGGGCCACGTGGCGTCCGGGTGCCGCGCTCCGCGGCAGCGCGCCATGGGAGCTCGGCTGGACGACGACCGAGAGCCCAAGTCATCTCTACAATCCCCGGCAAGTCGCGGCACCTCACACGCTCGGCCTGTTTATTCGGCACACATGGGACGCCGCGTTGCGGCGGAGGAGGGCCGGTTAAGGTTCGGGGATTCGGTTCGGCGAGGGGGGTTCGGCCGGGACCAGGGAGACATTGAATGGGCGGAATTGGGGCATAGAATTGTGGCTGCTTCGGCGGGTTCGTCCGTTGTTACGGGATCTATTGATGGGGTTGAGATTAGGGTGTTAGTGGACACGGGGGCATCGGCAACTATTATATCGGACCTCATTTATAATATTCTTCCGGTCCAATGTCGTCCGCTGCTTCCAGTGGATGTGCCATTTTACGCCGCTAATGGGGGATCGTTGGGCATTATCGGTCAGGTTAGGGCGTCCATTTGCATTGGAGATATCAAATTGTCGGGACCCGTTTTCGTTTCGTCTTCTTTGGCAGTTCCGTGTCTTTTGGGCACTGACTTTTTGGCTAAAATGCCCATTAAAATTCTTATCGATCAACGATGCATTGAACTGCCATCGGGTCGCCGGATTTCATTTTTGACGGGCCCTACTGACATTCGGACGGCGTGCGCTACGATACAAGCGGTGGCGACGCAGACAGTGCAAGTGCCCCCGGGTTCACAGATGTTGATTCCCCTCCGGTTGCGGAAACCATGGGTGAGGGAGGCTTCGGGACAGAGTATGCTTTTGGGTCCTTCTAACAAGGCTGTCGGGGGTCTTGATTTATCGGTGGCTCACACTTTGGTGCGGGCTGACAGGGATCCGTTTGTGATGGTTTTGAACGCGGGGTCGCGACCAGCTGTCATTCCGCAGGGCACCGTGCTGGCTCACGCGGCGCAGGTCCCTGGGGATGATGGGTTGGTTGCGCAGGTGGGCTCGAGCCCCGCGCGGAACGTTGAGCCAAGGGAAGACCTTGAGTGGGTCCATTCGTTATGTGCCGCCTCGGACGATTTGTCGGCGGCGCAGTTGGGTGCGCTGCGCGAGTTGCTCATTGAATTCTCTGATGTATTCAGTAAACATAAGTATGACATTGGGTGCACGGATTTGTTGCACCATCACATTGAAACGGGCGATGCGGCGCCGGTCAGGCTAAATCCCTTCCGACTGAGTCCCGTGGAGAAGGAACATGTTCAGTCGGCTGTTAACGATATGCTAGAAGCCGATATTATTTCGCCCTCCTCTAGCCCGTGGGGAGCGCCTATTGTGCTGGTTAAGAAGCAGGACGGGTCCCTGCGATTCTGCGTTGATTTCCGTCGCCTGAATAAGATCTCTGTGGCTGACGCGTATCCGCTCCCCAGGATGGATGAGTCCCTCGATGCATTGTCTGGTGCGCGATATTTTTCGACTCTTGATTTGTTATCGGGGTTTTGGCAGTTGCCGCTCGACGAAGAGTCGAAACCTAAGACAGCATTTCGGACTCCAGGGGGGCTGTTCCAGTTTAACCGGTTACCCATGGGACTTCACTCCTCTCCAGCGACGTTTCAGCGACTTATGGAGCTGGTTTTGTCGGGCTTGCAGTGGGATACATGCTTGATTTATATGGACGATGTCATTGTTTTCAGTAAAACGTTTGAGGAACACCTCCGGCGATTGAGAGGGGTGTTCTTGCGAATGCGATCGGCTAAGTTGAAATTTAAACCGGCCAAATGTCACCTCCTTCGTAGGTCCGTTAGATACTTGGGTCACATTGTCGATTCTTCGGGGATCTCCACCGATCCCGCGAAGACGGATTGTGTCGGTTCGTGGCCGACACCTACGTCCGTTTCCGACGTGCGTAGTTTCATCGGGTTTGCTTCTTATTATCGGCGGTTCGTTGAGCACTTCGCCACTATTGCAAAACCCTTGCACGCTCTAACGGCGAAGGGAGTGAAGTTCAAATGGGGACCGGAGGAGGAGGCCGCGTTTCGCTCCCTCCGGGACGCCTTGGTGGGTGCCCCACCCTTGTGTTATCCCGATTTTGCCAGTCCCTTTTTGCTGGACACGGATGCTAGCAACACGGGCATTGGGGGGGTGCTATCCCAAGTCGTTGGGGGTGTCGAAAGAGTTGTCGCCTACGGTAGTAGGGTGTTGTCTCCGGCGGAGCAGCGCTACTGTGTCACCCGTCGCAAGCTGCTTGCCATTGTTTTTTTTGTGCAGCAGTTTAGGCCATATCTTTATGGTCGTCACTTTACAGTCCGAACGGACCACGCGGCGCTACAGTATTCATTGAGGGTCGCCCAGCCCTCGGGCCAGTTGTCGCGTTGGTTGGAAGTCCTCCAGGACTATCAGTTTACGACTACGTACCGTAAGGGGTTGCGACACACGAATGCCGATTGCTTGTCGCGGTTGTTGCCTTGTGATGAATGCGCGTGTTTGTCGGGATCGGCGCGCTGTAAACCGACGCTTGCGGGGGAGATGGGGGCACTGGCTGCGACAGCGGGCGCACCGATCGGGGATGATTCCACTGCCTCTCAGGGTCGGGACTCGCTGCTCTCGCTGTCGCTCAGCGAATGGGGCCGCCTCCAGATGGCGGACAGCTCGCTGCTAGCATTGCGCCGCAAGGTTGGGGGTCCCGAGGGGGACCAGGAGCGTACCGGCTCCTATGTACTTGAGCGGGGCGTGTTATTGAAATGGGACAGTTTGTCCCGGCGGAACGCACTCGTGGTGCCTTCCGCTGTGAGGGGGAGGGTTGTCTTGGCGGCACACGAACGCCTCTTGCACTTGGGAGTTAACAAGACGCTTGCCCTGCTTCAGCGTGACTATTACTGGCCGGGAATGGGAAGTGATGTGGTGCATATTCTGAAGGGGTGCGTTGAGTGCGCCAGGCGTAAACCACCGGCCGTGGCAGCTAATCCACCGCTGCAATCTATTCAGGTCTCGCGTACCAACGAGCTCGTTGCACTCGATATTTTGGGGCCCTTCCCAGTCACGCCGAGAGGGAATAAATATTTGTTAGTGGGGGTCGAATACTTTACCCGATGGCCTATGGCGTGGCCTCTCGCTAACCAGTCGGCAGCGGCTGTGACGGATGCCTTCGTCCAGGGCTATGTCCTGGACAAGGGGGCTCCCGAACGCCTGCTGACCGACCAAGGTAAAAATTTTTCGAGTAAATTGTTGCAAGAGGTGTGCGATCTGTTGGGTACCAAGAAGGTGCGTACCTCCCCGTACCACCCGCAGACTGACGGAATGGTGGAGAGACTCCACAAAACCTTGACTTCCATGCTGTGCCAGCAGGTGTGCGAGGCACATGTAGATTGGGACCTGCAGGTCCCGGGAGTCCTTGCCGCGTATAGAATGGCCCCCCATGCAGCTACGGGGTTTTCCCCATTCTATTTGATGTACGGTCGGGAAGCTGACCCGCCAATAGAAACGCAACTTGGCCTGTCCGCTCCACGAACTAATTCTAATTTGGCAGAACATATTAAGTTTAATATTCACAAGCTGACAGAGGCGAGGGAGGCCGCGCGGCTTAATTCGCGGGCTCGCCAAATTGCTAATGAACGGTTGCGGGCACGGAAGGTGTCCATGCACGAATGGAAACCAGGTGACAGGGCCTGGCTGCATTGCCCTCAGGCACCCTTGGCTACGTCGCCTAAATTGTTGAGACCGTGGAGGGGACCCGTGGAGGTCGTGCGCGTTGCACGGCCCCAGTGCGTTCAGATAAAGTGGGGAAAGCGCCGGTGGTACGTTCACCCCTCCCGACTGAAACCGTTCTCGCCTCCATATGGCCTCCCCTTGTGTCGTGATGGCCGGGCGTGTGACGTGACCGGCGACCCAGAGGGGGAAATGTCTCTGCCTGATCCACACGTATTTTCGCCTGATCTGCTCCCAGGTGTCTCGGAACTGACAGCTGCCGATCACCGGCGGCCGGATCTCCGCGGCGGGGCCGGCCCTTTCAGGCCCGTTCCGCGCCGTCTGGAGCAGCCGGAACCGCCGGACGGTCGTCAGTGTCCCGCCCCATACGATGGACCAGCCAGACGGACTCGCGCCAGGTCGTGCTACTTTGCATGACCTGCCTCGTGAGGAGTCGGGGCAGTTGGAGCGCCTCGTCACTGCGTGTAGTCGCAGGGACGTGGGGCGCGTTCGTTTCGAATTTGCTCGTATCGTGTTATTGTTGACTTTTCGGGTTCATTGTCAATCTGTACATAGTTATTCTTGTTGTTGTTGTTGTTGTGTTATGTTACGGGGCACACTCGGGGGGTTACGGGGTTTTTTTTTGTTTTGTTGGTTGTCGTTTTATCGTCGCGGTTGGTTGTTGTTAGCAGCCGGGCCGGCTGCGAGCTATGTGGGAGGGGGTGATGTAGTGGTGATACGCGCTGGGTGTATATGTCGTGTGCCAGCGCGTATGTACGGGTGTGTGTGTGGTGACGCGCGCTGACGGGGAGGAGCAGGCGTCAGTGCGCGGGTGGGGGTAGTGCTGCTGATTGGCTGTGTGCCGGTGACGCGCCCAGAGGGAGTGATCGGGTAGCAGCGCGGTGTGATTGGTCGGGGAGTGGAAACACGCGCTGAGCGGAACCGGATCGTAGGGATAGCGCGTGGGGATTGGGTAACTGAGGAGCGGTGCCGACGTTGAGGTCCGCATCCGCTCCGTCTCCCGGGAAGAAGGGGTATATAAGGTGATGCACAGAGGAGCAGGGGCAGAAGTGGAACCATCTAAGAATGAAGACGAAGGTGCAGAGATAGAGCCCGGAGAGGAGAGTAATGGAGAGTAATGGAGAGTAGAGGAGAGTAAGGTATAAGTGTGTAGCCAGCGAGAGAGAACGGTCTACACGAGCTGAGTAATGTATAGTGTGTAGCCAGCGAGAGAGAACGGTCTACACGAGCTGAGTAATGTATAGTGTGTCGCCAGTGAGAGAGAACGGTCTACACGAGCTGAGTAATGTATAGTGTGTAGCCAGCGAGAGAGAACGGTCTACACGAGCTGAGTAATGTATAGTGTGTAGCCAGCGAGAGAGAACGGTCTACACGAGCCGAGTATGCATACGGTGTAGCCAGAGAGAGAGGAAGGTCTACACGAGCCGAGTATGCATACGGTGTAGCCAGAGAGAGAGATGCCAAGTCTACACGAGGCGAGTGGAGAGTGTAGCAGAGGCGCAGAGTCTACACGAGGCGAGAGAGGAGTGTAGCCGAGGCGCGGAGTCTACACGAGGCACAGAGAGCCGGCAGCACAGAATCCAGAGTCAAGAGAAGCGCATTGTGAAGAAGAGAGGCCACGCGTTGTATTGTTACAAGTCAAGATTTAATAAAAGAAGTGTGTTCCCGTCAAGGAGTTTCCTGCCGTCATTTTCCAATACTTCACATGTTCACGTTATAAGCCACTTCGTTGAGCTATCATTTGTGGCCAGGTCGCTTCTGAAAAATAGCTATATAGCTCAGTGGGCCTTACCTAGTGTAATGCGAGCGTAAGCGGAGTTCGCTGCTCGGCTCTGGGCCAATCATACGGCCCAGGGTATTGGGGGGCGGGGCCCAGTATGGGGGCGTATGTGAAGGTCCGCCGCTCACCTCGGGCCCCATCGGATGCGAGGTGAGCAGGGGCGGAACCTAAAGGCGGAGCCAGCAAGGCGCTATGCGGAGGCCGGATCTGGAAGGTTCGGTGAAGGGCGTGGTGAGAGGGAGGAGACAGGGTCACGTGGTGAAAGGGATATAGGTGGGATCCCGGAAGGGCTCCGGGTCAGTTGGTGGAGTCACGAAGCTGGACCACGTTGGGTGGCCGGAGGGGATCCGCGCCATCAGCCACGTGGCTGGAGGAGCTTCGAGCACACCGTCGGCCAGCGGTGTGCGGGAGCGGGGGAGCGGTGCGATTGACGGGAGAGCGCGTGCGGGGCGTGCGCGAGGAGCAGCTGGTCCGTTGTCGGGACCAGCGGAGTGCGAGCGTCAATGGAAATAAAGAGTGACGGAGATCAAGCAGTGTGTGGGCGAAGTCTTTTATTACACTAGTAAAATAAAACACTGTAGTTTAGTGTATTTTATTAATATTTTACGCTTTTATTTAACTCACTCCATCTGTTGTATCCTCAAAAATGAAATATTGTAACTAAATTTGTACCCACTTCCCAATGTGCTATCGACTGCAAACTTGAAATACCTGTCATACTGATGACAATACTATATTCTATCATAAAAAATCCAAAACATATATTTTTACATTTTACACGCTTTTATTTAACTTACTCTGTGTGTTGTATCCTAAAGTCTTGTAACTCAATTTCAACCGTATTCCCAATGTCGTATCGACTGCAAACTTGGTATAGGTGTGTCATACGGATGACAATACTATATTCTATCATTAAACATTTAAAATATTTTTTTAAACAATCTTTTTTACGGCTCCAATTGTCCACGTTAACGGCTCTAATTGTCGACGCTCAACTCACGTTGCCTGTAAATCACCACGGTCCCTTATGTCACGGCAAGCCTCTAGGAGCCACGCCGAGGGGCGGGGGGTGTGGAGGAGGGGAGGGGCGATGGGGGAAGGGGGCAGGGGGAGGGGCAGCTCGGACAGTACATTTCATTAAAGCGTGGTTTTTTTTAAGTACTTTTAAATATTGTATTGAGAATCAGCTCGTGTTGAGGTGTCAACGGTGTTTGCACCAGAGTAACTCCAGCTAACACGACAAAGGACTCACCTTCCGTATCTTATGCTCATCCTCCAACGTCTTGACAACGTGCTTTGAACGTTTACAGGTGACAGTGCAGGTTTTGCAGACCAGGCACACTTCCTTCTTGCAGAAGAATTCGAACTCCTCCTCATGCTTCTTGCATCTTCGCTGCTCCGAGCTCACGACGGGAGGCATCTGCTTCGTCAACTTGCGAGTCTCCGCGTGGGGCTTTAGGGGCATCACAGAAGATGGCTTCTCACGTTTCGGGCAGTTCTTCACTGCAGGAGCCTTGGGGTCATCGAGGGCATTGCGCTCGGCAGTGAAGGCCACTTCATCTCCAACTCTGAGCTTGCCCGCCAGGTTGGTGAGCTCCACGTTCCGCTTACGTTGCGGTCGCTCAGAGAGAACTCCTGGACACTGTGGGCAGCTGAAGCGGCTGCCTTGCTTCCAGCAGTCTTCCAGACACTCGGGACAGGACGAGTGTCCACAGTCGAGTATGAAGGGGCAGTCAAACGTGGCCAGGCAGATGGGGCAGCTCAGCTCACGGTCGACAGTCGCAGTGGGTTGCGCTCGCCACGATTCGAGACAGTCGGGGAATGGGGACGCTGCGGAAAGGGGCCGGGGTGAGGTCAGTAGAACTACAGATATTTATATCTCTCACGAGATACACACCCTCGCATTTGCACGGCTGGCAAACTGAGTTTACTGGAGGGTAAAATATACTGTAGATAGGTCACGAGACACGCCCCTTGAATGGTACTCCAATGTGGCCATCCGTACCTGTGAATGTAAAAAACAAACCCATGTAACCAGGAGAACTCGTTATTTGCCCCACAGACTGGTGTCGCTGGCTACGGTGGGGCCTCTCGTGTGGCCACAGCAAAGCTGAGGTGGTAAAAACATTGCCATTCATAAATAAATACTGTCGTGATGTTAATCGAGCAGCTGCGTTTTGGCCTCATGCTTTGGAATTTTAAAATAGTTATCAATTAATTTGACGTTCTTTGCCTGATGCTCTCTGCTCTTCATGGATGAATCAGTAACTTTTTAATGGAATTCAAGAGTGATTTGTGATCGCTGGCTATTGAGGCAGATTCCATCTCCTCAGCAGGGCCGGATCATGGTCCCGTTAGGCCCCTGGGCACATGACTTTTGGAGCCCCCCCCCCCCCCCCCGCTTTCTTATATTGGTGTCTTTCTTGCCTTACTTCTCGCAAAATCATCCACTAGGTCGTCAAAATCTCGCTGTCTGACAAGGTCTGACTCTATTGACATCAGTGACAATGAGCTCAGACGTGTTTGGCAACATGCTCCTCCGCAGCTCATTTTTTATTCTGCCTAAAAGGGA
Source organism: Lampetra fluviatilis (assembly GCF_964198595.1). NCBI lineage: Eukaryota > Metazoa > Chordata > Hyperoartia > Petromyzontiformes > Petromyzontidae > Lampetra > Lampetra fluviatilis. Next base: position 1,416,741 of record NC_136329.1, read on the forward strand.
AAATGTCCGCTCACCCTTGCAGTTTGTCACTGGGAAAGTTAGAAAAATCCGAAGTGCCACGAAAAACATTGGGGAACACTGACTGCAGATTAAGTGCCTGCAACGTTTCATGCAATTTAGTTGGGAACTTCACACCCTCAGTGTCAGACATGAAAGACTTGACATCACTGTTAGGCACCTGATCTGACATAAACAGAACTCCAACGAGACTGGTCAAATGCTTGTAAGCGTCCAAGCGATGTTCAAGGCATGCCACAAGCTTATCAATGACCACATAAATGTTTCTATTTTGAACTTTTTCCTCCCCTCAAGTGTCACACCTGGATCTGAGCTCTCATCTGCAAATGTTTTGCGTTTTATTTTTCGCTGAAGATCGTGCTTAGATGACTGACATACACCTGTCACATTTAAGGCTGCCCTTTCAAATGCCTCAAACTGGTCTCACTGTCCCACCACAAAATCCCTCAACGAAGACAAAAGCTGTGCTGCTAGAGAGGTCAATGTCACTTTTGTGTAGGTGCATGCTTGTAGCGTGGAACCGGTCAAGTATGACGTCCCAGAAATGTGCCATGAACACCATATGTAAGGTGTCCAATTTAGCACATAGTCCAGCGGCCTCAATTCGAGTATCTCTTTTCTCATTATCATCATTGCACACACCACCGAATGCCTCTCTGACGTGGGTGTAATTTTTCCACAGTGCCTTGGTTGACTCTGCCCGAGCACTCCACCGAGTACTGGACAACGATTTTAAAGCCAGTCTGATGTCTGTCTTCCGAAAGACTTTCCCCCCTCTGTGTGTGGATGAAGAGCAAAGCGTGTACAGTGACTGCAACATGTTAAAAAAACTCGTCAGCCTTTGGGCTACTGCCGTCTAAGGTGTTAACACCAACTAAGCTAAGGGAATGCACTGCGCAAGGCACTGACTCTATCAGAGGGTTTTTTTTTTGTTTCAGGTGGGCCTGCAGCCCATTGAATTTTCCTGACATGTTGCTTGCATTGTCATGTGACTGACCTCTACGGTTTGAGAGGTCCAACCCAAGGCCCTCCACCATCAAAGTCACACAGTCTGCTAAACTTTTACCAGTGTGGCTCTCGATTGGCTCAAGGCCCGGGAATCGCTCCACCACATTCCCGCTGCTGTTAACGAACCGGAATATGAACGTCAATTGATCCACACGTGACAGGTCTGGGGTGGAGTCAGCAATTATTGAAAAATATTTGGCATCCCGAGTCTCATCTGCTATTGTTTGGCGAGTTTTCCTTTTCCGCCAAACTTGCCATAATATGACGCCCTTCTAACTGTCCTGTTGTGCAAAATGAACTGACTTGTTGGTGAATATTGTATCATGTCACAGCATATTGTAGCTTGCCAACCAGTGGCTCAGTTGTACAGAAGCACTGCACTCTCCAAGAGGCTCTCGTTTCAAGCATGTGCTGTGTGTACCAAGGGGCCCCCAGGCGTTGCGCTCGATGTATGGACCGAGGGGCTTGGAGGCCCGAGTGGTCAACTCACGCTTTAAGCACCAATGGGCCTCACATTGTAAGCGCTGCGGGGCCCAGGGGCCCTAGTGGTCAGCTCACGCTTTAAGCCCCAGGAGCCTAGGGGCCCTAGCGGTCTGTTCAGTCTTTAAACGCCAAGGGGCATGGGAGCACTCACACTGTAAGCGCCGAGGGGTCTGGGGGCCCTAGTGGTGAGCTCACATGTTAAGCACCCAGGGGCCTCGTGGTCAGCTTGCGCTGTGCGCACTGAGGGCCCCTCTACCGGTCTGAATCCTTATGAATCCTTGCAGTCACGAAAGCTTCAAATCTGGGGGAGCCAATCGGACAAAAGTGCTCCACGATGACGAAAGCTGCACCTCATGTGTCGGTCAATCAGTTTCAAAGACAAGGTATTTGTGCACATTATCAGAGTTATGTCTTTTGTTTGTATTATGACTGCAGGTATTGCGGTCTATGCAAACATGACTCCTTGTAAAAAGGTGTCAGTTTTGTTGCCAGATAGAAGGGTAAAAAAACAATTATCAAGGTATTTGTAGTGGAGCGAGCGGGAGAGTTGCGACGGAGTTAGGTGGTGATGCTCCTGCTGTTATGGAGTGACTCATGCTGCCAGCTATGGCTGCAAAATTTGGTCGTACATGTTATATAGATCATTATTGCTCAATTTCAATCACAGTTCCTATGATCACTGTTAAATTGCTTTTATCGCTTTATTTTGGTGATTTCGAAAACGTTTTGGTTTAGCCATGTTTGTTTGTTGTAGTACAGAGTTAGCCTGATAACTTTAATCTAAATTGTCTTATGGCTGTTATTGTTTGACTTGCATCCCACTGGGATTTTTGCACACAGTGTTGCAATGCGGTGCTTTTTCTGCAAGACTTTGCTGTTTTTTCCTGGATTTTTCTGTTTGCGTGTAGTCACTTTAAGATGTTTCTTGTTCATGTTTTTGTTTGTTGCGGTTGCACCCGAGTCAAGAGCCGCATGGCTCACAGGGCTTTACCTAATACATGAAACTGAAAACTGTGTTGAACGCGAGGAGTTTTGTTCAAATAAAAGTGACACTGGAGAAAAAAGAAGAGGCAGTTGTCCGCGTGAAATAGCACTACATATTTATAAAGAAGATCGGAGCATATTGCCACACAGATTATGATATTTATATAGGGTGGAGCCTCCCAAACTCACCCCTGATGGTCTACCTAAATATTTAAACACCTGTTCCGAATTATTCCATTGAGCTAATAAAACCAGGGGTTCACTTTTTCACATACCATGAACCTCAATTACTAATTTTTTCTATGTTTCTTTCGGTAAAGTCACGTAGATTGAAGAAATAAACTCGTTTTAAAAAGTTTTTAAAAACAAAGGTTTTATTAACAGCTTCGTTTAACTCGCGGTCTTCGAGAAGGACGTCAATGGCGCCTGAGACACGCGGTTTCCTGCGTTTTGTGCGAGCCGATTCCACAGTTTAGGGACCACGGCGTTTTAGAACTCCACAAATATATATAAATAATAAGGCGTCCATACAAAATGTAAATTGCTTTAAAGTAGCGAATTAATGTATTAATTGATGCCGAGTTTGATACAGGTGAAGTATTCGGAATGACGGCGGGAAACCACTTGACGGGTAGCACACTTTATTAAATCTTGTCTTTCCACAATAACACGTGTGGTCACTATTTCTCACACTACACACTCCACTTGACACGTGTGGTCACTACAACTCACGCTGCACATTCCACTTGACACGTGTGGTTACTACGGCTCACGCTGCACGCTCACGGTGCACGCTCACGGGCACTCCAGCCCCGTAGCGTCCGTGGAGCCTACAGACCCACCCCAGCTTGGGCGTGGGTCACGACCTCTGGGTCCCGCGGGCCGGCCCTCACACGGACGTTCGGCCCCGGGTCCCAAGGTCCCGCCTCTGAGCCACACAGGGCCCCGGTCCCCACAAGGACAGCGGGACTAGGTGCCTCAGGGCCCTATCTCTTCCTCCTCCGTCTTCTGTCTTCACTGGTCACCAACTCTCCGTGCGCCTGTGCGCACCGCCTTATATAGCCTCCGCTCCCGGGAGACGGAGCGTATGCGGACCGCGACGTGAGCACCCCCTTAGTTGACCAATCCCCACGCGCTGCCACACGATCCCCTCGCTGTCAGCGCGCGTCACCGATACCCAGCCAATCACCGCCTCATAACCCATGACCCCGCGCTGACCCATGATCCTTCACCGTCAGCGCGCGTCACCAACTCACACAGCCAATCACTACGCGCTGGCACACGATCCTTACCCCAGCGCGTATCACCACTACACAGGCATGCATTGTCACCGGATCTGAGTCCGTGTGCAAAATGTGGAATTAATTGGACAACGGGAAGTGGACGAAATTTTAATGACAAGATTTGACCCAGACAAACAGAGGAGTCAAGTTAAGTAAACCCGTTGAAAAATAACAACAAAATAATAAAAAATAAAGTAAAGTGAATGAAAAATTACAAAAATATCACGACATGTCGATCGCAACACAAGTGATCGAAACGTCGTGATGTTTGTATTATTATTTTTTATTCACTTTATTTGATTATTTTTATCTACTTGACTTTACCAAAAGGACCACAGAATGTGAATTCCTGCAGTCACCAAAGTTTGAAGTCAAAATGTAATGACTAATTGTTAAGATTTGAAGCTTTCGTGACTGCGGGGATCCATACTCTTTGGTTCTTTCGGTAAAGTCACGTGGGTAGAAAATAAACAAAATAAATAAAATCACGACGTTTCGGACACAACACAAGCGTCCGTCATCAGGTGGGACAACCACAGCAAGAAACAATTGCTGCCCACCAACAATGCCCACTTCAGTATATGACAATAGTTTTAAAGCTTCAAAGCGCTTTAAACTATTGATTTTTTTACCCCCCCCCCCCCCCTTGTCACACGGCGTCACAAAAATGTCTGACCCCCCCTCAAATATGACGTCACAAAGCTCTGCCCCCCCCCCCCCCAAATGCTTCAAATCGCTTTAAACTATTGTCATTGTAGTGCGGATTTAATGTGGCGCTGCACTCTGATGTTGCAGGAGAAAATATTTATTACAAAGTCTATTTAATTAGGTAGAACGTGTTGTCTATATTTATTTAAAGTTGCGCATTTTGATGTGACGTCACATTTCTCACCCCCCCCCCCTCGTCACACATCGTCACAAATGTCTGACCCCCCCCCCCCCCACTAGGTGCGTGACGTCATTTATGGACGGCCCCAAAGATTAAGCTCCCCCGTGTAGCCTGAACAGACTGTAGGGGCAAGTGCTGTTAGCGAGCACCTATGAAGGCCGGCACTGTGGCACACGAGGGGCTGGGTGAGCACCACCACGCCAGGCCGCCTTTGTCTCCCTAGTGGGATTCCTTTGAGGCTGAGTCGACCTAGAGGAGGCCCAAATCCGCTTTAATCGAACTCGGGTCGCCGGGTTCTAAGCTAAGCGTGGCGCTAACCGCTGCGCCACCGCTCCTAGCCGCATGCCTTGACCCCGGCGGTGAAGTATGGCGGCGAGCCCATTGTTCGTCGTCACGTGCGGCCCGCGCTCGCCGCTGATTGGCTCCCTTTCAAATCTCGCGACCGTTAAAGGAGACAAACAAAAAGGCACCCGCGCATCTTCCGGAAGACGTCTACCGCTGCCGGAAGACGGGTTTCTGAACTACGCTACTTCTTCTGGAAGATTATCCGCCGGTGGCGGAAGACATCTTCCTTTCCGAGAAGAACATCTTCTTAGGTTTTTTCGGTAAAGTCACGTAGAAAGTAAAATAAAATAAAAAACAAAAATCACGACGTTTCGGAGGCAACACAAGTCTCCGTCATCAGGTGGGACCGTCACAGTCAGATTAGCTGTATCAAGTGAGGCAATGATTCAAGATGTAATCCCTTAAAAGCGAGTTGAGGGGGGAGGGAGAGGGAGGGGGGAGCTCATCAGACTATGGTAGCCAATGAAAGGAACGTATCGGGAGGGAGGGGGGGCGAGGCCAAAAGGGTGGGCGATGGACGTGGAAGCGCTTGTGCGCCAGCGGCCAATTACTGCACCCGCCAACACAATGGAGAGAGAGGGGGAGGGGGGGTCTGATACACATGATAGACAAAAGAACGAAAATGTCCATGTTTATACCAATGCTGGCTGAACAATGAAGAGAGTACTGTTAAAATAACATCCCCAGTTATTTTAACAGTACTTTCTTCATTGTTCAGCCAGCTAATCTGACTGTGACGGTCCCACCTGATGACGGAGACTTGTGTTGCCTCCGAAACGTCGTGATTTTTGTTTTTTATTTTATTTTACTTTCTACGTGACTTTACCGAAAAAACCTAAGAAGATGATTCCTTGCAGTCACGAAAGCTTCAAATCTAGAAGAACATCTTCCTGAACGCGCACGTGTCACTTCCGGAAGAGGAAGATGATCTCTACCGAAGCCGGTAGACGAGTTGATTACAATAATAAAAAACACAAACTCTCTACCGGTGCAGGAAGACGAGTTTCCGAACGCCACCAAATCTTCCGGAAAGAGAAAATCTTCCGTTAGAAGAAAACTAAATAGATTATTTAAAACCATTTACAGCATACAGATTTGAAGCTTTCGTGACTGCAGGAATCCATACTCTTTGGTTCTTTCTGTAAAGTCACGTGGGGTTCATCTTCTTGGTTCTTTCGGTAAAGTCACGTAGAAGGGAAATAATAAAATAATACAAATTAAACAAAATAATATAATTCTCACATAGGATATAAATATAAAATAAAACAACCAAGATTTGCTACCGGGGCCGGTGGACGAGTTAATGAACAACCCCAACTCTTCCAGAAGAGGCAGAAGTGCGCTACTGCTTTTGGAAACACTTCTACCGGTGGCGGAAGACGGGTTTCTGAACAACACCACATCTTCCGGAAGATGAAGAAACATTTCATCTACCGGTGGAGAAAGGCATCTTCCATTTCTAGAAGAAGACTTTCTGAACGCGCGCGTGGTCTTCCGGAAGAGAGGGTCTACCGGTGCCGGTAGAAAAGTTCATTAACAACCCCCAGAGGTCTCCTATGGCTTCCGGAAGACCTAAACCGGTGGTGGAATAAGGGGTTTCTGAACGCCGCCCTCTCTACTGGAAGATAAACCCGCCCCTCTACCGGAGGAGGAAGATCTCTACCGAGACCGGTAGAGGGGTTTCTGAACGCCGCCCTCTCTACTGGAAGATAAAACCGCCCCTCTACCGGAGGAAGAAGACTTCTACCGAAACAAGTAGAAGGGTTTCTGAACGCCGCCCTATCTTCCGGAAGACGTCGCGCGCGCTCTCTTTCTCTGCGCTCCGCCATTGCGGCCTCGAGACCGCGAATCCTTCAACAGTCGCTCCTCGCTCCCTCTTCAATCTCTCATTCATTCACTCTCTCATTCATTCACTCTCTCATTCACTCTCTCGTTCATTCTCTCATTCACACTCCAAATCCCATTTCCTCTCTCGTCTCAATCCCTCTTTTTTGTACCTCATTCCCACCCTCTCACTCATTCCCACCCTCTCATTCATCCTCTCCACCTCATTCCCTCTCCACCTCATCTCCCCTCTACCTCATTCCCTCTCCCTCCACCTCACCCCCCCGTCTCTGATTCTCGCTCGAGTCGCGAGTCTCCCGGCCTCGCCATGTTCGCCAACAACAGGAATCGCAAGCGCCGTGGAGGCAGCGGAGGAGGTGGTGGTGGTGGTGGAGGAGGTGGTGGGGGAGGCTTCTACGAGGCGTCGGGGTCCTCCAGAAATTACGACACGGACGGCAACGACCTCAGCAGCGGCGGCGACAAATACTCTTCCTCCTCGTCTTACTCCACGTTCCAGGGCTCTGGTGGCGGCGGTGGCGGTGGTGAGTTTGATGGTGGTGTTGAGTCTGATAGGGGTGGTGAGTCTGATGGTGGTGGTGAGTCTGATGGTGGTGTTGAGTCTGATAGGGGTGGTGAGTCTGATGGTGGTGGTGAGTCTGATAGGGATGGTGGGGGTGGTGGTGGGTTGGTGGTTGTGAGTTTGATAGGGATGGTGGTGATGAGTTTGGTTGGGGTGGTGGTGAGTCTGATAGGGATGGTGGTGGTGAGTTTGGTTGGGGTGATGGTGGTGAGTGGAGGTGGTGGTGAGTTTGGTTGGGGGGGATGGTGGTGAGTCTGGTGGTGGTAGTGGAGATGAGTCTGGAGGGGGTGGTTGAGTCGGTGGTGGTGGTGGGGGTGATGGTGAGTCTGGTGATAGGGGTGGTGGTGAGGGTGGTGGAGGTGATGGTGAGTCTGATAGGGGTGGTGGTGAGTCTGATAGGGGTGGTGGTGAGTCTGATAGGGGTGGTGGTGAGTCTGATAGGGGTGGTGGTGAGTCTGATAGGGGTGGTGGTGAGTCTGATAGGGGTGGTGGTGAGTCTGATAGGGGTGGTGGTGAGTCTGATAGGGGTGATGGTGAGTCTGATAGGGGTGGTGGTGAGTCTGATAGGGGTGGTGGTGAGTCTGATAGGGGTGGTGGTGAGTCTGATAGGGGTGGTGGTGAGTCTGGTGAGGGTGGTGGTGAGGGTGGTGGAGGTGATGGTGAGTCTGATAGGGGTGGTGGTGAGTCTGATAGGGGTGGTGGTGAGTCTGATAGGGGTGGTGGTGAGTCTGATAGGGGTGATGGTGAGTCTGATAGGGGTGATGGTGAGTCTGATAGGGGTGGTGGTGAGTCTGATAGGGGTGGTGGTGAGTCTGGTGAGGGTGGTGGTGAGTCTGATGGGGGTGGTGGTAGTAGAGGTGACTGGTGGTGGTGGTGGTGAGTTTAGTTGGGGTGATGGTGGTGAGGCTCGTGAAGGACGCTGCTGCTGCTACTGGGCAGCTGAAGGCAGTCGCCCTCCAGCAACAACGGGGGGAAGAGGAGCGATGCCCACAACAACGAGTGGAGCGCCGGGCGGATAAAATGCAGCGAGTTGGCACAGCAGGGGGCACAGCTGGTTGATCGACCGGTCATCTCAGTCAGCCAACCCATGGCACCTGCAAGGTCTGCCCCGAGACCTCCTGCCAGCGGGCGTTCGACACTTCACGTGGCCTCAAGGTGCACATGGCCTGGCACAAGCGTCGTGGTGACGTCACCGCCACTTAGTGGCGAATGGCGGTTGTTGTTGTTGGTGGAGATGATGGTTGAGTTTGATGTATGGTGACCTTCTTTCGCACCGTACGTAGCTCACCGTGCTCATCGGAGGTGTGGGGGAAGGACAACAAGCTCAACACAAAACGTGGTTCTAAAGAAATAAGTTCGTCATTCTAGATTAATTAAAAGTGCATAGCTCCAGTGGCTTCCTCGTATCGGAAGGAAGCGTGTTCCAGACGGCCGTGCGATGTGGTGGCCGTCTTTGTTTGATGGCTCACCAAAAGCCGCTGCGAAGATGACCGGGGGAGTTCACGTGATGATGGTTTATGGCGAGGTCAGCGAGGTATTGTAGTTCAGTTGTGGCAATGCACTTGGTGTGCAATGAGTGCGACCTTTGTCAGGGGAGATGGTCGTGGTGGTGGAGGAGGTGGTGCTGGTGGAGGTGGTGCTGGAGGTGGTGGTGGTGGAGGAGGTGGTGGTGGAGGAGGAGGTGGTGGTGGAGGAGGTGGTGGTGGAGGAGGTGGTGGTGGAGGAGGTGGTGGTGGAGGAGGTGGTGGTGGAGGAGGTGGTGGTGCTGGTGGTGGTGGAGGAGGTGGTGGTGGAGTTCGAGGAGGTGGTGGTGGGTTCTGTCCCGTGACCTGGACACTTCACGTGGCCTTAAAGTGCACATAGCCTGGCACAAGCGCCATGGTGATGTCACCGCCACTGAGTGGCGAATGCCGGCCGTGGGAGTTGCTGGAGGTGGTAAGGCTCTACCAGGGTGAGGGGGTGATCTTTGTCTCCGTGTCTCTGTCTCTGTGTCGCTGGAGGCGGCGGTGGTGGAGGAGGAGGCTCCTCGTCTCAGCGCGGCCCGGGGCCGTCGGGGCCGCCGGGTCTGCGTGCGGCGGAGCGCGAGTTCTCCCAGCGCTGCCGACTCTTCGTGGGCAACTTGCCCAGCGACACCGGGGAGGCCGACTTCCTGGCGCTCTTCCGGCGCTATGGAGACGCGGCCGAGGCCTTCGTCAGCAAGGGCAAGGGCTTCGGATTCATTCGCCTGGTACTACTCCTGACTGGCAGTCTACAGTACGACTACAGTCTACACCACACAGTGCTACAGTCTACAGTACACACGACATAAGCCATCGGGTTAATCTAGCCGAGTACTGGCAGCCTACGGTACAGTCTGCACTACATCTACAAAGATCCCCCGTATAGCCTGTAACAGACTGTTGGGGCAAGTGCTGTTCGCGAGTAGCAGCTATGAAGGCCGGCACAGGCACACGAGGTGGTGATTTTCACTACACACCGCACCAGGTACTTATTTGAGGCTGAGTGGACCTAGGGGAGGCCCAGGACCGGTTCAGATAATCGTCACTGGTGTTGGTGCCGTTAAGTGGGAATCGAACTCGGGTTTCTGGGTTTACAGCGCAACGTGCTAACCGCTCCACCACCACTCCCCATGATCCCAAGTACGATACAGTACAGCCTACACTGCGGAAGGCCACCTTGGGTGTCCCCAATGCAGCGGATCCTACGTAGAGGAAGACAAGGTGATGGTGGTGCAGGTGGTGCTGGGAAGGAAATTGTCACTTTTACCCCTTTCTGGCATTGAAACTGGAGTTGTGTTAAGATGCTCAAACACCAAATGGATTACCTTCGGCAAGGCATTAAGTGCTGAAGTAACCACACACAGAACATGCAAATAAACACGCTGTGGTAATAATATAAAATAATAAAATCGTTACCCCCCGGCCTGCCTTATGGCCTCGTCTCGCTAGCGGTGTGACAGCAGAGATCGGCAAAAGGCGACGAGTCCAAAGGCGACGCACGGATCAGCATTCATAGCTCAGGATGAGCAGCGATTATCAGAGCATGTTCACAAGTACTGTGAAAAGGGTCATCTGTTTGTTAACATCTGTTTAAGTTTTTATTTAAAGCTTTCGTAACTGCAGGGATTCATATTCTTGGTTCTTTCGGTAAAGTAGAAGGGAAGCAATAAAATAATAAAACAATAAAATTCTCACGCCGTTTCGACTGCAACACAAGCAATCATCAGGTGTGAAATCCACAGCAAGAAACGTGATAATTTTATTTATCTACAGCAAATTTTATTGCTGTGAATTTCACACCTGATGATGATTGCTTGTGTTGCAGTCGAAACGTCGTGAGAATTGTATTATTTTATATTTTTATTATTTCCCTTCTACGTGACTTTACCAAAAGAACCAAGAAAATCTGTTTTAATGCCAGCAAGGGTAAAACCTTTTCTTATTTTTCATACTTCGCTACTGGGCAAAAGGTCCCATGATAACAAACTGGCACTCGTTGGACACACGGAGAATGGATGACAACAGGAGAATTAAAAGTTTGTTGTTTGGGAAAAATGAAAGTAGCCGTAAAGAGAGGAAGACCCCGCCCAGAGTGGTTTGACAACGACATCAGAGATTGGTGTGAGGAAGATGTGCCACTACTTGGGAGCCGTCCATTAATGACGTCACGCACCTGGGAGGGGGGGGGTCTGACATTTGTGACGAGGGGGGGAGGGTTTGAGAAATGTGACGTCACATCAAAATGTGCAACTTTAAATGAATTTAGACAACACGTTCTACTTAATTAAATAGTCTTTGTAATACATATTTTATCCTACAACATCAGAGTGCAGCGCCACATTAAATACGCACTACAATGACAATAGTTTAAAGCGATTTGAAGCATGTTTTATTTTTGTTTGGGGGGGAAGGGGCAGAGCTTTGTGACGTCATATTTGAGGGGGGGTCTGACTTTTTGTGACGCCGTGTGACGAGGGGGGGGGGGGTGAAAAAAATCGTCCAAAATCGTGTGACTTCATTTATGGACGGCCCTTTGAGCATATTGGCACAATACAGGAAAGTGTAAATGTGCAGTGGACACTCGCGGGCTACCTGCCCATGGATCGTGATGACGACGACGACATCACAGTCTACATGGGGCATAGACAGTCTCTCCATACTCTGGTTCTTTCAGTAAAGTCACGTAGGTATAAAATAAATCACGACGTTTCGGGCGCAACACAAGCGTCCGTCATCAGGTGGGATAGCTTGGCCTGCTGCTGAGGCAGCAGACTGTTGTAAAAGGTTTGAAATGTGTGTAGCCCACGGGTCATAAAGAAGTGGCCGGGGCTCGTGACGTTAACGTGAGAAATGAGAATGTAGCTGTAGAAAAGGAGAAGGGGAGCCGCCTCTTGGACGAGGGAGTGCAACCCAGCGGTGTAATCAGAAGGGCCTGTGAGCATGAGAGTGCAATGCAATGGACATGTGAGCATGAGAGATCGAAGAGAGTGTCTCATTCTCCCCGTGTCTCATTCTCCCCGTGTCTCATTCTCCCCGTGTCTCATTCTCCCCGTGTCTCTGTCTCTCCCCGTGTCTCATTCTCCCCGTGTCTCATTCTCCCCGTGTCTCTGTCTCTCCCCGTGTCTCATTCTCCCCGTGTCTCATTCTCCCCGTGTCTCATTCTCCTCGTGTCTCATTCTCCCCGTGTCTCTGTCTCTCCCCGTGTCTCTGTCTCTCCCCGTGTCTCATTCTCCCCGTGTCTCATTCTCCCCATTGCTTTCTCTCTCTGCGTCTCTCCCCGTGTCTCTCTCCCCGTGTCTCTCTCCCCGTGTCTCTCTCCCCGTGTCTCCCTCCCCGTGTCTCCCTCCCCGTGTCTCCCTCCCCGTGTCTCCCTCCCCGTGTCTCCCTCCCCGTGTCTCCCTCCCCGTGTCTCCCTCCCCGTGTCTCCCTCCCCGTGTCTCCCTCCCCGTGTCTCCCTCCCCGTGTCTCCCTCCCCGTGTCTCCCTCCCCGTGTCTCCCTCCCCGTGTCTCCCTCCCCGTGTCTCCCTCCCCGTGTCTCCCTCCCCGTGTCTCCCTCCCCGTGTCTCCCTCCCCGTGTCTCCCTCCCCGTGTCTCCCTCCCCGTGTCTCCCTCCCCGTGTCTCCCTCCCCGTGTCTCCCTCCCCGTGTCTCCCTCCCCGTGTCTCCCTCCCCGTGTCTCCCTCCCCGTGTCTCCCTCCCCGTGTCTCTCCCCGTGTCTCCCTCCCCGTGTCTCCCTCCCCGTGTCTCCCTCCCCGTGTCTCCCTCCCCGTGTCTCTCCCCGTGTCTCAGCGTACGAGGATGCTGGCCGAGATGGCCAAGGCTGAGTTGGACGGGACGATCGTGCGGAGCCGCGAGCTTCGTGTGAGGTTCGCGACGCACAGCGGCGCCCTCCGAGTGCGCAACCTCTCCCCACAGGTCACCAACGAGCTGCTCGAGGTGAGGACGGCTCACCACTCGCTCATCGCTCACCACTCACCACTCACCACTCACTCACCGCACATATACTCACTCGCACATCTGCTCACCACTCGCTCATCGCTCACCACTCGCTCACCACTGGCTCACCACTCACTCGCACATCTGCTCACCACTCGCTCACCACTGGCTCACCACTCACTCGCACATCTGCTCACCACACGCTCGCCGCTCACATGCCCACACACTCACCACACGCTTCACCCACTCATCCATTCACCACCACGCATCCACTCAATACCCACCCACTCACTGGCCTAGTTACTCACTACCCACTTGCCCATTCACCACCACACATCCACTCACTACCCACCCACCCACTCGCTCGCTCACCACACCCACCCAGTCACCACTCAATCACTCGCTCGCTCACTCACCCAAAGACAAAGATCCCACGAGTAGCCTAAACCGACTTGGGGCAAGCGCTGTTAGCGAGTGGCAGCACCTATGAAGGCCGGCACGGCACACGAGGGGTGAGTGGCCAGCACCACGCCCGGCCGCCTTTGTCTCCACAGTGGAGATGTTTACTACACACCGCACAAAGGTAGTCATTTGAGGCTGAGTCGACCTAGGAGAGGCCCAGGACCGGTTCATCACGAGCAGAAATCAAACTCGGGTTTCTGGGTTCGTGGGCACAGCGCACGAACCCAGAACATCGCCGTCTCCACACACACACACATGAGCTGAATCGCTCAATCACTTGTGTCTCCCTGTGTCTGTCCCCGTGTCTCTGGCTCCCCGTGTCTCTCTCCCGCCCTCCCCGTGTCTCTGTGTCTCCCCGTGTCTCTCTCTCTGTCTCTCTCCCCCCCTCCCCGTGTCTTTGTGTCTCTCCCCCCCCCCCCCCCCCCGTGTCTCTGTGTCTCTCCCCTCCCCCTGTGTCTGTCTCTCCCCCCCCCCCCCGTGTCTCTGTGTCTCTTCCCCCCCCCCCCGTGTCTCTCCCCATGTCTGTGGGTCTCTCGGGGGGCAGGAGGCCTTCTCTGTATTTGGCCAGCTGGAGCGAGCCATCGTGATCGTCGACGACCGTGGTCGCTCCACGGGGAGAGGCATCGTGGAGTTCGCCTCCAAGCAGAGCGCCAAGAAAGCTCTCGACCGCTGCAGGGAGAGCAACTATCTACTCACCTCGTACGCCACCCCCCACCGCTCACCCCCCACCGCTCGCCGCCACGCACTGACCAGTCAGCAAGATTAATACAAATACTCTCAGACACAAAGACAAAGATCTCCCGTATAGCCTTCACAGACTGTAGGGGCAAGTGCTGTTAGCGAGCACCTATGAAAGACCAGCACGGCACACGAGGGGTTGGGTGGCCAACACCACGCCCGGCCGCCTTTGTCTCCCCAGTAGCGATGTTTACACATCGCACCAGGTACTCATTTGAGGCTGAGTCGACCTAAGGGAGGCCCAGGACCGGTTCAGATAATCGTCACTGGTGCTGGCCGTGAGCGGGAATCGAACCCGGGTTGCCAGGTTCGTAGCGCAGCGCGCTAACCGCTACACCACCGCTCCCCAGACACACACCCACGGAGACACACACACGCAGACACACACTCTCAGAGACACACACCCACGGAGACACACACCCACGGAGACACCCACGGAGACACCCACGCAGACACACACCCACGCAGACACACACCCACGGAGACACGCACACACGCAGACACACACTCTCAGAGACACACACCCACGGAGACACACACCCACGGAGACACCCACGGAGACACCCACGCAGACACACACCCACGCAGACACACACCCACGGAGACACACACACACGCAGACACACACTCTCAGAGACACACACCCACGGAGACACACCCACGGAGACACCCACGGAGACACCCACGCAGACACACACCCACGCAGACACACACCCACGGAGACACGCACACACGCAGACACACACCCACGGAGACACACACCCACGCAGACACTCGCCCACGGAGACACACACCTACGGAGACACATGGAGACAAACGGAGACACACCCACAAAGATCCTCCGCTACTGCCTTCATAGACTGTTGGGGCAAGTGCTGTTGGCGAGTAGCACCGGTGAAGGCCGCAGCAACAACACACGAGGGGGTGGGTGGCAGCACCATGCCCGGCCGCCTTTGTCTCTCATGTGGAAATGTTTTTACACTTCGCGCGAGGTTAGAAATTGAGGCTGAGTCGACCTAGGAGAGTCCCAGGACCGGTTCAGATGATCGTTATCTGGTGTTGGCCGTGAGCGGGAATTGAACCCGGGTAGCCGGGTTAATAGCGCCACCCGCTAACGGCTACATCACCGTTCCACACACACAACAACAACAACAACCGCCATTCGCCACTAAGTGACGGTGACATCACCAAGGCGCCTGTGCCAGGCTAGGTGCACTTTAAGGCCAAGTAAAGTCTCGAAGGCTTGCTGACAGGTGGTCACGGGACAGACCCAGCAGGTGCCGTGGGTTCACTGACTGAGGTCACCGGTAGATGCACCACCTATGCCCCCTACTGTGCCAACTCGCTGTGTTTTAGCCGCCCGGCACTCCGCTCGTTGTTGTGAGCGTCGCTCCTCCGCCCTCCGTTGATGTTGGAGGGCGACTGCCTCCAACTTTCCAGCAGCGTCCTTCACGAACCTCCTCCACAGAAGCCGATCTTGACACCGCTGGTACCGGTCTTCGGCAAGTCCACTCAACTCCACGTCCTCCCGTACCGCATCAGTCCATCTTTTTTCCAGCCCGTGTCGTGCCCATTTAGCCCCCCTTATCCAGCCAAACAGAAGCTGTTTGGACATGCGGTGGCCGGGCATGCGGGCTACATGACCCAGCCAACGCAGCCTTGCCTGCCGGAGGAGCTGACAGACGGAAATGTGTCCAGATCTTTCAAGAATTTGTGAGCTTCTCACACAATCCGCCCTGGTTGAACCCAGCCTAGTTTAGTTTGTTCTCCTTCCCCCACACGTCTGATTGGCACGGTTGGCTACTCGCGGTGCGAGAGGAGTTCTCCGTACATTCGTACAGGTCCAGGCAGTACCACTCGAGCTCCCGGTAGAGGAATGGCAGCCTCGTTACAGCAGGAGCAGTTCAAACATTCCGCGTGGCCACGCGCAGTGGGTTTGCTTTGCCATTTCTGGAGGAACCCCGAGGGCAGGGATTCAGTCTTCTGCCTCCGCCCCTCCAGAGCCCCCTGCTGAGCACTGGCGGCTACGAACACCACAAGGGGAACAGCCAATCAGTGTCGGGCTTCCTCCCATGGCATTGCTCACATCCACAGCAGCGTTGCTGACCGGCAACCACCACCACAGCCACCACCACCACAGTGTTAGCGTTCAGCAACCACCACCACCGCCGCAGTGTTAGCGTCTGGCAACCACCACCACCACAGCTACCACCACCACAGTGTTAGCGTCCGGCAACCACCACCGCAGCCACCACCACTGTTAGCGTCTGGCAACCACCACAACCACCACAGCCACCACCACAGTGTTAGCGTCCACCAACCACCACCACAACAACAACCACCACCACAGCCACCATAGCATTACCATGTGCTGATGATGATGCTATTGATGATGCTACTGATGATGATGATGTTGCTCATGGTGTTGTTGTTAGGTCTCTGCGCCCGGTGCTTGTGGAGCCCCTGGAGCATCTGGATGAAGATGGAATCCTCGACAAACACCTCCAGAAGCACCCCCAGTATTCCAAGTGAGACGCGGGGAAACAGGGATATAGAGACACGGGGGAGAGATGGACACGGAGACACGGAGACCAAAGACATGGGGACACGGAGACATGAAGAGACACGGGGACATGGGAATAGCCTGTAACAGACTGCTGTTAGTAGCAAGCAGCACCTCATCAAGGCCGGCACTGGCACATGAGGGGGGTGCGTGGCCACCATCACACACGCCCGGCCACCTTTGTCTCCCCATTGGTGAAGTTGACTGCACACTGCACCAGGTACTCATTTGAGACTGAGTAGACTTAGCGGAAGGCCAGGTCCCATTCAGATAATCGTCACTGGTGTGGGCCGTGAGTGAGAATCAAACTCAGTTTGCTGGGTTTGTAGCGCTTCGCTAAGCCTGGCACGTTTGAGTCGGAGTACTCTGTGTGTGTCTGTGTTTCTCTGTGTGTGTGTCTCTGTGTGTGTGTCTGTGTGTGTGTCTGTGTGTGTCTCTGTGTGTGTCACTGTGTGTGTCTCTGTGTGTCTCTATTTATCTGTCTCTACAGGGAGAGGGAGTGTGCCCCACGCTTTGCCCAGCCCGGCACGTTTGAGTACGAGTAATCTGTGTGTGTGTCTCTGTGTGTGTGTCTCTGTGTGTGTGTCTCTGTGTGTGTGTCTCTGTGTGTGTGTCTCTCTGTGTGTGTCTCTGTGTGTCTCTGTGTGTCTGTGTGCGTGTGTCTATGTGCGTGTGTCTGTGTGTCTCTGTGTGTGTCTCTGTGTGTCTGTCTATCCACAGGGAGAGGGAGTGTGCCCCACGCTTTGCCCAGCCCGGCACGTTTGAGTACGAGTACGCGATGCGCTGGAAGGCGCTGGAGCAGATGGAGCGGCAGCAGAAGGAGACGGTGGAGCTGAACGTGCGCGAGGCGGCCGAGCGGCTGGAGCTCGACGTGGAGGGCGCCCACGTGGAGCACCAGGCCATGCTGATGAGGCAGGGTGAGCCCAAGCCGCAGAGACTGACACTCAAACACACGTAGCATTACATGTTTAGTGTCTTCTCTGTGTAATTACATATCTAATTAACATATAAGTTGGATATATTATACATATGTAGATATTTTACCGGGTAAGGCCCACTGAGTTTGCTTAAAGCACACAACCACTCACTCACCCACTTACTCACCCAGTCACTCACCCAGTCACTAACCCACTCACTCACCCAGTCACTCACCTACTTACTCACTCACCCACTCACCCACCCACTTACTCACCCAGTCACTCACCCACTCATTCACCCAACCACTCACTTACTCACCCACCCACTCACTCACCCACTCACCTACCCACTTACTCATCCAGTCACTCACCCAGTCACTCACCCACTCATTCACCCACTCACTAACCCACTCACCCACTCACTCACCCAGTCACTCACCCAGTCACTCACCCACTCACTCACCCAGTCACTCACCTACTTACTCACTCACCCACTCACCCACCCACTTACTCACCCAGTCACTCACCCACTCATTCACCCAACCACTCACTTACTCACCCACCCACTCACTCACCCACTCACCTACCCACTTACTCATCCAGTCACTCACCCAGTCACTCACCCACTCATTCACCCACTCACTAACCCACTCACCCACTCACTCACCCAGTCACTCACCCGCTCACTCACCTACTCACCCACTCACCCACCCACTTACTCACCCAGTCACTCACCCACTCACTCACCCAGTCACTCACTCACCCAGTCAATCACCTACTCACCCACCCAGTCACTCACCCACTCACTCACCGACTCACCCACCCACTCACCCATCCAACCACTCACTCCCCCAGTCATTCACCCGCTCACTCAACCACTGTCATTCACCCGCTCACCCACCCACCAAACCACTGACCTGCTCTCACTCAGTTTTTATTTCAGTTTCATGTATTAGGTAGAGCCCTGTGAGCCATTCGGCTCTTGACTCGGGTGCAACCGCAACAAACAAACATGAACAAGAAACATCTTTAAGTGACGACGCGCAAACAGAAAAATCCAGGAAAAAACAGCAAAGTCTTCCAGAAAAAAGCACCGCATATCAACGCTGCGTGCAAAAATCCCAGTGGGATGCAAGTCAAACAATAACAACCATAAGACAATTTAGATTAAAGTTATCAGGCTAACTCTGTACTACAACACACAAACATGGCTAAACCAAAACTTTTCTAAATCACCAAAATAAAGCTATAAAAGCAATGTAACAGTGATCATAGGAACTGTGATTCAAATGTAACAATAAACGATATACACATAACATGTACGACCAAACTTTGCAGACATAGCTGACTGCATGAGTCGCTCCATAACAGCAGGAGCATCAGTAGCAGTATCAACATTTTTCAATGCACCTTTAATGATCAGCACACTAATCAAAACTCAAGATCATGCTTTGCAGCGGTCATCCGGAGCGATACATTTGATTTCAGGCCACTGAATAGCAGTGGCAGCTAGGGGTGTACAACTCCTCTAGAGCAGTTTTGAGTGAAGATCTCACAGGTAGTGATCCAAGTTGCAGTTTATTGGCGACAGCATTCCAGACCCTGGGGGCTTCAATAGCAAAGGGCCTTCCCCCACTATTTGTACGGCAACACTGGCGCTTGCTCTACCGAGTAGTTTTATTGGCTGACACTACAAACAGCACTGCACTAGCACAGGCCCACAAGGGGTGAAGAAGGAGACTTGTGGCTGCGTTCCCACCACCTCTGCTTGGCCTGCCCAGGGCTGGGTTCCACTTTGAGGGGGGCCCAGGGCGATAACAGCTGTGGGGGGGAGGGGCCGATGTGAATGCAGTTCCTTCCCAATACCCCCCAACAACGATGACGACGACGGCGACGATTGCGATGATGATGAAAAGGTTTATGACGATGACTACGACGACGACGATGATGTTTGTGATGATGCCGGTAGACTTGATGCGCCGTGAGGAGGAGCTGAGACGATTTGAGGAAATGAGAAACTCTGAGGCACAGAAACGCAAGATGATGGAGATGAGGTGAGACGGACACGGGGACACACGGGGACACACGGGGACACACGGGACACACGGGGACACACGGGGACACACGGGGACACACGGATACACACGGGGACACACAGGAACACACGGATACACACGGGGACACCAGGGGACACCAGGGGACACACGGGGACACACGGGAACACACAGGGACACACGGAGAGAGACAGAGACACTGAGACGGGGGAAAGAGACAAGGAGAGACACGGAGACACAGAGAGAGACAGACATGGGGACTTCAAGACACAGACACAGGGGAAACGGAGACACGGGGACATGGGAAGAGAGGCACGGGAACACAGAGAGACAGGGAGACACGGGGACACGGAGATAGGGAGACACGGAGATATGGGAAGAGAGGCACGGGAACACAGGCAGGCAAACAGACATGGAGACACGGGGGAACAGGGACACGCACATGAATGTGTAAATCTCACCCCGAGTCTCACATTGATGCTACAACCCCTGATCATGTCCCTGTTTCTCACCATCTCTCCGTCTCTCTCTTCCGCTCTCTCCCCACGTCTCTCTCTCCCCCCGTGCCTGTGTGTGTCTCTGTCTCTCTCCCCGTGTCTTTCTCCGTCTGTCTCTCCCCGTGTCTCTCCCCGTGTCTCTCTCCCCATGTGTCTCTCCCCGTGTCTTTCTCTCTTCATCTCTCTCCCCATGTCTCGCTGTATCTCTCTGTGTCTCTCTAGGTACGAGGAGGAGCGTAAACGCCGTGAGGAGGAACTGCTGAAGAAGCAGAAGGAACAGGAAGAGCGATTCAGAGCCAAGTTCGCAGAGCACGGGGTGAGAGACAGAGACACGGGGAGAGAGACACGGGGAGAGAGAGACACGGGGAGAGAGAGACATGGGGAGAGAGAGACACGGGGAGAGAGAGACACGGGGAGAGAGAGACACGGGGAGAGAGACACGGGGAGAGAGACACGGGGAGAGAGACACGGGGAGAGAGACACGGGGAGAGAGACACGGGGAGAGAGACACGGGGAGAGAGACACGGGGAGAGAGAGACACGGGGTGAGAGACAGAGAGAGACACGGGGAGAGAGAGACACGGGGAGAGAGAGACACGGGGAGAGAGACAGACGGGGGAGACAGACAGACGGGGGAGACAGACAGACGGGGGAGACAGAGACACGGGGAGAGAGACAAGGGGAGAGAGACACGGGGAGAGAGACACGGGGAGAGAGACACGGGGAGAGAGACACGGGGAGAGAGACACGGGGAGAGAGACACGGGGAGAGAGACACGGGGAGAGAGACAGACGGGGGAGACAGAGACAGACGGGGGAGACAGAGACACGGGGAGAGAGACACGGGGAGAGAGACACGGGGAGAGCGACACGGGGAGAGAGACACGGGGAGAGAGACACGGGGAGAGAGACACGGGGAGAGAGACACGGGGAGAGAGACACGGGGAGAGAGACACGGGGAGAGAGACACGGGGAGAGAGACACGGGGAGAGAGACACGGGGAGAGAGACACGGGGAGAGAGACACGGGGAGAGAGACAGGGGGAGAGAGACAGGGGGAGAGAGACACGGGGAGAGACGGAGAACACGGATAGAGAGAGACACACGGGAAGACAGAACACTGAGCGAGACACGGGTCTGTGTAATGTTGATGACGATGATGTGGATGACGATGATGTTGATGATGGTGTAATGTTGATGTTGTTGATGTCTCAGGTCCAGCAGCCAAGGGAACAAGTTCCTGGAATGAATCAAGGAAGACAGGGTGAGACACGGGGTCACACTAAGACACGAGGACATGGGCACATGGACAGAGAGAATCGGGGAGAGAGAGACAGGGAGAGACACGGAGAGAGACACGGGACATGGAGAGAAAGCGAGAGACACGGGGACAGCTCACTCACAATGAATTCATTGCATCAAAAGAGCAACTTCTACAAAGAACGTTGATTCGATCTCCGACCTCCAGGAACAGATTCGCAGAATTTCTGAGCATTTCTATGAGGTCTTGGGGTAGGGGAAACTCGTCAGCTCGGATAACATCCTCGGGCAAGGTGGGGCTGACCCTGTCGTTGCTGCTGTGCCCTCACATAGTGGAGGTAGCCGCTGCTTGTGGGTGGCTGGCTGATGGTGCCACGCCACCGTCTGTTGAGGAAGTACGAGGAGTGATCCCCAGAGTCTAAGACCAGAACAAGCGCCTGGCAAAGATGACCCCTCGAGTGGACAGCTGAGGGAGGGTGGCGTCTGTGCGCAGACTGCCCTGTAAAAAGGTGTCAGTTTTGTTGCCAGATAGAAGGGTAAAAAAACAATTATCATATTTTTACTGGCAAATGAGGTTCCAATGGTGTAAATGCTTACCCCGAGCTCTCATACTCTGATGTTGCATTGTCTTTGAGTTGTACGCCTTTTGGCGTCATCTGGTCCAACCCATGTGAGACTAGGCTCTAAGGAAAGCTGTCTCAGGTGTGGACCAATCAACTTCAAGGACAGTGCACATTATCAGAGTTGTGTTTTTTGTTTGCATTATGACTGCAGGTATTGTGGTCTATGCAAACATGACTCCTTGTAAAAAGGTGTCAGTTTTGTTGCCAGATAGAAGGGTAAAAAACCAATTATCATCAATACAACCGTCTGGACCACTGGACGGGTTCCGCAGGATTGGAAGGATGCCCTGTTGGTCTCCCCCTTTTAAAGAAGGGGGACCGCACAGACTTTAACAACTACAGGGGCATCTCACTCCTCCGTGTGCCGGAAATGCCCCTGGCAAGGATTATTCAACATCGCCTTGCCAGGCACGCTGAGGAGAGGCTTGCGGAGACCCAATGTGGTTTTAGACTGGGGCGGTCCTGTGCAGACGCCATATTTTCTGTCCGTCTGCTACAGCAGAGGTGTAGGGAATTCCAACAAGTCCTACATCTCTGCTTTATTGACTTGGTCAAGGCCTATGATACCATCAGTAGGTTCAGGCTCTGGGTTGTTCTTCGTGCTTTCCGAGTCCCTGACCCTCTGCTCACGATCAATAAGGACCTTCATGATAGTGGGCAGGCCCAGGTAAAGCCACGTGGCCAGGAGTCAGACCCATTCCCTGCTCACCTTGGAATGCGACATGAATGTTCTCTGGCAGTTACATTATTTAACATCTTTTTGGACCACATAGTTCGAGAAGCTTTCTGTGGCTGTACCGGAGGCATTTCCAGATCATTAGAAGCTAATCTTCACACAACCCGGGTATCAATTCGTTAATAGCCTCGAATGAACCGGTCACCTGAGTTGGTATGAATAGCGAGGCCGTAGCCGTGGAGTCAACATTGGGGGGGACCCAGATCTTCCAGGGGGTCTGGGGGTCCCCCCCAGAAAACAAATCTAAATTTGAAAACTAATTTCCTGCCTAAAATATTACAAAAATTCACTAACACATCGGATGGACTTTTAATTATTTTTACAACAATAATGTCTAATAGTGCAATGTATTACATTGCTCTGTTTTTTCTTTTTTTACCTTTTCTTGTTTCATTGTATGTAATGGCAGAGATTAGGGATTTATAAAGTACAACCATAACCACAATCATATAAACAGAAATTGATTCTATAGCAATATATTGGGGGGGACATTTTGAGCATATTTGAATATTGGGGGGGGGGGGGTGTCCACCCCAATAAATAATATAATTATATTATAATTACATTATATTATTATTATATTATAATGATATTATAATCACGGCCTTGATGAATAGAGTACGAAATAATCACCCGACTTGAGTCCCGTACTGCCACCCCTGAAACCAGCGACCAGAGTTGGAGTTCCGCTCACGGCCACTGCCAACACCACTGAATGCGGTGATCCAAATCCATCCTGGGCCGCCTCTAGGTCGACTCGGCCTCAAACGAGTGCCCGGTGCGGTGCTGCTACTGGCTACCAACAGCACTCACCAGCCTGTGCTCAGGCTGTACGGGGGGCGGGGGGCAGAGGTCGCAAACGGGTTTTGATTCTTTACCCGTACCCGGCCACACCAGGGTCGCAAATGGGTACCCGTACCTATACCCGGCCGGGTACGGGTACCCGTTCCCTACCCGTACCCTACCCGAAATGAGTGACAAACGGTTACTCACCAGTGACTCACGGCCTACCCGTACCCGTACCCGGCGCACCCGGGTCGCAAACGGCCGCACCAGGGTCGCAAACGGCTACCCGTACCCAGCCGGGTACGGGTAGCCGGGTATCGGGTAGGGTACGGGTATCGGGTACCCGGTTGCGTCCTCTGGCGGGGGGGGGGGGGATCTTTGTTCACGATGTGAACCTCGTGGCGGAACCCCGGGGGGGGGGGGTCCCATAAGCCCCCCCCCCCCCCGGGGCTCTCGCATGAGCTGCGTTGCGACGTCATTTGACGTCCGTCGAAGGCGAACGCCATGGCGACCTGTCCCTCTCGACCAGCTCTACGCGACGCGCCGACAAAAGTTTAAAATTCTACATTTGAAGATGTACAAACACAGACATAACCTCAACCGAGAAGATGGATTTAAATTGAGCGATCATTGGAAAGATGTGATTAACCATGTTAATGACATGTTAATGACATGTTAATGACATGTTAAACCTCAACCGCTACTCTCCCCCGCTCTGCGTCCCCCCTCCACCATCCGTGACGCGGTCTTTTAGTTCCTTCATTCCTTCACTTTCCTGGCTCCACCCACACCCCAAACCCCCCCCCCATCCTTCACCCGTCCCACTTGGCTCCTCCCCCTCCTCTTACCCTATATAATAATAATGCCCCGTCACAAATAACTCCCACTACAGTTATTGCCTCTTTACACCTGATGAAGGAAGCTTGTGTTGCCTCCGAAACGTCGTGATTTAATTGATTTTTTTTCATTTATTATTATTTTTACCTACGTGACTTTACCGAAAAACCTAAGAGTAAAAAAAGTTTCAAAGTTTAGTTTCTTGTGCAGCATTAGTCCTTGCCGCCGCGCTTGGACACGACGATGACAGCCGAGCGATCCGCGCCCGGCGGGTCGCGGCGTTTCTGTGCGCGGTGGGACGGAGTCGGCAACAATAAATCAACTAATTACGATTTTGACTTCCGTTTATTCGGGATCCCGGGGTCCTGCCGTAAGGTTTGTGTAGCGGAAGCTTGTAATGCCGCTGATCTTCTTCCTGCTGCTGCTGTGACAGAGGGCTTTGTGGGAGGGGGAGGAGGAGGAGGAGGGGGGCTGCCCGGTAACCACGGCAACCAGCCAGGCTTCAACATCAACTTCGGGCAGTTCGCCAACCCCCAGGTTCCCCAGGTGAGGCTCCTTAGCAATTTAAAATGTTGAACTATTTCTATTTAAAGCTTTCGTGACTGCAGGGATTCATCTTCTTGGTTCTTTCGGTAAAGTCACGTAGAAGGTAAATAATAAAATAATAAAAATAAACATAATAAAATAATTCTCACGACGTTTCGGCCACAACGCAAGCAGCCGTCCTCAGGTGGAGAACAGGTCTGTCGGAAAGACAGCGTCTGAATGAATGAATTCAGACGCTGTCTTTCCGAACAGGTCTGTTCTTCACCTGAGGACGGCTGCTTGCGTTTTGGCCGAAACGTCGTGAGAATTATTTTATAATGTTTTATTTTATTATTTACCTTCTACGTGACTTTACCGAAAGAACCAAGAAGTCTGAACTATTTTTTTACTCTACCAGGTAAGGACCCACTGAGTTGCTTTGTAACTCTTGTTCAGAAGCTACCTCCTGGCCACATTCATAGCAGCGGCAAAATTCTCTAAATGCCGTGACATTGATTCTAAATGTGGAGGGAAAAACCGGAGGACCCGGAGAAAAGTCCACGCGACCACCACGGGGAGACAGAGAGAGACGCAAACTCCAAATATGTCGGGGCCGGGATTGAGCCCACAGTCTCCTGTACACCAGGCGAGATGGTGAACGTGTCGCCACCATGGCGCCCCACGTGACACAAGCTCCATAGCTCCGTGGGCAAACAGCATAGTCAGAATATTTCTACTGGAGTAATCCGATGAGCTATGAAGCTCTTGTTCACACATGTCCAGTAGTTTCACAGATGTCCAGTAGTAATCATCGTCATAGTAACCAGCATTATTGAAACTCGTGTCCATCTCCATGGCAACCAGCATTGTAGCGTCACCCATAGGAATTGTCTTGGAGCAACCTGGGTGACTCTGCTAACCAAGTGTCTCTCTCCCCGTGTCTCTCTCCCCGTGTCTCTTCGCCCCTCATGTCTCTCTCCCCGTGTCTCTCCCCGTGTCTCTCTTCTCGTGTCTCTCCCTCCGTGTCTCTCCCACCGTGTCTTTCTCCCCGTGTCTCTCTCTCCCTGTGTCTCTCTCCCCGTGTCTCTCGCACGCTGTCTCTCCTCTCCCCGTGTGTGTATGTCGTTAGATGGGAGTGAACCCAGGCTTTGGACCCAGAGCCGATTCAACGGAGTTTGAAGCTAAAAGAGCTCGATTCTGAGACTGAACACAGACACACACAGACACACTGATACACAGACACACTGATACACACTGATACACAGACACACTGATACACAGACACACAGATACACAGACACACTGATACACAGATACACTGATACACAGATACACAGACACACTGATACACAGACACACTGATACACAGACAGACTGATACACAGACAGACTGATACACAAACACACTGA
Organism: Lampetra fluviatilis; assembly: GCF_964198595.1. NCBI lineage: Eukaryota > Metazoa > Chordata > Hyperoartia > Petromyzontiformes > Petromyzontidae > Lampetra > Lampetra fluviatilis. The sequence continues at coordinate 1,442,994 of NC_136329.1, forward strand.
TACACAGACACACTGATAAAAATACACAGATACACAGACATACTAACACACAGACACACTGATCACAGATACAAATACGCAGACATATTAACACACAGATACTCACACAGACACACTGATACACAGATACAAATACACAGACACACTGATACTCACATGGACACACTGATACACATATACAGACAAACAGACACACAGATACACAAGACACACGGATACCAATATACACAGATACTCACATAGACACACTGATACATACACAGACACACTGAAACACAGATATCCACACACACTCTGATACTCGCACAGACATACACAAAGACACTGATACACAAACACACTGATACTCACACAGAGACTTTCACATAAAGTCAGACACTGAGACGTAGACACACAGACTGGCAGAGCCCGAGACACCGAGACTCGATGATGCACAATGAGCACCCTTTATCACAACCTCCCACACACACACCCCCTCACACACTCTCTCACACTCAGAATCACACACACACCCTCCCACACTCACACACACACCCTCCCACACCTTGACCCTCACACCCACCCTCCCACACTTACACACACACCCTCACACCCTCCCACACTCTGACCCTCACACACACACCCTCCCACACTCTGAATCACACACACAATGACCTGGGCTTGACATTTGACCCCCTTTTTTACAGTAGTGCAGTAGTTTATTCCCTGATCCCACCACCCAAACCCCGCGACCTTTAACCTGAACGCGCCCCGCCCCCACCTTGCCTCGTGACCTAATGACCCAATTACCCAGCCCATGACCCAGCCACCTAATGTCCCAATCACCCAGCCCATTAACCCAGCCACCTAATGTCCCAATTACCCAGCCCATTAACCCAGTCGCCTAATGACCCAATCACCCAGCCCATGAACCCAGCCACCTAATGTCCCAATTACCCAGCCCATGAACCCAGCCACCTAATGTCCCAATTACCCAGCCCATGACCCAGCCACCTAATGTCCCAATTACCCAGCCCATGACCCAGCCACCTAATGTCCCAATTACCCAGCCCATGACCCAGCCACCTAATGTCCCAATCACCCAGCCCATGACCCAGCCACCTAATGTCCCAATCACCCAGCCCATGACCCAGCCACCTAATGTCCCAATTACTCAGTATTGACATAACCTAACCTCGTGACCCAATTACTCGACCAGTAACTTAATGACTCATTAGTGAACTGATCACATCCCTCCCGGGCGCGGCGCCGGGAAGCTCGGTTGCATGCAACCGGATCATTTCGCCGCAACCGGTTGCAGTCGGTTGCGCAACTCTGGTTGCCTGCAACCGAGTGTGTGTGGATGTCCGCCACGCCGGTTGCTCACGCGTTGAGCGAAGGCCTCGCCAGTCATGTTGGTGGCGGGCTGGGTGGGTTGGTGGCGGGCTGTGGGTGGGTTGGTGGCGGGCTGTGGGTGGGTTGGTGGCGGGCTGTGGGTGGGTTGGTGGCGGGCTGGGTGGGTGGGTGGCGGGCTGGGTGGGTGGGGGGCACACGCGTTGCATCCACAACTCCCCTTGTTGCATGCAACTTGTTGCTCGGATGCGGACAGGGCCAGGGCCTTCAAGGGCAGTTGCGTTCGTCGGGAGTTTCCCCATTCGCGTTTGTCAACAGCGTCACTCTTAGGATGATCACGCTTATTAATAATGATCGCCACTCTTGTTGTTGAGCCCAGGAAAGACGCTTTGGGATTCCCAGAGGGCCATAAGGGTGGCACAGCAGTCCTGGTTGTGGAGATCCAACTCGGACTTGTCTCTGTGTGGAGTCTGCACATCCTCCGCGCCCCTGTTCCGCGTGGGTTTCGGACTCTGCAGTTTCTCCCCCCTTTGCTAAAATCATTTCTAAAACTCCCACGCTGTGGCCAAAACATCATCCCATCAAAGTTCCTGCAAACTGCTCAATTGGGGTTAAGCAGCAGCAGCATCGGCAAGGCCCTCCTGAAAAGCTGTGCTGACACTGGTGAGGCTTTCCTGGGTAAACGATTTGAATAATCGTCGACGTTTTGAGTGGCCACGCGTGCTTTGCCTACCGCCGCGTCCCTCCAGCCTTTTGAAGCGGTCTCGAAGTGGCTCTCTGGGCGCGTGGTGTCAGCTCGGTGGGGTCGAGGGGGGTTCCAGATTGGAGCTTTTGAGTTGTATTTAGTTTGAGCTCGAGTTTGGTCACTTCTGTGTGTACGCAAACTCTCTGGTTCTTTCGGTAAAGTCACGTGGGCAGAAATAAAATAAATCGCAACACGAGCCTGATGACGCTCGCTCGTGTTGCGATCGAAACGTCGCGATTTATTTTATTTCCACCCACGTGACTTTACTGAAAGAACCAAAGACGATGGATTCCGGCAGTCACGAAAGCTTCACATCCTCAAGTGTATGCGTATATTGGACTCCTTTCGTACCACCGGTCGTAGCCAACCCTGCTCATCGGAGTTGCCAGGGAAGGAGACCAAACTAAACACAACAATCGGCGGTTCTGAAGAAATTAATTGGTAACGTAACTGCGTGGGGGATGGAGAGGGGGGGGGTAGGACAAAAAAACCAAACGCTACGGGAGAGGGTTTCCGATCGACACGAACTCGTCGTTTTTAACCGAGACGAAACGGGCCCACGTGGGATCCAAAGTTCGGAGGTCGCCCGCTTGATTCCATCTTTCTATTTGACCAGGCTTCAAATCTAGAACCAGGCCCACTGAGCCATGCAGCTCTGAGAAGCAATCCGGCCTCGAATGATAGCTGGACTCCAAGTGGCTTGTGGAAATGCATTGCGGTCAAATACCCTCCAGATTTAGACTAAACGGGCGTTTAGGGGTTTTTTTTTGCTACCAATGTTCACGTGACAAGCTGCTTCATCGAGATATCATTCGTGATCGCCTGCTTGCTGCACCGCTCGGTGAGGCTGACCTGGTGAAATGATAGTTGGGTTTTTAATGAGCGATGTTTGCCGTGTGACAAATCGAACCGATAAAATAATTTTAAGAAGTGGAATTTCGCCCAAGTGGGGAACCAAATCTGGTTTGTGATGGATGTGCAGTCATTGGAATGGGGCTTTGGGGGGTATTGGGGAGGAACTGCATTCACATCGCCCCCCCCCTCCCCCCACAGCTGTCTCGCCCAGGGCCCCCCTCAAAGTGGAACCCAGCCCTGGGCAGGCCAAGCAGAGGTGGTGGGAACGCAGCCCCAAGTCCCCTTCTTCACCCCTTGTGGGCCTGTGCTAGTGCAGTGCTGTTTGTAGTGTGTCAGCCCGGTTTTTGTAATAGCCAATAAAAATACTCAGTAGAGCATGCCAGTGTTGAGTGGGTGGGTGGATGGGTGGATGGGTGGGTGAGTGGGTGGGTGAGTGGGTGGGTGGGTGAGTGGGTGGGTGAGTGGGTGGGTGAGTGGGTGGGTGGGTGGGTGAGTGAGTGGGTGGGTGAGTGGGTGGGTGAGTGGGTGGGTGGGTGAGTGAGTGGGTGGGTGGGTGAGTGAGTGGGTGGGTGGGTGAGTGAGTGGGTGGGTGGGTGAGTGAGTGGGTGGGTGGGTGAGTGAGTGGGTGGGTGGGTGAGTGGGTGGGTGGGTGAGTTGGTGGGTGGGTGGGTGAGTTGGTGAGTGCGTGCGTGGGTGGGTGGGTGGGTTACTGGGTTGGTGGGTGAGTGTATGATCGGTCAGTAACGCTGGGGGTGAATGAGTAAGAGACAATGCGAGTGGAATGGGGGGAAAACATGGTGAATTGTGTGCATACGTTTTGTGTGTATATAGGGGTGTGGGAGCGTGGCGGTGAGGTGTGGGAAACCGAGTCCCAGGCTCCTGTGGGGGAGATTCCCGATCAACAAGAGACGAGGAATTGTGGTGATCGTTTATGCCCCCACCGAAGATGAACATCGGTGCAGATGAGTCTGATGCCTTCGATGACCTGTCCCAGGTGCTCAATAAAGTGGCCCATTGGGATGGAGTCATCTTGTTGGGTGACTTTAATGCCCGAGTGGGTCATAATGCAGACACCTGGGTCAGTGATTGGAGAGCATGGGCCATATCAGTTCGGTAATAACGGTAGGAGGCCGTTCGACTTCTGTGCAAACCGTGGGCTTGTAACTACCAACACGCTTTTCCAGCTTCAGCGCATCCACACATGGGTGCATGCCGGGTCCAACCAAGAACATCTGCTGGACTATATAGTGACGCAACAGTGAATACGGGCCCATGTCCTCAGCACCAGAATCTACTGTGGAGCTGATCTGCCCACTGACCATCGTCTGGTCATTTGTAAGATGCGCCTGCCATTCTTCCACTCCGGTAGTGGGTGTCCATTTAGAACCCCATTCAAACTCAGTAGCCTGGCCTCAGCTGGATGATGAAAGCTGCAAGCAGGAATGTCATCATCGCTTGCAGCTGGGGTTGGCATCGTCTCCCCCTCCTGATGCCGATGGGAAATGAGTGAGGTTCAACACTGCAAGCTCATGCAGCAGATGTCTGTGATACCCGTGGTAATGATGGTGTAATGGATGAGGCTCAGGACTGTGGCTCATGCAGCAGATGGGTTGTGATGAGACCCGTGGTAATGATGGTGTAATGGATGAGGTTCAGGACTGTGGCTCATGCAGCTGCAATGGCAGCATTGGGTCCCAGACCTCGGAGGCCCTGGCTGAAGGAGGTGGTGTTCTGGCTGGTTGACAGAAAACGACAGGCCCACTCCCATATAACATAGCAGAATGAGGAGGCTTGAAACATCCTTCGCTCGGAGGCTTTCAGAGCCATGTGGCGCTGCAAGGGTGAGTGGTGAGTGCGGGTTGCTGAGGAGAGATGGACTCTGCTTCAGTAGCCTGCGATAACGCAAATCACTCTTTAATTCAATCAAAATAAAGTTACTTGCACCACCACGCCGATCACCATCATTAAGGGACAGAACGGCGATCCGATCTCCGACTTCCAGGAACTGGGCCTGCAGGTTTGGGGGGGGGGGATTCTCTCAGCCCAAGACACCATCACAATCGGTGATTGGGATAGCAAAAGAGACTCCATAGAACGGTTATTTTAATTCCGCTATGGCAACAATATGCAGGCATTGCCCGGTTATCACGACGTTACAACACGTGTCTGGAAACCCACCCCGTGGTCGTAGATCGGACCGTCGTAAATCGCACCCCACGGTTGCCATAGAGCGTAAAAACAGATACGTCACTTGCAAAATGTTATTTTCCTTTCACGAGGGTTTTAATGGGTAAACATCATCCACAAAAACACTCAAAAGCTCCCAAGCCGCGTTGGAAACCAGACGATCTCCGCTCATGTGTTTGGAGGCACGCGGCGTTTGACCATCGTCAATGTGGAGCGTCCGTCGTCGTCAACTCGAGACCACCGCCTCCTCGATGGGGGCCTCTTGGGTCTGACGCGGCTTGGGGCCCCAGCAATGTCAAGACCCGGCCCTGGGCAGCAGTGATAGACGATGTCACGTAAAGACGCGATGACCACCGTGGATATGGCCGCTAACAGCACTTGCCCCAACAGTCTGTTATGGCGACATGGGGGATCTTTGTGTGGGTGAGTGGGTGGGCGAGTGGGTGGGTGAGTGGATGAGTGAATGGATGAGTGGGTGAGTGGATGAGTCGGTGGGTGAGTCGGTGGTTGGGTGAGTGGATTGGTTGGGTGGATGGGTGGGTTGGTGAGTGGGTGGGTGAGTGGGTGAGTCGGTGGGTGAGTCAGTGGGTGGGTGGGTGAGTGGATGGGTGGGTGGGTGAGTGGATGGGTGGGTGGGTGAGTGGATTGGTTGGGTGGATGGGTAGGTTGGTGAGTGGGTGGGTAAGTGGGTGAGTGGGTGGGTGAATGGGTGGGTGAATGGGTGGGTGGATGAGTGGGTGGATGAGTGGGACTGGGTGATTGGGTGTGTGACTGGGTGACTGGGTGATTGGGTGTGTGACTGGGTGATTGGGTGTTTGAGTGGGTGGGGTCAGTGCATGAGTGGGACCCCAGCGATATTCAGATCCCGTCCCTGCCTAATGAAGGATCGACACAAAGTGCCGGTGGGGGGGGGGGGGGAGTCGCTGGTGGGCTCCGTCACGGTGGCAGCCCCACGAGCCGCTTCACCTCCCGGAGGTTGTGGACGGCCACGCGGGACGCTCGCTCCCGACCCTCCTCCAGGACACGTCCCAGAAACCCCCACTGGGAGAGGTCCCCTCCCACGTCTCCACGCTCCTCCTCCTCCTCCTCACCCATCTCCCCCTCCTCCTCCCCCTCCTCCTCCTCACACGACCCAAACTCCTTGCCGCCGTCGCTGGCGCCGTCGCTGCCCGTCCAGGTCAAGCCACTGCCACCGCTGCCTCCGCCTTGAGGAACGTCCCACCACCGAACGTCCAAAGTGGAACGAGGGTTATTCATCTGTGTGTGTGTGGCCTAAACTGACCAGGTGAAGGCTTCACTGAGCTGTGTAGCTCTACGAAGCGGCTTGTCGCACGCAACATTCGAGCAGCAGCAGCAGCAAAAATATACCCAAGACGCGTCACGTCGAGTCTAAATGTGGAGGGAAAAACCGGAGGACCCGGAGAAGAATCGGCGCGACCATTCATCGTCAGGGTCGGGATCAAACCCAGGACCTCCTGTGCACGAGGCGAGGGAGATAACATCTCCTGGCCGCCGCGATTGCGGAGCGACACGCAGGCACGTTGAACTGCCGAGGTGAAGTACAAGATCTGTGGCCACGGCAGATGAAAGGTGCGAGTTCTTAAAGTCTTCCCCCTGCCCACCTCTGACTGATCATACTTCGCCACGCGGCAGCTCAATGCGGGTAATGCTCCATGGACGTTTGCCGTCGCCGGGGAAAAAAAACAAACTCAGCTTGCCGGGTTCATAATGCAGTGCCTGTCACTGCGTGACACGCCCGATGACTCACCCTCCTGTCCACCCACCCGCTCACCCACCCACTCACCCACCCACTCACCCACCCACTCACCCACTCATTCAACCACTCACTCACCCATGTGCCCACCAGCAAATCCACTCGCTCACTTACTCACCCACTCATTCACCCACCCATTCCCTTACCCACCCACCCACTCACTCACTCACCCACCCACTCACTCACCCACTCACTCACTCACTCACCCACTCACTCACCCACTCATTCACCCACCCACCCCCTTACCCACCGCCCACCCACCCGCTCACCTCCGTCCAGCGGGGGCACGCTCTCCCCGGCCATGAGGCGGAGGAATCGCGAGCGGAGCGGCCTCACCACGAGGCGGAGGAGGTCCTCGGCGAGCTCCTCCTTGTACCCCCGCGGCGTGGCGGTGGCGCCGCCGCCCCCCCCCGGCACCAGCCCGGGGTGGCGCAGGCCCAGGGCGGCGGCGTGCAGCGCCAGCAGGTTGGAGACGCCGGGGCGCCGCGCCGGCTCGTAGGAGACGCCCGGCAGCGAGTCGGTGACGGCGCGACGCAGCTTGAGGCGCACGGCCGCGTCCGAGTCGCACAGCAGCACGGAGCCCAGGGAGACGCGGCGGCCAGGACGCCCCGCTGGGGACGGCGACGAGGTGGTGGTGGTGGAGGAGGTGGTGGAGGTGGAGGAGGTGGTGGAGGTTGGAAGCTGCGATTTGCTCATTTTGGACGAGGGGTCCTGCAGGGAACGGATTCGAGGGAAGTCGCCTGAAGAGAAGACGGAGGGAGGGGAGGGGTAGATGGGGGAGGGGGGAGAGGGGGGAGGGGTAGATGGGAGAGGGGGGAGGGGTAGATGGGGGAGGGGGGAGAGGGGGGAGGGGTGGGGGTGGATGGGAGAGGGGGGAGGGGTGGGGTGGATGGGGGAGAGGGAGGGAGTGGTGGCACAGCAGTTAGCGCTGCGCTACGACCCCGGCTATCCGAGTTCGATTCCCGCTCACGGCCACCAACACCGGTGACAATTATTTGAACCGGTCCTGGGCCTTCCCTAGGTCGACTCGGCCTCAAATGAGTACCTGGTGCATTGTGTAAACATCGCCGCTGGGGAGACAAAGGCGGTCGGGCGTGGTGCTGGCCACCCAACCCCTCGTGTGCCATGCCGGCCATCATAGGTAGTCACGAACAACACTCCCTTTGTTAAGGCTACATTGGGGATCTCTGTAGATGTGTGTGTGAATGTATATGTACACGTGTGTGTGTGAATGTACACGGTATGTGTCTGTGGTAGTCGTCTGGAAAAAACAACCCCCACCTCCTCGATGGTGCCTGTCGGTAACGCTGTGGTGACTGTGGTGGTGGTGGTGGTGGTGATGGTGGTGGTGGTGGTGATGGTGGTGGTGGTGATGGTGGTGGTGGTGGTGGTGATGGTGGTGGTGATGGTGATGATGGTGGTGGTGATGGTGGTGATGATGGTGGTGGTGATAGTGATGGTAGTGGTGGTGATGGTGGTGATGGTGGTGGTGATGGTGGTGGTGGTAATGATGGTGATGGTGGTGATGGTGGTGGTGGTGATGATGATGGTGGTGGTGATGGTGGTGATGGTGGTGATGGTGGTGATGGTGGTGGTGATGGTGGTGGTGATGGTGGTGGTGGTGATGGTGGTGGTGGTGGTGATGGTGGTGGTGGTGGTGATGGTGGTGATGATGATGATGGTGGTGGTGATGGTGGTGGTGGTGATGGTGGTGGTGGTGATGGTGGTGGTGGTGATGGTGGTGATGGTGGTGGTGATGGTGGTGGTGGTGATGGTGGTGATGGTGGTGGTGATGATGGTGGTGGTGATGGTGATGGTAGTGGTGGTGATGGTGGTGATGGTTGTGCTGGTGACTGTGTTGGTGGTGGTGATGGTGGTTGCCTGTTGGTAACGCTGTGGTGACTGTGAGCAAGGCCTTTTGAGGAAGGCCTTCGCCTCAGGGCAGCTGGCGTGGGGCCCCTGGGAGAGTGCGAGGGGCTGGTGGTCCCTCCACTTTCAATTAATTGACCACAAAACCACGTTAGTATCTAACTAAGCTCGTGCTGGAGACCACGGGGGTACAGGCGTCCATGACATCCCCTGTCCAAACCTCATTTGGCGGAGCCAGGAGATTGAACCCGTGTGCTCTTGGGGTTCCTCCAGAAACGTCCACAAGGCACTGCGATGGGCCACGTGGAATTCTGGAACGCTACTTCGGGGGAGAGGCTGCCACTCCTCTGTCGTGCAGCTGGACGGAGGATCTGTGGTATTCAAGAGATCCGGTGGACTGGTCCTGGCTTCATGAGGGGTAGACAGTCCGCTACTTGGGGTAGAAAACTGCCAAACAACTGGGAGTGGGGGTCTGCTTCTGAACAAAATAATGAAGGGGGCGTGGGAGCGTGGCGGTGAGGTGTGGGAAGCTGTGAGTCTCAGGCTGCTGTGGGCTCGCCTCCCCTTCAACAGGAGGGGAGGAGTGGTGCTGGTGGCTGTTTAAGATGAACATCAGTGGAGGGATGCAATGTTGGTCCTACACAGACGCCATATCCTCTGTCCGTCTGCTACAGCAGAGCTGTAGGGAATTTCCACAGGCCCTACGTCTCTGCTTTGTTGACCTGGTCAAGGCCTATGATACCATCAGTAGGCCTGGGCTCTGGGTTGTTCTTGGTGCTTTCAGGGTCCCTGACCCTCTGCTCACGATCATTGAGAACCTTCATGATGGCCAGGAGCTATTTCCCGCGTACCTCGAGGTACCCCAGGGATGTCTCTGCCCGCTACACCATGAAACAGACATTGTGACCCCTTAGTTGAACAAACTACCCATGGCTCTACCAGAGGCATATCCATCTGGTAGACACAATGGGAGGCTAGCCCATGTCCCCATGTCTCTCTCATGTCTCCAAGTCCCCACGTCTCCCTATCCCTGTATCTCCGTATCGCCGTGTAGCCATATCTTTATCCCCGTGTCTCTGTGTTCCCGTGTGTCTGTGCCCCTGTTTCTCCATATCCCCGTGCCCCCAGATCCCCGTGTCCCCGTGTCTCCGTGTCCCCGTGTCCCCGTGTCTCCGTGTCCCCGTGTTTCCGTGTCTCCGTGTCTCCGTGTCCCCGTGTCTCCGTGTCTCCGTGTCCCCATGTCCCGTGTCTCCGTGTCCCCGTGTCCGTGTGTCTCCGCGTCCCCGTGTCTCCGTGTCTCCGTGTCCGTGTGTCTCCGTGTCTCCGTGTCCGTGTGTCTCCGTGTCCCCGTGTCCCCGTGTCTCCGTGTCCGTGTGTCTCCGTGTCTCCGTGTCCGTGTGTCTCCGTGTCCCCGTGTCTCCGTGTCCGTGTGCCTCCGTGTCTCCGTGTCTCCGTGTCCCCGTGTCTCCGTGTCCGTGTGACTCCGTGTCCCTGTGTCCCCGTGTCCCCGTGTCCCCGTGTCTCCGTGTCCCAGCATCTCTCACTGAGCACTGCTTGGGGCAGAGGGAAGTAGTTTCCGTAGCGGTGGTTGAACGCCCGGGCCAGGTCGAGCGTCAACTCAAGGTGCTGGGCTTGGTCCTCACCCACAGGGACGTGTGTGGCCCTGTGGGGGAGACGCGGGGAGAACAGCGGTGACACAGCCTCTACGCGGCTCTCTGTCGTGAGTCTATGGGTCTCTGTGTGGTGAGTCTGTGGGTCTCTGTGTGGTGAGTTTGTGGGTCTCTGTGTGATGAGTCTGTGGGTCTCTGTGTGGTGAGTCTGTGGGTCTCTCTGTCGTGAGTCTGTGGGTCTCTGTGTGGTGAGTCTGTGGGTCTCTGTGTGGTGAGTCTGTGGGTCTCTGTGTGGTGAGTCTGTGGGTCTCTGTGTGGTGAGTCTGTGGGTCTCTCTGTCGTGAGTCTGTGGGTCTCTGTGTGGTGAGTCTGTGGGTCTCTGTGTGGTGAGTCTGTGGGTCTCTGTGTGGTGAGTCTGTGGGTCTCTGTGTGGTGAGTCTGTGGGTCTCTGTGTGGTGAGTCTGTGAGTCTCTGTGTGGTGAGTCTGTGGGTCTCTGTGTGGTGAGTCTGTGGGTCTCTGTGTGGTGAGTCTGTGAGTCTCTGTGTGGTGAGTCTGTGGGTCTCTGTGTGGTGAGTCTGTGAGTCTCTGTGTGGTGAGTCTGTGGGTCTCTGTGTGGTGAGTCTGTGGGTCTCTGTGTGGTGAGTCTGTGGGTCTGTGTGTGGTGAGTCTGTGAGTCTGTGTGGTGAGTCTGTGAGTCTGTGTGGTGAGTCTGTGGGTCTCTGTGTGGTTAATCTGTGAGTCTCTGTGTGATGAGTCTGTGGGTCTCTGTGTGGTGAGTCTGTGGGTCTCTGTGTGGTGAGTCTGTGGGTCACTGTGTGGTGAGTCTGTGGGTCGTTGTGTGGTGAGTCTGTGGGTCTCTGTGTGGTGAGTCTGTGGGTCTCTGGGTGGTGAGTCTGTGGGTCTCTGTGTGGTGAGTCTGTGGGTCTCTGTGTGGTGAGTCTGTAGGTCTCTGAGTAAGTCTGTGGGTTTCTGTGTGATGAGTTAAGCGGCAGGAATGTATTTACCGATGCAATTCGTACTTCTATACTTCATTTATATCCAGTTATAATGACCTGCTAACCTTTTCTCAAATTTGCATCCCTGTTGTAGCGACATTATCAGAGCGCGTTTGTTTGCATTATTTCCCACCAGTAATGTGCGGCTGACGCAGACTTGATGGCTTGCGATGTGTGCGTCTATCTTGTGTTTTCGAACATATAACACAACTCCTGTTTCGTTGCCAGAAAGCGTGAATCCCATTATCATTACACGCTTTTATTTAACTCACTCGGTCTGTTGTCCTATCCTCAAATCTTGTAACTCAATTTCAACCGTCTTCCCAATGTGGTATCGACTGCAAACTTGGTATACTTATGTCAAACTGATGACAACACTATATTCTATCATAAAAAAAAATATTTAAACCATCTTTTTTACGGGTCTAATTGTCCACGCTCAACTTACGTTGGATGTAAATCACCACGGCCCCTTACGCTGTGGGCAAACCTCAAGGCCACTTCCTGGAGTCGTGGAGTTCTGCCATTACTAGTACGGTACATTTCATTAAAGCGTGTTTTAAAAAAAGTTATTATTTTACTCCTATCATTATTGTTTTTTTTCGTGTTGTTATTTGCTGACTCCATGCCCCTTCACTGGACAGCTGCGGCAAAGATCTCCACAGCTAATCGGATTTCTCCTTCTCCTCCTACAGTCGAAACACCGATCCCGATCCTCTTTCTCCGTCGGGACTCTTTGCCTGTAGAGGAGGATGTCGGCCGCCTGCAGCACGGGGTACGTGAGGAGGCCCAGGCTGCCCAGCTCCGCCCGGCCCCGACTCTTCTCCTGAAAGTAGTCCCGGCAACAACAACAACAACCGCGTCACCCGGCGGCACCAAGAGAGCAAATACAACGTGGAACTAAAACTCAACTATCGTGTCAATGCCTACGCAAGCATTCTTACCCCGGGGGTGTTTAACCATCTTAGCTTAACGGGATGTATAGAGCGCTGTCACCAAGCGCTTTATAACTTCACTAAGGCGCTTCATAACTAAGGCGCTTGACGCAGAATTAACGGGACAAAATATTCTTGTTTTTTTCGGTAAAGTCACGTAGAATGGAAACAATAAAACAATTTAAAAAATCTTGTTTTATGTTTTTATTATTTTATTGTTTAATATTTTTATTATTTCATTGTTTTATATTTTTATAATTTTATTGTTTTATATTTTTATTATTTCATTGTTTTATATTTTTTATTATTTTATTGTTTAATATTTTTTTTATTTTATTGTTTAATATTTTTATAATTTTATTGTTTTATATATTTTTTATTTTATTGTTTAATATTTTTTTCATTTTATTGTTTTATATTTTTATTATTTTATTGTTTTATATTTTTATAATTTTATTGTTTTATATTTTTATTATTTTATTGGTTTACATTTTTATTGTTTTATTGTTTTATATTTTTATTATTTTATTGTTTTATATTTTTATTGTTTTATATTTTTATTATTTTATTGTTTCCCTTCTACGTGACTTTACCGAAAGAACCAAGAACATGCAGTCACGAAAGCTTTAAATCGAAACGGGAAAACACATGAATGTAAGTGTGGAGATGAGGCGAACGAAATAGACGAGAGGGAGCAACGGGAAAATCTGCGGTGCGTGAATTCGGTGAAAGCGAAAACCGATGACGGTGAATGGATTGAATGGACGGTGAATGAGCGGACGCCATGTGACGTTATCCGCAGTAACGGCGCCATGATCACGTTGCTGAGTGCGGACGCTTTGTCTCTGGGAAGGGCTCCAAACAGCAATGAAAGATTCACAGCGGAGCTCCGGGCGGTGGTGGTGGTGGTGGACTGTCGTCACGAGAGCCGCCGTGCCCCTCCGTGGCCGTGGCGGACGCACGGAGCTCGTGGACTCACGCGGCGGTGTAGTGATGTTGACTACGTCACACGCTGTGGTGATGTTGACTACGTCACACGGTGTGGTGATGTTGACTACGTCACACGGTGTGGTGATGTTGACTACGTCACACGGTGTGGTGATGTTGACTACGTCACACGGTGTGGTGATGTTGACTACGTCACACGGTGTGGTGATGTTGACTACGTCACACGGTGTGGTGATGTTGACTACGTCACACGGTGTGGTGATGTTGACTACATCACACGGTGTGGTGATGTTCACTACGTCACACGGTGTGGTGACGTTCACTACATCACACGGTGTGGTGATGTTCACTACATCACACGGTGTGGTGATGTTGACTACGTCACACGGTGTGGTGATGTTGACTACGTCACACGGTGTGGTGATGTTGACTACGTCACACGGTGTGGTGATGTTGACTACGTCACACGGTGTGGTAATGTTGACTACGTCACACGGTGTGGTGATGTTGACTACGTCACACGGTGTGGTGATGTTGACTACATCACACGCTGTGGTGATGTTGACTACGTCACACGGTGTGGTGATGTTCACTACGTCACACGGTGTGGTGATGTTGACTACGTCACACGGTGTGGTGATGTTGACTACATCACACGGTGTGGTGATGTTGACTACGTCACACGGTGTGATGTTGACTACGTCACACGGTGTGGTGATGTTCACTACGTCACACGGTGTAGTGATGTTCACTACATCACACGGTGTGGTGATGTTGACTACGTCACACGGTGTGGTGATGTTGACTACGTCACACGGTGTGGTGATGTTGACTACGTCACACGGTGTGGTGATGTTGACTACGTCACACGGTGTGGTGATGTTCACTACATCACACGGTGTAGTGATGTTCACTACGTCACACGGTGTGGTGATGTTGACTACGTCACACGGTGTGGTGATGTTGACTACGTCACACGGTGTGGTGATGTTGACTACATCACACGGTGTGGTGATGTTGACTACATCACACGGTGTGGTGATGTTGACTACGTCACACGGTGTGGTGATGTTGACTACGTCACACGGTGTGGTGATGTTGACTACGTCACACGGTGTGGTGATGTTGACTACGTCACACGGTGTGGTGATGTTCACTACATCACACGGTGTAGTGATGTTGACTACGTCACACGGTGTGGTGATGTTGACTACGTCACACGGTGTGGTGATGTTGACTACGTCACACGGTGTGGTGATGTTCACTACATCACACGGTGTAGTGATGTTGACTACGTCACACGGTGTGGTGATGTTCACTACATCACACGGTGTAGTGATGTTGACTATGTCACACGGTGTGGTGATGTTGACTACGTCACACGGTGTGGTGATGTTGACTACGTCACACGGTGTGGTGATGTTGACTACGTCACACGGTGTGGTGATGTTCACTACGTCACACGGTGTGGTGATGTTCACTACGTCACACGGTGTGGTGATGTTGACTACGTCACACGGTGTGGTGATGTTGACTACATCACACGGTGTGGTGATGTTGACTACATCACACGGTGTGGTGATGTTCACTACATCACACGGTGTAGTGATGTTCACTACGTCACACGGTGTGGTGATGTTGACTACGTCACACGGTGTGGTGACGTTCACTACATCACACGGTGTGGTGATGTTCACTACATCACACGGTGTAGTGATGTTGACTACGTCACACGGTGTGGTGATGTTGACTACATCACACGGTGTGGTGATGTTCACTACATCACACGGTGTGGTGATGTTCACTACGTCACACGGTGTGGTGATGTTGACTACGTAACACGGTGTGGTGATGTTGACTACATCACACGGTGTGGTGATGTTCACTACATCACACGGTGTAGTGATGTTCACTACGTCACACGGTGTGGTGATGTTCACTACGTCACATGGTGTGGTGACGTTGACTATATCACACGAGGTAGTCAACATCACACGGTGTGGTGACGTTGACTACATCACCTGTACACCAGGCGAGGTAGTGAACATCACACGGTGTGGTGGTGACGTTGACTACATCACCTGTACACCAGGCGAGGTAGTCAACATCACACGGTGTGGTGGTGACGTTGACTACATCACCTGTACACCAGGCGAGGTAGTGAACATCACACGGTGTGGTGGTGACGTTGACTACATCACCTGTACATCAGGCGAGGTAGTGAACATCACACGGTGTGGTGGTGATGTTGACTACATCACCTGTACACCAGGCGAGGTAGTGAACATCACACGGTGTGGTGGTGACGTTGACTACATCACCTGTACACCAGGCGAGGTAGTGAACATCACACGGTGTGGTGGTGACGTTGACTACATCACCTGTACACCAGGCGAGGTAGTGAACATCACACGGTGTGGTGGTGACGTTAACTACATCACCTGTACATCAGGCGAGGTAGTGAACATCACACGGTGTGGTGGTGACGTTGACTACATCACCTGTACACCAGGCGAGGTAGTGAACATCACACGGTGTGGTGGTGACGTTGACTACATCACCTGTACATCAGGCGAGGTAGTCAACATCACACGGTGTGGTGGTGATGTTGACTACATCACCTGTACATCAGGCGAGGTAGTGAACATCACACGGTGTGGTGGTGACGTTGACTACATCACCTGTACACCAGGCGAGGTAGTCAACATCACACGGTGTGGTGGTGACGTTGACTACATCACCTGTACATCAGGCGAGGTAGTCAACATCACACGGTGTGGTGGTGATGTTGACTACATCACCTGTACACCAGGCGAGGTAGTGAACATCACACGGTGTGGTGGTGACGTTAACTACATCACCTGTACACCAGGCGAGGTAGTGAACATCACACGGTGGTGTGGTGACGTTGATTACATCACACGGTGTGGTGACGTTGACTGCATCACCTGTACACCAGGCGAGGTAGTGAACATCACACGGTGTGGTGGTGACGTTCACAACCTCGCCTGGTCTACAGGAGTGTTGGGATCGAACTGACATCCATTGCAAATAAACAGCAGCTGCAGCAGCAGCAGGCATTGGGGTCGGGATTAAACCCACGACCTCCGGTACACCGAGCGAGGCAGTCAACATCTCATCACCCCCGTGTCACCGTGAGGGGTCACGCTGAGGGGTCACCCTGAGAAGTCACCCTGAGAAGTCACCCCGAGGGGTCACTGAGGGGTCACCCTGAGGGGTCACTGAGAGGTCACTGAGGGGTCACCCCGAGGGGTCACCCTGAGGGGTCACCCCGAGGGGTCACTGAGGGGTCACTGAGGGGTCACCCCGAGGGGTCACTGAGGGGTCACTGAGGGGTCACTGAGTGGTCACCCTGAGGGGTCACCCCGAGGGGTCAGAGGGGTCACTGAGGGGTCACTGAGGGGTCACCCTGCGGTGTCGTCACCTTCCACTGGTGCAGGTGGCTGAGTCTGGCTGTGGTTGTGAGGCAGCTGAGGATCCACGACAACTCCGTGTGCTCCGGGACCTAGCGGGGACACGGAGACACGGGGACAGGGAGACACGGGGACACGGGGACACGGGGGGAGGGAGACACGGGGACACGGAGACACAGAGACACGGAGACATGGGGGGAGGGGGACACGGGGACAGGGAGACACAGAGATACGGGGCCAGGGAGACACGGGGACACGGAGACAGGGAGACACGGGGTCACGGAGACACGGGGACACGGGGACAGGGAGACACGGAGACAGGGAGACACGGGGACACGGAGACACGGGGACACAGGGACACGGAGACACGGGGACACAGGGACACGGAGACACGGGGACACGGAGACACAGGGACATGGGGGACGGAGACACGGGGGACATGGAGAGGGACACACGGAGGCATGGAGACACGGGGAGTGAGGGAGATGGGGAGGGAGAGGGGGAGGGTTTTAAGCCAAAACTCCATCTCTGGGCACGATTGGTCACTAACAAGCTGAATAATTATCATCGTTCTGTTTATGAAGAACCATCCATTGCGGACCTGATCACCTCGTGGCCAGACTTGACAAAGAGCTTCACAGCTCATCGGATTCCTCCTCCTGCAGTCTCACTACAGATCCTGGTTGCGTTATCTGGCTGGGTCACTGGGTCAGTGGGTCAGTGAGTGACTGGGTGACTGTCTGGGTGACTAATTGGGTGACTGGCTGGGTGACTGGCTGGGTGACTGGCTAGGTGACTGGCTGGGTGACTGTATGGGTGACTGGCTGGGTGACTGGCTGGGTGTCTGGGTGACTAACTGGGTGACTGGCTGGGTGACTGGCTAGGTGACTGGGTCAGTGGGTGACTGGCTGGGTCAGTGGGTGACTGGCTGGGTCAGTGGGTGACTGGCCGTGTCAGTGGGTTAATGACTGGGTGACTGACTGGGTGACTGGGTCAGTGGGTGACTGGCTGGGTGACTGGGTCAGTGGGTGACTGGCTGGGTGACTGAGTCAGTGGGTGACTAACTGGGTGACTGGCAGGGTGACTGGGTCAGTGGGTGACTGGCTGGGTAACTGGCTGGGTGACTGGGTCAGTGGGTGACTGGCTGGGTGACTGAGTCAATGGGTGACTAACTGGGTGACTGGCTGGGTGACTGGCTGGGTAACTGGCTGGGTGACTGGGTCACAGGGTGACTGGCTGGGTGACTGAGTCAGTGGGTGACTAACTGGGTGACTGGCTGGGTGACTGGGTCAATGGGTGACTGGCTGGGTAACTGGCTGGGTGACTGGGTCAGTGGGTGACTGGCTGGGTGACTGGCTGGGTGACTGGCTGGGTGACTGGGTCACAGGGTGACTGGCTGGGTGACTGAGTCAGTGGGTGACTAACTGGGTGACTGGCTGGGTGACTGGGTCAGTGGGTGACTGGCTGGGTAACTGGCTGGGTGACTGGGTCAGTGGGTGACTGGCTGGGTGACTGGCTGGGTGACTGGGTCAGTGGGTGACTGGCTGGGTGACTGGGTCAGTGGGTGACTAACTGGGTGACTGGCTGGGTGAATGGGTCAGTGGGAGACTGGCTGGGTAACTGGCTGGGTAACTGGGTCAGTGGGTGACTGGCTGGGTGACTGGCTGGGTGACTGGCTGGGTGACTGGGTCAGTGGGTGACTGGCTGGGTGACTGGGTCAGTGGGTGACTAACTGGGTGACTGGCTGGGTGACTGGCTGGGTGACTGGGTCACTGAGTGACTGGCTGGGTTACTGGGTCAGTGGGTGACTGGCTGGGTGACTGGGTAACCGGGTAACCAGGTGA
The DNA here is from genome assembly GCF_964198595.1 of Lampetra fluviatilis. Classification (NCBI taxonomy): domain Eukaryota; kingdom Metazoa; phylum Chordata; class Hyperoartia; order Petromyzontiformes; family Petromyzontidae; genus Lampetra; species Lampetra fluviatilis. The sequence continues at coordinate 1,461,523 of NC_136329.1, forward strand.
CCTGCGATTGCAGGAAGAGGGCGCTCTGGGCTGGGTCCACCCCACAGGCCACCAGAGCGGCTGCCGTGATGCGGCAGCGACGCCGCAGCAAGCGGGGGTCGGGGGTCACGGTGAGCGCGTGGAGGTCGGCCACACAGAACATCGACAGCGAGTCTGGGACACGCAGACACGCAGGGGACACGGGGAGACACATGATGAGATACGAGGAGATACGGAGACACGCAAAACAGAGACAGTGAGTCTCGGACGCGGGGACACGGGGACATACAGAGAGACACGGGGAGACACGGGGAGACACGGGGAGACACGGGGAGACACGGGGAGACAAAGAGACACGGGAACACACAGGGAAACACATGGGGACACTGGTCATACATGGGGAGAGAGAGATACGGAGACATGGAGAGAGAGAGACACGGGGAAGGATACACAGGGGGACACAGAGACACACAGGGGAGGCATGGTGACACACGGGGAGACACGGGAAGACAGTGATAGGCATTGCCTCAGTGAGACCCACAGACGCACGCAGAGACCCACACATTCACGCAGAGACCCATAGACTCATCATAAAGAGACCCATAGACTCACACATACCCATAGAATCACACAGAGACCCACAGACTCACACAGACCCACAGACTCACACACAGACCCACACATTCACGCAGAGACCCATAGCCTCACACAGAGACCCGCAGACTCACACAGAGATGCTGTGTATCCCCGTGTCCCACCCTGTATGTCCCCGTGTGTCCCTGCATCTCACTCTGTGTGTCTCACTCTGTGTGTCTCACTGTGTGTCTCACTCTGTGTGTCTCACTCTGTGTGTCTCACCCTGTGTATCTCACCCTGTGTGTCTCACTGCGTGTGTCTCACCGTGTGTCTCACCCTGTGTGTCTCACCCCGTGTGTCCCCGTGTCTCACCCCGTGTGTCCCCGTGTCTCACCCCGTGTGTCCCCATGTCTCACCGCGTGTGTCTCACCCCGTGTGTCCCTGTGTCTCACCCCGTGTGTCCCCAAGTCTCACCGCGTGTGTCTCACCGCGTGTCTCACCCCGTGTGTCCCCGTGTCTCACCCTGTGTGTCTCACCCCGTGTCTCACCCCGTGTGTCCCCGTGTCTCACCGCGTGTGTCTCACCGCGTGTGTCCCCGTGTCTCACCCCGTGTGTCTCTGCGTGTCTCACCGCGTGTGTCCCCGTGTCTCATCAGCTGTCTCCAGGTCCCCATGGCTCCAAACACATTCCCCAGGTGAGGCACCCCGCTGGGCTGCACCCCCGACAGGATGACGCGGCGCTGCGCAGGAGGAGGAGGAGACACAGAGACACGGAGACACAGAGACACGCAGCGGTGGCCAGGTGTTATCTCCTTCATCTCTCAACTACAACTTTGTTACTACTGCAGCTTTCATTTAACTCACTCTGTTGTTGTCGTAGCCTCAAATCTTGTAACTAAATTTTAACCCACTTCCCAATGTGGTATCGACTGCAAACTTGGTATACTTGTGTCTTACTGGTGACAATATTATATTCTATCATTCAAAATAAAATATATATTTCATTAAAGCGTGTTTATAATAAGGGGGGGAGACATGAGGGGAGACGAGGGGGGGGGGACGAGGGGAGGGGGGCGAGGGGGGGGGGAGACATGAGAGGGGGGGGGCGAGGGGGGGGCGAGAGGGGAGGGGGCGAGAGGGGGGGGCGAGGGGGAGGCGAGGGGGGGACGCGGTCTCACTTCTCCCGCGCTACCGGTGATCGCCTGACCGCGCCTCGTCCCCTCGGTCCCGCGGCGCCGCCAGGAAAACCGAAAAAAGCCTCGGCCTACGAGGCGAGTCGACATCTCGGACCACAACTAAGACGTCGGGGCGATAACGACCGTTTACTACTTCAAACGAGCAAGAATAACATTGCCGACGGTGATTACAACTCAAGAGATCTGCGCGATAAACAAAAAAAACGCGGAATGTTGAAGTTTATAAACAAAAAATAAAACCACTTTCCACAAGTTTGAATGAGACTTCTCAATGACAGCAGTGACGTCACTGCGGCTCGCGCACAATGGGCGTTATGACGTCACTCCTGCCCGCGTACGATTGGCGTGAAGACGCACATTGCTATACGCGATGACGTCACTCTCGCAAACGCAGGTACGGTGGGATGACGTCCTCCCCGGTCAGGCACGATCGACGCAATGACGTCACTCGCTAGATGGGTGACGTCACTCTCGCTAACGCGCGGTTGACGTGATGACGTACGCAAACTAACCACGCCTACACGCGGTGACCACGCCCACCACTGAACTAATCCACGTCCCCTGCCCTTCCGAATCATGAGAATCAATTGCTGTAAAGGGGCCGTCCATAAATGACGTCACGCACTTAGGGGGGGGGGCATCCTACTGGGATTTTTGCACACAGCGTTGAAATGCGGTGCTTTTTCTGGAAGACTTTGCTGTTTTTTCCAGGATTTTTATGTTGTGCATAGTCACTTACAGATGTTTCTTGTTCGTGCTATTGTTTGTTGCGGTTGCACCCGAGTCAAGAGCCGCATGGCTCACAGGGCTATCTCCACATCTCCATATATAGAAAAGGCAAAGTTGTGATTATGTGTGCCTGTTCAAAATGTTTAGCGTACTTTCCGACATGCAACAAACTTTACATTTGCCATGTGGGTACTTTCCAGACTGTACACCATGCAAAACTAATAAAAACACACTTTTGTGTTTTTTTTGGGGGGGGGGGGGAGCTCAATAATGCAGACATTTTTTGCACGGCAAGTGAGGTGTGACGTCACATCTGTCACGTGACCCGCGCGCGTGGAAGCGTCACGCATTGTGGTGTAGTGGTTAGCGCGCCGCGCTACGAACCCGACGACACGAGTTCGATTCCCGCTCACGGCAACCACCGGTGACGATTATTTTAACCGCTCCTGGGTCTCCCCTAGATCGACTCAGCCTCAAACGAGTAACTGGTGCGGTGTGTGAACATCGCCACTTGGGAGACAAAGGCGGCCGGGCGTCGTGAATCCAACATCGAAGCGGTGCATCTGCCGGCCATCATCAATTCACTCATCCCGTGTGGCACCTCGTACCCGCTAAGCCCCGCCCACCGTCATACAAGCCCCGCCCACCGTCATACAAGCCCCGCCCACCGTCATACAAGCCCCCCACCGTCATATAAGCCCCGCCCACCGTCATACAAGCCCCGCCCACCTGCATTTAAGCCCCGCCCCTTCTTCCCTTCTCACGGAAGTGGAGGCTTGGGGTCGCACAAAGGTCACGGAGCGATGGCTGCCCGCGTGCTCCACGCGGCGAGATGCGGTCAGTGGCGGCGGGGAGGGGAGACAAAGGCGGCCGGGAGCGGGGGCTGCTCACTCCACCCCCCACTCCTTATTTGCCACCTCTCATCGACGCTATTTGTTATTTATTGTTGTTGTGTATCTGCCGCTGCTGTGTGGGACCGCCCGTCACGTGTCAAAAGCCTTCGCGAAGTTAATCGGCGCTGCTTCTCAATGCGGGGGGGGGGGTCTTTGTATTTGTGTCTCTGCTTCTCCCTGTCTCAGACTCTCTGTGTCTCACTGTGTCTCACTGTGTCTCAGACTCTCTGTGTCTCACTGTGTCTCACTGTCTCTCTGTGTCTCCCTGTGTCTCCCTGTCTCAGACTCGCTGTGTCTCACTGTCTCATACTCTGTGTCTCGCTGTGTCTCTCTGTGTCTCCCTGTCTCATACTGTGTCTCTCTGTGTGTCACTGTGTCTCTCTGTCTCACTGTGTCTCAGACTCTCTGTATCACTGTGTCTCACTGTGTCTCAGACTCTCTGTCTCACTGTGTCTCACTGTGTCTCGCTGTGTCTCCCTGTCTCATACTGTGTCTCTCTGTGTGTCACTGTGTCTCTCTGTCTCACTGTGTCTCAGACTCTCTGTATCACTGTGTCTCACTGTGTCTCAGACTCTCTGTCTCACTGTGTCTCATACTCTGTGTCTCGCTGTGTCTCATACTCTGTGTCTCGCTGTGTCTCATACTCTGTGTCTCTCTGTGTCTCACTGTGTCTCAGACTCACTGTGTCTCACTGTGTCTCAGACTCTGTGTCTCCCTGCGTCTCACTGTGTCTGAGACTCTGTGTCTCCCTGCGTATCCCTGTGTCCCGCAGGCTCACCGTGTCTCCTCCCTGTGTCTCTCAGGCTCCCTGTGTCTCTCTGTGTCTCACTGTGTCTCAGACTCACTGTGTCTCACTGTGTCTCATACTCTGTGTCTCACTGTGTCTCAGACTCTCTGTGTCTCACTGTGTCTCACTGTGTCTCACTGTGTTTCACTGTGTCTCACTGTGTCTCAGACTCTCTGTCTCATACTGTGTCTCACTGTGTCTCAGACTCACTGTGTCTCACTGTGTCTCACTGTGTCTCACTGTGTTTCACTGTGTCTCAGACTCTCTGTGTCTCAGACTCACTGTGTCTCATACTCTGTCTCACTGTATCTCAGACTCACTGTATCTCAGACTCACTGTGTCTCTCTGCGTCTCCCTGTGTCTCAAACTCTGTATCTCCCTGCGTCTCACTGTGTCCCTCAGGCTCACCGTGTCTCCTCCCTGTGTCTCTCAGGCTCACTGCGAGCCTTCACCACCGCGTCTTGGCGTCTCCCTGTGTCTCAGACTCTGTGTCTCACTGTGTCTCAGACTCTGTGTCTCCCTGTGTCTCTCAGGCTCACTGCGTCTCACTGTGTCTCAGACTCTCTGTGTCTCAGGCTCTCTGTGTCTCCCTGTGTCTCACTGTGTCTGAGACTCTGTGTCTCCCTGCGTATCCCTGTGTCTCTCAGGCTCACTGCGTCTCACTGTGTCTCAGACTCTCTGTGTCTCAGGCTCACCGTGTCTCCTCCTTGTGTCTCTCAGGCTCACTTCGAGCCTTCACCACCGCGTCTGGGCGCGTGCGTGCGGCCGCCGTGGGGGGGGCCCCTGTGGACGGGCCCATGGGGGGTGTCCCTGCTGAAGCGGCCGTGGCGGAGCCAGGGGGGTTCCAGGCTCCACGCAGGCCGGTGCTCGTTGACCCAGAGCAGAGCAGAGACGCCGAGGAGACGTGAGACACACACAGATAGACATACATATACACAGAGACACACAGTCACACAGATATAGATACAGAGACACACACAGACACACAGATATATAGATACAGAGACACACACAGATACAGAGACACATATATACAGAGACACACACAGATACAGAGACACACACATGTATATACAGAGACACACACATATATACAGAGACACACACATATATACAGAGACACACACAGACACACAGATATATATACACAGACACACACAGACAGAGACATGCACACATGACAGAGGCACGCACACAGATATGTAGAGAGACCGAGGTACACACGGGGATATCCAGAGAGATAGGGACCCAGATCAGAGCAGAGACGCCATAGAGACGTGAGACACACACAGATAGACAGAGACACACAAACAAAGATATAGAGACACACACACAGACATAGGGACACACACACACCGACGTAGGGACCAAGAACAGAGACGCCCAGGAGACAAGACACACAGAAAGACACAGACCCCCATACACACACAGAGACGTGGGGACAGAGACAGAGATATACAGGTAGATACAGATGCAGAGGCAGAGACACACAGACATAAAGACACATACCCACACACACATAAATGGGTACACATATCAACAGCTGTTGATAACCACTTAGTGGCGGTGACGTCACCACAACGCCTGTGCCAGGCCAAGTGCACTTTAAGGCCACGTGAAGTGTTGACGGCTCTTCACATGACCAGGAGGTCACGGGGCAGACCCAGCAGGTGCCATGGGTCGACTGACTGCGATGACTGGAAAATGCACCATCTATGCCTTCTACTGTGCCCACTTGCTGTGTTTTAGCTGCCCGGCGCTCCGCTCGTTGTTGTGAGCGTCCCTCCTCTACCCTCCATTGTTACTGGAGGGTGACTGCCTCAAACTGTCCCTGTAACATCCTTCATGACCCTCCTCCAGAGAGGCTGATCTTGAGTCCGCTGTCATCGGCATGTCCACTCAGCTCCACATCCTCCTGTGCCACGTCAGTCCATCTCTTTTTCTAGCCCATGTCCCAGCCATTTAGATCGTAAGGCTCCACCTCTTAATAGCATGCTGCAGGTTCAGCAGCAAAGTTTCAAATTCCTCAGAGTGGGCAGCAATCACCAGAGCATCCGCATGCGTAACATAGTTGACCAATAGGGAGCCATCCCTTGACATCGATCAGCCTCCCACTATCTATACCAGATGGAAAGCTTCTCGAACTACATGGTCAAAGATGATGGTAAACAGTGTTGGGGTCAGAGGACATCCCTGTCGCAGCCCAAGGTGAACAGGGAATGGCTCTGACTCCCGACCATGTAGCTTTACCCGGGCCCGCTCACCATCATGAAGGTCCTTAATGATCGTGAGCAGAGGGTCAGGGACTCCGAAAGCACGAAGAACTACCCAGAGCCCAGGCCTACTGATGGTATCATAGGCCTTGACCAGGTCAATAAAGCAGAGATGTAAATCTTGTTGGAATTCCCTACACCTCTGCTGTAGCAGACGGACAGAAAATATGGCGTCTGTGCAGGACCGCCCTTTCCTAAAACTGCATTGGGGCTCCGCAAGCCTCTCCTCAACATGCCTAGGATGGCGATGTTGAATAATCCTTGCCAGGACCTTTCCCGGCACACTGAGGAGTGAGATGCCCCTGTAGTTGTTACAGTTTGTGCGGTCCCCCTTAAAGAGGGGGACCACCTGGGCATCCTTCCAGTCCTGCGGAACCCGTCCAGTAGTCCAGACTGTTGTTATGATGTCATGTAGGGCAGTCTGTGCACAAACGCCACCATCCATCAGCATTTCGCTTGGGAGATCATCTCTGCCTGGTGCCTTTCCTGGTCTCAGACTCTGGATCGCCTTCAGTAATTCCTCAACAGATGGCACCTCAGCCAGCCACTCACAGGGGGTGACTTCTTACAATATTTGAGGCACCACTGCCTCAGCAGGGTCATCCCCACTTTATCTCACGTTGTTATCCAGGCTGAGGGATTCCCCCTCCCCCAGGACCTCACGGAAATGCTCAGCAAATCTGCAAACCTGTTTCTGGGGGTCAGAGATTGGATCACCGTTCTTTCCCCTAATGATGGTAATAGGTGTGGCGCTGCAGGTTACTTTTTTATGGAATTATAGAGCGATTTGTGATCGCGGGCCACTGAGGCAGACTCCATCTCCTCAGCAACCCGCGACCACCACCCATCCTTGTAGCACCTCATGGCTCTCCGAACCTCCGAGCGATGGCTGCGATAAGCCTCCTCATTCTCCGACGTGGGATGCTGTAGACGATGATAGTGGGCCTGTCGCTTTTTCTCAGCCAGCTTGAACACCTCCTCCGTCAGCCAGGGTTTCTGGGGAGGTCTGGACCGTGTACCCAAAGCAGCCATTGTAGCTGCATGAGCCACAGTCCTAAACCTCGCCCATTTCCCCTCGACATCAGGAGGAGTGGGGGACGATGCCAACCCCAGCCGCAAGCGATGATTATATTCTCGCTCGCAACTTTCATCAGCTAGCTGAGACCAGGCCACTAAGGGCCCCGGGGCCTCCAGCACAAGCTTATTAATTAAAATTTTCCGTCGTGGTTTTATCGGTAATTAATTGAAGGTGGAGGGGTTACCGGCCCCTCACACCCATCCAGAGCCCCCTTATGGCCGCTGTGGTGGTCACAGAAGCCATGAGGGGAAAGGCCAATGGGAATTGGCCCTCCTCCCACAGCACTGCCCATGACAGCGTTGCCCGTCCGGCACCGCGAGGAGGTAAGGGGTTGTTTTGCCGGACAACTGCTACACCACCGCTCCCCACACAGACACACACAATGACACACACACTCACACACGCACTCTGGACCAGTTTCGGCAGCTTAAACATCTCTCTCCGTGTCTCTCTCTCTCTGTCTCCTCGTTCGCCTCTCGCTCTTTCCCTGTCTCTCTCTCCCTGTTTGTCTCTTTCTCTCTGTTTGTCTCTTTCCCTATTTGTCTCTTGCTCTCTCTGTCTCTCTCTTTCTCTCTGTGTCTATCTGTCTCCCTGTTTGTCTCTCGTTCTCTCCCCGTGTCTCCCAGGAGAGTCAGCCCCGAGTTCATCCGTCCTCCGAGCCGCACAAACCCCCTGCTGTTCCACCTCCAGCGCAGAGACATGGAGACACGCAGACGCGTCCTGGCTATCCCCGACTTCTATCCCGGTGAGATAGGGAGACAAGGAGAGACACAGAGACAGAGAGAGACACGGAGACAGAGAGAGAGCCACAGAGACATGGAAACACAGAGACAGAGAGAGACACGGAGACACACAGACACATCCTGGCTATCCCCGACTTCTATCATGGTGAGACAGGGAGACAGAGAGAGACACACAGAGACACAGAGACAGAGACAGGGAGACAGAGAGAGAGACACACACAGAGACACAGAGAGAGAGACATGGAGACACAGAGACGGAGAGAGATACGGAGACAATTCCTGGCTCTCCCCGATTTCTATTGTGGTGAGACACTGAGAGAGATAGACTCGATGATGGATGGGACTGTGTCCCAGATCTATCAAGGGTCTGTCAGCTCCTCACACTGTGAGGCAGTCTGCAGGTTAAACCCGGGATGGATCGTAGGCAGGGCCAGCCCAGATGATTCGAACCAGACACAGACTCACGCATGCACACACACCACGAGTGATGGATGTGTTTAGCGGTTAATACGTGCGTGTATGTGTGGGTCTCTCTCTCCGTGTCTCTCTCCTCCGTGTCTCACCGTATATCTGACCCGGTGTCTCTGACACTGTGACTCTCTCCCCGTGTCTCTGTCCCCGTGTCTCTGTCCCCTTGTCCCCGTGTCTCTGACCCCATGTCTCTGTCCCCGTGCAGGCAGCGTGCTTGCGGTGACGTTGTCCGACGCTCTGTCTCCCGGGCGTGTCCGGCGCTTCGTGGGGATTTGTCTCAAACGCTCCGGGAGTGGCCTGGGAGCCACGGCCACACTGCGGAACGTCATCGAAGGACAGGGTGGGACACGGAGACACAGAGACACGGGGACAGGGTGGGACACGGAGACACAGAGACACGGGGACAGGGTGGGACACGGAGACACGGGGACACACAAACACGGGGACACGGACACGGGGACACACAAACACGGGGACACAGACATGGGGACACAGGGTGGGACACACACGTGGACACAGCAGGGACACGGGGACAGAGATACGGGGACACAGGGACAGTGAGGTGGTTGTGGTAATTGAGTGGTAGTTGTTTTGGTTGAGTGGTAGTTGTTGTGATTGAGTGGTAGTTGTTTTGGTTGAATGGTAGTTGTGGTTAAGTGGTAGTTGTAGTGGATGTTGTGATTTGGTGGTAGTTTTTGTGGTTGTGCGGTGGTTGTGTGGTAGTTTAGGAGCGGTGGTTATTGTCGTTGCAGGCGTGGAGTTGGTGGTGGAGCTGTACAATCCGCGCGTGCACCTGATCGAGGTCCTGCGCCTGGAACAACGTTTGGACGACGATCTGAGCTACTTGCGCGACGCTCTCCCCAGCTACAGCTGCTTCCCGGACTCTGCGGGAGGGGCAGCGGCCCCCCCACAGACGCCCAGCGGCAAGGAAGTCCCCCTGAACACGGTGCGGAAACCTCCTCACTCTCTCGCTTGCTCACCCTCCCCCCCCCCCCCGTGTCTCTCTCACCCCCCTCACCCCCCCGTGTCTCTCTCTGTCTCTCTCTCACCCCCCGTGTCTCTCTCTCTCTCACCCCCTGTGTCTGTCTCTCTCTCACCCCCCGTGTCTCTCTCTGTCTCTCTCTCTCACCCCCGTGTCTCTCTCCCCGTGTCTCTCACCCCGTGTCTCTCTCTCCCCACGTGTGTCTCACCCCGTTTCTCTTTCCCCACGTGTGTCTCTCCCCGTGTCTCACCCCACGTGTGTCTCACCCCGTCTCTCTTTCCCCACGTGTCTCTCTCCCCGTGTCCCCGTATAGACCGTGGTGGAGATGCTCCCCCGTCCGTGGTCTCGACGTTGGGGCTCGGAGCTCCGGGGGGCCTCCCTCCCCGCCCCCCCCACCGCTCTCCGCACCGCCGGCCGTGAGCACGGCGGTGAGCGGCGTGGTGAGCAGCGTGGTGAGCGGCGTGGTGAGCGGCGTGGTGAGCGGCGTGGTGAGCGGCCGTGGGTGACGATGGACCTGAAGGCTGCCCGCCACTCCCAGGCCCAGAGGGAGGAGGCGGCACGCACCGACGTCGCCAAGATTCGCGCCAAGATGGCGGCGGGTGGGACGGTGGGAGAGCGGCGGAGAGGGGAGGGGGACGCTGGGAGGGGCTCTCACGTGGAGTGACGCACACACGCGGTGATACACGCGGTGACACACGGAGTAACACACGCGGTGACACACGGGGTGACACACAGAGTGACACACGGAGTGACACACAGTGACACGCGGTGACACACGCGGTGACACACGCGGTAACACACGGAGTGACACACAGAGTGACACACGGAGTGACACACGCGGTGACACACAGTGACACACACAGAGTGACACACGGAGTGACACACGCGGTGACACATACAGAGTGACACACGGAGTGACACACGGAGTGACACACGGAGTGACACACGCGGTGACACACGGAGTGACACACGCCGTGACACACACAGAGTGACACACGGAGTGACATGCGGTGACACACGAAGTGACACACGCGGGGACACACGGAGTGACACACGCGGTGACACACAGTGACACACGGAGTGACACACGCGGTGACACACGAAGTGACACACGCGGTGACACACACAGAGTGACACACGCGGTGACACACGCGGTGACACACGGAGTGACACACGGAGTGACACACGGAGTGACACACGCTGGGACACACGGAGTGACACACGGAGTGACACACGGGGTGACACACGAGGTGACACACGAGGTGACACACCGAGTGACACACGAGGTGACACACCGAGTGACACGCGGGGACACACGGAGTGACACACGAGGTGACACACAGTGTGACACACGGAGTGACACACGGAGTGACACACGAGGTGACACACCGAGTGACACACGAGGTGACACACGGAGTGACACACGAGGTGACACACAGTGTGACACACGCGGGGACACACGGAGTGACACACGAGGTGACACACGGAGTGACACACGAGGTGACACACAGTGTGACACACGAGGTGACACACAGTGTGACACACGCGGGGACACACGGAGTGACACACCGAGTGACACACCGAGTGACACACGGAGTGACACACGGAGTGACACACGAGGTGACATACGCAGTGACACACGGAGTGACACACAGAGTGACACACGCGGGGACACGCGGAGTGACACACGGGGGGACACAGAGTGACACGCGGGGACACACGGAGTGACACACGCAGTGACACACGCGGTGACACACGCGGTGACACACGGGGGGACACACGGAGTGACACGCGGTGACGCACGGGGTGACACGCGGTGACACATGCGGTGACACACCGAGTGACACACGCGGTGACACACGCGGTGACACACGCGGCAGAGGTTGCAAACGGGTTTTGATTCCTTACCCGTACCCTACCCGTACCCGACCGCACCAGGGTCGCATACGGGTACCCGTATCCAGCCGGGTACGGGTAGCCGGGTATCGGGTAGGGTACGGGTATCGGGTACCCGATTGCGACCTCTGACACGCGGTGACACACGCGGTGACGCACGCGGTGACGCACGCGGTGACGCACGCGGTGACGCACGCGGAGACACACGCGTTGACACGCACATTTGCACGCGCACACACAGTACTCACTACCCACTCACTCACCAGCCACTCACTCATTACCTCACTCACTTCGTAATTCACTCACTACCCATTCACTTCCCACTCCCTCACTCACCACTCACTCACCACTCACTCACCACTCACTCACTCATTACCCTCTCACGACACAGAAACTCGATTTATGAGGCATCCTCCGACGTGGCTGCGAACGCGTCTGGTTTCCGACTCGTCGCGTGAGGTTTCTGACTCGTCGTGTGAGGTTTCTGTCGTTCTCAAGTGTCTGTGCGGACGATGCCGATCGACGCCCTGCGAAATGCTCCTGCGCAATGAAAGTAAAATGACATCGGCGAGTGAAGCTTCTCGTCCCGTTTCACGGCTATGATCCCCGCGGGTCTCCGGCGAGCGCGTGTTGGGGTCTCCGGCGAGTGCGTGTTGGGGTCTCTGGCGAGTGCGTGTTGGGGTTTCTGGCGAGTGCGTGTTGGGGTCTCCGGCGAGCGCGTGTTGGGGTCTCCGGCGAGTGCGTGTTGGGGTCTCTGGTGAGTGCGTGTTGGGGTCTCTGGCGAGTGTTGGGGTCTCTGGCGAGTGCGTGTTGGGGTCTCTGGCGAGTGCGTGTTGGGGTCTCTGGCGAGTGCGTGTTGGGGTCTCTGGCGAGTGCGTGTTGGGGTCTCTGGCGAGTGCGTGTTGGGGTCTCCGGCGAGTGCGTGTTGGGGTCTCCGGCGAGTGCGTGTTGGGGTCTCTGGCGAGCGAGTGTTGGGGTCTCTGGTGAGTGCGTGTTGGGGTCTCAGGCGAGTGCGTGTTGGGGTCTCTGGCGAGTGCGTGTTGGGGTCTCTGGCGAGTGCGTGTTGGGGTCTCTGGCGAGTGCGTGTTGGGGTCTCTGGCGAGTGCGTGTTGGGGTCTCTGGCGAGTGCGTGTTGGGGTCTCTGGCGAGTGCGTGTTGGGGTCTCCGGCGAGTGCGTGTTGGGGTCTCCGGCGAGTGCGTGTTGGGGTCTCTGGCGAGCGAGTGTTGGGGTCTCTGGTGAGTGCGTGTTGGGGTCTCAGGCGAGTGCGTGTTGGGGTCTCTGGCGAGTGCGTGTTGGGGTCTCTGGCGAGTGCGTGTTGGGGTCTCTGGCGAGTGCGTGTTGGGGTCTCTGGCGAGTGCGTGTTGGGGTCTCCGGCGAGTGCGTGTTGGGGTCTCCGGCGAGTGCGTGTTGGGGTCTCCGGCGAGTGCGTTTTGGGGTCTCCGGCGAGTGCGTGTTGGGGTCTCCGGCGAGTGCGTGTTGGGGTCTCTGGCGAGCGAGTGTTGGGGTCTCTGGTGAGTGCGTGTTGGGGTCTCAGGCGAGTGCGTGTTGGGGTCTCTGGCGAGTGCGTGTTGGGGTCTCCGGCCCCCACGTGGGGGAACACGCTGCCAGCGCGTTCGCGATCCATCCCCGAGTCTGAGCCAGTTCTGCGAGGGACTCAAAACGTTGTTGTTGTTTCAGAGAGCCTTACTGCAACGTGTGGTCGATGCGCATCCGTGATGGAGTGCGTAATAACAAAAATTTGCTCTTACGGAGATGCGGTGATTTACGACCACCGTGGCGTCGTGGAATCTAAATGTGAAGGGAAAACCCCCGAAGGAGCTGGAGAAAAATCCATGCGGCCACGGGGAGGAGAAAGCGAGAGAGAGAGAGAGAGGGGGAGCGAGAGAGGGAGAGAGAGAGCGAGAGAGAGAGAGACTTTTGACTTTTAAAGCGCTTTTATTGCCGTGGCAACAATTGTGCCACAGCTGTTTTGCGTTTCGGGTGTCTTGGTCGCCGACCGTCACATTTCCATCATGTTCGGCTGGAACCACCAAAAAGAACGCCACAATGGACAACAAAGTGGAACCACGAGGGAAAAGCGAGAGAAAAAAACCCTTGACCGCGCGCGCGCTTCCATCGCTCGCGCGCACCGTGTCGCCAAACCTCCGTCGCTCGCGCGCCTTGGTACCGCACGTGTCATCGTGCCGAAGCGCCACGCTGTGCGTCATACCGCCGGTGCCGTGCGTTTACGCGTGCGAGTCACCCTCTTGGACCGCTGGGGCACTGCTCATGCTGCGCCTTTATTAGCCTTTCGCGCCCGGTCCGCCTCTCGTCGCCCACACACTCGCCGTCCAACGCGGTGTAGATCAACGGCGCGCGCCGCGTCACATCACGTCGTCGGACACGCCGAGCTGTCACGGGTGCGTGCATGCACGCGTGTGTGCGTGCGTGCATGCACGCGTGTGTGCGTGCGTGCATACGCGCGTGCATACGCGCGTGCATGCGCGCGTGCGTGCGTGCATGCGCAGCCTCCTCCTTCAGGCGTCGGGGTTGCCTTTGCATTGCGCTGCCTGGAGCGCTGTGCGCACCGCGCTGTTCCATTTTCCGCCTTCTGGCGGCGCAGGTTGCGGCTCGCGCTGTGTCTTCCGTGTATCACACGTCGAGCGGCGCGGCGCGCCGCGCTGCTTGCAGCGCAGTGCGCACCACGCTGCTCCGTTTTTGTCGCCTTCCGGCGGCGCGGATTGCGGCTCGCGCCGTGTCGTCCGTGTTCTACGCGCCCGATGGCGCGCCGCGTTGTGGGCATCACGCGCCGCCGCGCGTGCTCGAGAAACCGCCGGCCGTTCGCGCAGGCGGGGGGGCTCCCATCGCGCCTCTGGGTTCCGCGCTGCATGCGCGGCTTATCGCGGCGGGGGCCATCAGATTTTGAGTACTAAGCCTCCGTGTTCACTGAGGCAGAGAGCCTGACCGGCTCCCCACTTCTCTTGGAACGCGGTGTGCTCACCTCCCACTTGGGTGTGGTATTCGTGTTCCAATTTAAGTCTGGCCGCCAGCAGGCCACGTGTCATAGCCACTGCTGAGCAGCTCTCGGTTGCAGTTGTTTCGTTTTGCAGCTTCTTTTTTCGCGTTTGATAAATGGCCATCTTGGCCTGTGCCAGGACAAAGTTTGCCAGAACATGGCGCTGGTCCAGCCTGCGAGGCACTCCGCACACCAGGCTGCTTGTGAAGAAAGGGACATTCAACTTGCCAAAGATTTTTCCCAGCATCATGAAGAGGGGTGTCAATCTTTGGCACTTTGCATATTGATGCTCGAGGTCCTCTCTTTGGTCGCAGAAGGCGCACGACGCGGACGCTTCTGGGTCGATCTTTTGGACCCACGCTGCCGAAGGCAGCGCCCAGTGGGCCAGTCTCCACTGGAGGTCTCCGGTCCTTTTAGCTACTGGGGCTCTGTAGAACTCTTTCCACTGGGGGGTGACATCTACCAGTGGAGAGAAACAGTCTTTCCATTTTGTGCACGGCAAGTCCTGGAGGGCACGGCGATGTAGAGTCTTCACGCAAACACCATAGATCGCCGCTCTGGAGGCGGTTTTTAGGGCCATGTTCTCGCAAACTTCGAGCTTGAGCAGCCTCCCTGTGTCGCTCCGCCCTGGGACCTGGACACAGGCAGCGTGTAGCTCTGGGAAGGCAGGAGGGGGGGGGGGGTGAGCCGGGTCGGTGCCTTCCGGTACGTGTGTCTGCAGCTGCAAGTGTTTCACCGTTTTTAGTACTGCGCGTAGTATTCTCTCTCCGGCCAGTATTGTGCGGAGACCTGCCACTTGGCTTATTTCGGCCGCGGTCTTCCACCTTCGGTGATCGTTGCGGTTTTCCAACAGGTCGCTCACTGTCCTTATGCCGGCTTGGATGAATCGAAGGGCCATCGTTTTTTCATGTTTTAAGTCCCCGAAGAGATCGTTGAAGAACAGGGGTTCTTTTTGAAAAGCGGTCATGCCGCAATAGGGGTTTTTCCTGCCCCACTCCAGACTTCGCCATGCTTCACCCACGTTCCGGTAATACGGCGGCAAACTGCTGTGGTCGACTAGGCTGAGGTCCATGAGGAATAACTCTTTTGCGTACCCCATTTGTCCCCCCACGCGCCTAAGCAGAGCGAGGGCTAGCGCCTTCCCTGGTGTCTCTTCTGGGTTGTAAAGTAATGTTTTCACCGCTTGAAGCCGGAAACACATTACTCCAGCGGCCACGTCTATCAGGCCTTGCCCTCCTTCGTGTCGTGGTAGGTGGAGTACACCGGGCTTCAGCCAATGCTTGCCCGCCCAGACAAAGGAGGTAAGCGCTTTGTTTGCCTTGGCTATCAGCCACTCTGGGGGGGGGGGAGGGCTTTCGCCCTGTGCCACAAGGCGGAGGCTGCAAGGTTGTTGGCGATGAGTGTTCTGCCTTTAAAGGACAGCTGTGCGAGGAGGTGTTCCCACGCTTTTAATTTGACTTCAAGCTTGACGATTAGTTCGACCCAGTTTTTTTCAACTGTCAGGGTTTCACCTAGCAGTACTCCGAGGTATAGAAAACCGTCATCTCGCCATTGTACTCCGCCAGGGAGGGGTACGGGTCGCGTGGTGATACGTGGCCCCATGCGTAGCGCCGTGCATTTCTTCCAGTTGACCCTCGCACCGGCGACTTTTTCGTAGCTCGCTACTGCGCTGCGTAGCGCGTTGACGTCCTCGCTGTCGTTGATTACCACGCAGATGTCATCGGCGTATGCTGACAGTTTCAGGCTCGCTTCGTCAGGGCCGGGGAACGTGAGTCCGGTCAGGGTGGCGTTTAGCCTCCTGAGGAGCGGTTCCAGAGACAGGGCATACAGCAGCCCTGAGAGGGGGCATCCCTGTCTCACTCCTCTCGTGACCGGGAAGGGGTGACCCAGGCGTTGATTAATTTTTACAGTACTATATATGTCGGTGTATAGCAGTCTGAATTGCGCTATGAAGTTGGATCCAAATCCGTAGGAGGACAGGAGCCTTTCCAGATAGTTGTGATCCACCCTGTCAAAGGCTTTCTCCTGGTCCATGAGCAGCAGTCCTGAGTGTATGTTATGTATTCTTGCCAAGGATATGACGTCCCGGACCGTTCCAATGTTGTTATGGATGGTGCGACCGGGAATACAGTAGGTTTGTTCGTGGCTTATAATGTAGCCCGCTACAGTTTTCAGTCGGTTTGCTAGCGCCTTGGCGATTATTTTATAGTCTGTACATAGAAGGGATACTGGTCGCCAGTTTTACATTTTGCGGAGATCTCATTTTTTGGGCAGCAGCACCACTACTGCTCTCCTGCAGCTGACCGGCAGTTTCCCCTTCTGCAGACTCGCTGCTAACACTTTAAGCAGGCAGGGGCCCAGTATGTCCCAGAAAGTTGAGTAGAACTCTACTGGGAGCCCGTCAATGCCTGGGGATTTCCCCCTGGGCAGTCCCGCCATCCCAGCTCGCAGCTCTTCTAGGGTGATGGGGTTCTCCAGTTTATCTATGTCTGCTTCCCTCAGAGTGGGGTTCCCTTCTAAAAGCTTGTCGGCTTCTCCTGTCTGTGTGGCTTCGCTCTGGAGCAGTTATGAGAGAAAACGGGTGGCTGTTTCTCTCATCTTCCCCTCGGCGGTTGTTATTTCGCCTTCTTCTGTCATTAGGCTGGGGATGTTTTTGCTTTTGTTGTTGTTGTTGAAGCGGAAGAAGTATCTGGAGGGCAAGTCCATCTGCTCGAGATGCTGCATTCTCTTCCTAACGAATGAGTCATGCGCTTGTTGATCGGTGATGGCCTTAAATAGTCTCCATCTTTCGGGCAGCGAGGACGACTTGCTCTCGTTGTCCTGCGCTTTTCCGCTGGGCCCAGTTTCCGCCTCGAGCTGCAGTAGTTCGTATTCTAGGCGTTGTAGCGCATCGCGCTTGACGACAACCCGTTGACGCGCGGAAAGCGCCCTGATCTGTGCTTTAGTAGCTTCCCACCATTGTGGGCTGGGGCCAGAGGGGTCCATGGTCTTCCCCCAGTGCTGCCAGCATACTCTGAAAGCCGTTTTAAAGTCTTCTTCTTCGAGTTGGGTTACGTCCAGCCGCCAGTAAGGGCAGCGGTGTAGCTCCCTGGGCACCTGCAGCAGCACTGTGACGAGATGGTGGTCAGAGAAGCCTAATGGTTTCATCTCACAGTCCCCGAGGAGGTTTACGTTTTCATTATTAATGTATACACGGTCAAGCCTAGCGAGGCTTGTCTTGCCCTGGGTGGTTTCGCGACTCCACGTGTACTGTCGCCTGATTGGGTGTTGTGATTTCCACGTGTCGGTGAATTGAAGGCGTTGTAACGTGCTTGCAAGCGGTTTGGCTGACTCTGGGTGCGGTTCAGGGCCGTTGCGGTCGAGTGCTGGGTCGAGGGTGCAGTTCCAGTCTCCTCCCGCGACCGCAACGACCCCGTCGGCTTTGGTTGTCTCAAGTGCTGTATGTAATACATCGACAAAAAAGGCTTTCCTTTCCTTGCTCTTGCTTGGCGCATAGACATTCAGGCACCTGAATTTCGTGTCGTTGAGCTCGGAAGTCCACCGAAATCAGAAGCGCTTTTTGAATCTGTTTAAAGGTTACCCCCTCTGGGGTGAATCCCTGTCTGAATAAGAATGCTACTCCTGCCCGATTTTCTTCCCCGTTTCTGAAGAAGGAGAGGCCCTTCACAAGGGCTTGCCGTTGGCTGCAGAGTGTGGCGTCAAAGTGCGTCTCTTGCAGCGTCGTTATATCCGCCTTGTTCTCCTCAATGAGAGAGCAGACACGGTGCCACCTCTCATTATCCCTTGCCCCGTTACAATTGAGGCTTAGGAGTTTTAATCCGGTGGCCATCAAAGTTTCCTTTATTTTCCTTCTGTGCCGTCACGGGGGGGCCGCTCCTGAGAAGGCAGGAGTTGTTTCCTCAATCTTGTTTGCAGTGCTTTCATCCGGTACACTTCTTCTGAGCTGAAACCGTAAAGCTCCGGCTCACGCCGTATCTTACCGGCTGTCTTTTTAAAGCCCTCCAAATCAGGAAAGGTTAACTCAGGCCGGGTGTGCCGTTTCTGGAAAGTGGCTCGGAGATAGTGGAGAATGTCATCGGTATCGTACTCTCGCTCCGTTGCTACGCTGGAATAGCTCCTTTCACTTATGGTTCCATCGTCGTCGGACTCCGGTCCTCCGTCGCCCGCAGCTTCCTCTGTGGCTGCTTGGGCCTCTGTTATGGTGGGTTGCTCTGCAACACTGTCCGGCTCCGTCTGGGTACCCTCCCCACTCTCCGCCTGTTCTTCACCAGGCGGGAGGGGGGGGGTCTCACTCTCCCCATACGAGTCAGCCTTTTCTCCACCCATCTCCGCCACTGTTTATGTCTCGGGCTCATCGCCGCGCTCTGGTGCCGTGTAGTTGCGACCGCCCTGCTCATCGCAGCTGCTGCCGTTGGTATTGCTGCTGCCGCACTCCTCTCCCGCTGTCGCGAAGGTTTCTTCAGCCACTGCACGCTTCGGGTGAGTGGCGCCTCCTCCTCCCTTCGCTGCGGCAATCCGTTTGGCCCTTCTTTTCCTAGTCTCGACGACGGTGAATTCCATTCCTCCTTCGTCGTCGTCCGTCACATGCGTTCCACTCGTGATGTCTCCGGGCGGGCAGGGCTGCTGCTGCTGCAGCTGCCGCTGGCGCCGCTGCTGCGGCGGCGGCGGCGGCGGTGGTGGCGGCGGCGGCGGTGGTGGCGGCGGCATCCGCTCACGCTGCAGCTGCTGCTGCCCCTGCTGCCCCTGCTGCGGTTGCTGCTGCTGCGGTGTTTGTTGCTGTTGCGGTTGCTGCCGTGGCGGCGGCGTCGATGTTTGCTGCTGCCGTTGGTGCAGCTGCTGCTGTTGCTGCTGCTGCTGCGGCTGCTGCGGCTGCTGCGGCTGCTGCTGCTGCTGTGACTGCTGCTGCTGTTGTTGTTGTTGTTGTGCCTCCCACGCCTGCGGTACTGGCGCCGACTGCGTGGTGGTGCTTTCCTGGGCAGACCGCGCTTCTCCCTCTTTCGCCTTGCCTGGGCAGCTCCTCCTTGTGTGGCCGAAGCTGCCGCACCCGAAGCAGCGCGGCGCCACCATTAAAAAATACACGTTGTGTGTCCTACCGCCGATGGTGTGTTTTACGGTTACATCCAAATCGGTGCTTCCGCCTTTCAATATTATGAATGCCTGCCGCTGGCCCGTCATAATATGTTTCATCGCCGGGTTCCGTGTTCTCATTGGTAACCAAACAATGCGGGAGACCTCCAGTCCCCATCGAATTCAGTACTCTTGAGGTTGGGCGGTGCGCCGGAGATTGTCACCTTTACCGCCGGCGTGGTTAGGGGGGTGCACTGGACGAATGTCCCCACGTCTCCCCCGACGTTGATCCCGGCCTCCACAACGCGCGCCGCTCCTTCCACCCCAGCCACGTACACCGTGTAGCCGCGGTTCTCCCGCCGGATGACCCGGATGGCTGCCAGGCCAACTTGCTCGGCCACCGCGGTGGCGATGTCGTCGGGCGTGGTCTCCGGCGGAGGGAAACAGGTGAAGCCGTGCTGGTCTGTCAGGGCTTCGAGGTGCTCGTGCTGTGCCATATTTTTTTGGCCACAGCACAAAAGCACCTGCAAAACGGTTATGCGAAAGAAAATGCCGAGGGGAAAAAAAAATAAAAAAGCAGAGAGGTGGAGGGAGACGAAAAAGTCCCCGCCCCCCTCAGGAGCCCGGAGAGGGGGGAAACGAAAGCCACCAGAAGACAGCCACGAAGGAGAGAAAAATAAAAACGAGGGGAGAGAGACAGAGGGAGGGTAGAGGAGAAGGAGAGACAGAAAAGAACAGAGAGAGACGCACGACAGGGAGACACACACCGAGGGAGAAACACAAAGGAGAGGGACACGGAGAGACACAGAAAGGGAGAGATACGGAGAGGGAGAGACACGCACAGTTCAAAACGCCGAGGGAGATACAGAGGGAGGGAGGGACACACAGAGAGACACGGAGGGACAAAGAGACACACAGGAAACAGACACCGACGAGAGATACAGAGGGAGAGACACACACAGAGACAAACACCAAGAGAAACACAGAGGGAGAGACACACAGAGAGGGAGAGACACAGGGGGAGAAAGCACGGAAAGAGAGACACACTGAGAAAGAGAGAGGAGGAGAGAGGAGGAGAAGAGGAGGGGGGGAAGAGGAGGAGAGAGGAGGAGGAGAGGGGCAAACCACGCCAGGCCCAAGGCTGCTCGACCAGCACACCCTGGGCGTGGTGCCGTAGGGACGGAGGGAAAACACAAAACAAATAAAAACAGCACCACGTGAAAGAAAAGGAGTACTCACAGTGAGGGAAGAGAAAGTTGTTGAGCACAAAGACTCAATAAACGAAAAAACAGCGGGATAAAGCTACTATGAAAGCGTCCACACTCTCCCAGGCTAGGCTCAGGCTTCCACCTGGGCACAGGCCTCCATCCACACACACGGAGCAGGAGCAAACGGCTTTGGCGACCGCACCCTACGGTGGCTGAGAGAGAGAGGGAGAGAGAGAGGGAGAGCGAGAGGGAGAGCGAGAGGGAGAGCGAGAGGCATAGGACAATGTACATGCCTTTATGGCAACAACATACACTTCATTGATCACCTTCCGTGCGTTCAAACAATGTGCATGCCTTCATGGCAAGAACATACACTTCACTGTTCATCACACAGCACATCGTCACCCCTCACAGTCTGTGACCGGTGTGCGCGTCGTTCAAGCTCTCGCGCAAACATCGCCGAGATGTCCCAAATGCATTCAGTGGTCGTCTCGTGGCAACATCAAGCACTGCGTCGCCATCGCGCACCACATCGCCACCGCTCTCACAGTCAGTGTCCGATGTCATTCCGGGCTTTGACACCCTTTCGCCTAGCAGGGCCCCTCCTGCTCCTCCACACCCTCCTCTCCTGGTGGGGGGGAGGGGGAGGGTGGCAGCTTCCTCACTTTGGTCATCATCACCTTCAGCCGGTACACCTCCTGCCGGTTGAAGCAGTATCTGTGTGGGTCCTTGACCACCGTCTGTGCCACCCTGATGAAAGCTCCCCTGTTGGGGAACCTGTCCCGCACATGAATGTTCCGTACCCCGTACACCCGCTTCATCCATTGGAGGATGTCATTGGGTGTATACGTTCCTGGCCCACGCCTGCGCCTCGACCCTGAGAACTTTCAGGGGGGGTACTCCTCCTCGTCCCAATCGTCCTCAGGGTCCCCACAGTCGATAGCCACGTCGGCTCCGGCCCCTCCTGCCGCCTCCGCCGACCCTCTTGGAGCCGGGGCCTCCCCGGGCTCGAGCCCAATTTTTGTCATCTTCCTCTTCTTCGTTCTCTCCTTCACTCCTTCGTCATACCACTTTGGGGTGGGCGGAGGGGTGCCTTTCACCGGCACGAAACCGCTCGGCACACCATTGTCATCGGTGTCGGGCCACCCACCGATGGCGATGAGGGCAGCGCCACCTCTCACGTCGGTGCAGCTCTCCTCTTCCGCCTCCGCCGCCCCATCTGGGGCTGGGGCCTCGCTGGGCACGATCCCGCGCGCAGGCAGCCCACTCCCCCCCGGGTCCATGTTCACCTTCTCCCCCGGGACGGGCGAGGAGGTGCTCCCCGGAGCCTCAACGCCACCCGGCACAGCCACGGCGCCGGCGGCAGCCTCCATCTCCTCTCTTCGCCGTGCTGGAACGGGAGAGGCCGGAATCGGTCGGGGCGCTCCTCCTGTCTTCACCGCCAGGTGCGCATCGCCGCCCATCTCCATAGCCTCCCCCTCTTTATCCGCCGAGCAGCTGGTTCGGTCGGCGGCACTTTCCTCCCCGATTACATCGGGTTCTACGCCCCCTTCTCGGTCACCTGTCGGGCCGTGCGAAGGGTGGCTTCCCGGAGCTGCGTCGTCGCTCGGCACCACGCTGGTGCAGGCGGCAGCTGCTGGCTCCTCTCCTCCCATCGCCGGGGTGGGTGGGGCCGGGCTCGGCAACCGCGTTCTCGGTTCGTTCGCATCCGCCGAGTCCGCGTTGTCGGTGGCCCCCATAGCTTCCTTCCCCGTATCCTCTGGACAGCTGGCCGGCCGATCGATGTCGCCGGCTGTGGCCGGCCTCTTGAGCTGTTCCGTCAGCCCGTTTCCGCGCCTCCTCTTCCTCCTGGCGCTCTTGATGGCGGCGGCCCCATTGCTGTTGGCTCCCTTGTGAGGTTCCGACTCCCCGTGCTCCGGCACGGGCTCGGCGCCACCACTCTGCTGCTGCTGTTCCCGCTGCAGCGGCGGTGGCGGCACCTGTGATGGCTGCTGCTGCTCACGCTGCTCCCGCTGCTGCTGCTGCTGCCGATGTTGTAGCAGCTGCTGCTGCTGTTGATTCTGCAGCTGCTCCTGCTGCGGCAACGCCTGCGGCAGGTGCTCTCGCTGCTGCTGCACATGCTGCTCCTGCTGCTGCTGTTGTTGCAGCTGCGGCGTCAGCGTCGTCGCTCCTGTCGCTGCTCCACTAGACTTTGTCTTAGTGGGATAGTCCTTCTTTACGTGTCCCACGCCGCCACACCCATAACAGCGTGGCGCGGTTGTGGCCAGGTACATAGTATGGACGCGGCCACCAGCAACACGCTTGATGGCCACGTCCAACTCAGTACGTCCGCCTTTCAGAGTGAGGTAGACCTGCCGTTGTCCGGACAGGATATGTCTCATAGCAGGGTTCCGTGACCGCATTGGTAACTGAACGATGCCTGAGGCCACCGTGCCGTAATACTGCAGTTCTCTCACCAACCCCGCGTTGGTAAAATACGGCGGAGCGCCCGAGATGGTTACCCGTACTGTCGGTGCCGAGAGAGGGGTACACTGTACCAGCGGCCCCCCCTCACCTCCGACTTTGAGTCCCTTCTCCACCACGCGTGCCGCCGCCGCCTCCACCGTGGCTACGTACACTACATAGCCACGGTTTTCCCGTTGCACCACCCGGACAGCAGGCAGCCCGGTGTGCATTGCCACTGCAGTAGCGACTTCCTCAGGTGTTGTCCCAGGCGATGGAAAACATCGGAAGCCATGGTCGTCTGTAAGAGCCTCCGTGCTGCTGGGCTGCGCCATGGCACTCGCATGGCAGCAGCGCAGCAGCAACAAAAATAATCGCAAAAAAAAAAGTAATAAACCCCACACGAAACAAACGCACAACAACACACAACCAAACAAACAACCAGACAGACAGACAAACAAACAAAACCAACAAACACACAAACAAACAAACACACCAACAACCGACAAGCAAACAAAGAAAACGAACACTCAAACAAACAAACAGACAGTCAAACGAACAACCACACGCACAAACAAACACACAAACAAACAAACACTCAGCAAACAGACAAACAAACCGAACACCAGTGGTGTTAAACCAGGTAATAAAACAACAAGCAGACAAACAAACCGAACACCAGCGGTGTTAAACCAGGTAATGAAAACCAACAGGCAAACACACAAAACGACCAACCAAGCAGACAAACAAACAAAACAAACACACAGACAAACACACAAATAGACAAACACACAAACAACAGTAGTATTAAAAACTGCTACTACTGCAAGCTCATACACGGGGAGAAAACGCGATGATGGTTCGTTTCTCCCCCGTTCACCACTCTCCAGGCTAGGCTCAGGCTCTCACCTGAGCCCAGGCGTCCATCCGCACACACGTTGGAGCAGGAGCAAACGGCTTTTGCGACCGCACCCTACGGTGGCTGAGAGAGAGAGAGGGAGAGAGCGAGAGGGAGAGAGAGAGAGAGAGAGGGAGAGCGAGAGAGGGAGAGCGAGAGAGACTTTTGACTTTTATAACTTTATTTCACCAGCGCAAATTGCGCTGGAATATTTCCGGTTCATTCAGTATACTGCCTTTATGGCAACAATAAATGCACAACATCATTCCGCACCACATCGCCACCGCCCCACAGTCAGTGTCCGGTGTGCTTTTGCATTTCAAAGCATTCAGTGTACCTGCCTTTATGGCAATAAACACTCATCGTTATCACACACCACGTCGTCACCGCTCACAGCCAGTGTCCGGTGTGCTCGTCATCCGGGCTCTCACACCCCTTTGCCTAGCAGAGCAGCTCTTCCGCTCCCACCTCTTCACCCCCGGCTGGCGGCGACGGTAGTGGTGTCCTCTTCAACGCCGGTAGTGGTGTCCTCTTCAACGCCTCGGGGGAGAAGGGGGTGGTGGGGGGGGATGGTGGCTGTTTTCTGACCTTGATCAACAAGGCCTTTAGCCGGAAGATCTCCTGGCGACTATATCCGAACGTGCCCGGGTCCTGGATCACACGCCGGGCTGTGCTCATAAAGTTCCTCCTGTTGGGGAAGCTGTCCCGCACGCGGACGTTTCGTCTCCCATACGACCATTTCAGGAAACCAAGGAGGTATTCGGGAGAACACCCCTTCCCGGGCATCGGAGGCCAGCTCTTCGGCCTTTCCGCCTGTCCCTTTGGGTCGATGCCGCTGACGACGCTCACCGTGCTCCCCTGCGACGACGGGCTAGGCGAGGCTGGGTCTGGCTGTTTCACTCCCTTGGTCACCGCCTTCACCTGCGCGTCGCCGCTGGCCTCCATGGCCTCCCTCTTCCCGGCCTCCCTCTTTTCCGCGTCCTTCGAGGCGGAGGGGGGGGGGGGCTCCACCGTCATGCACAACAAATCCATCGCCCGTTGGGCCTCCCGCGCGCTGAACGCGTACCTGTGTGGCTCCCAGTCCACGTCCATTACTGCCTGCTCAAGGGAGCGCCTGTCGGGGAAAGCCTTCGTCAGCTCCCTCGCCACATTCCCCTTCCTCCCCCTGTCCACCTTCCTCAACCACAAGAGGAGGGCTTTGGGCGTACACATCCCCGGCCTAGCCTCATCCCTCCAACCTCCAAGCTTCTGGGGGTACTTCCTCTTGTCCAGATCGTCCTCCAAGTCAACACTGTTAGCTACAGCTGCAGCTTTCTGGACGACGCGATTCCACTCTCCGGTGCCCACCGACGTTCCCGGAACGGGGGCCTCCCCGGGCTCGAGCCCAATTTTGCCCATTTTTTTTCCTCATTCTCTCTCTCGCCCCCTCATCGTACCACCTTGGGGTGGGCGGAGGGTCGCCCTTCACCGGCACGAAACCCCCCGGCACACCGTTATCATCGGTGTCGGGCCACCCCCCGATGTCGGTGAGGGTAACGCCATCCCTCACGTCGGCGCAGGCCTCCTCTTCCGTCCCCGCCACCCCCTCTGGGGCCGGGCCCTCGCTGGGCACAATCCCGCTTGCAGGCAGCCCACTCTCCCCCGGGTCCATTTCCATCTCCTCCCCCTCCCTCAGGACAGGCGAAGAGGTGGTTCCGGGAGCCTCGACGCCACCCGGCACAACCACGGCGCCGGTGGCGATCATCAGTTGTTCCTCTCCCTGCGTTGGAGGGGGTGAGGTCGAGCCCGGAGGTCGCGCTCCCGGCTCGGTCGTCTCCACCAGGGGCGCGTCACCCACACCCCCCCCTCGCTCCTCCACAGGGCGGTCAGCTGGCTGGGTACCGTCGCCAGCTGTTTTGGCTGTTTCCATGGGCTGGGCGCTCCCGCGCCTGCCCATCTTCCTCCTCTTCCGCGGCCCTCCGACGATGGTGAAACCTCCACCGTCCTCGTCAGAGGGTTCCTTCTCTGGGGCCGGCTCCCCGCGCTCCGGCGCGGAACCGGCACCATCTTGCTGCGGCTGTCGTTGCTGCCGATGCTGCTGCGGCGGCTGCTGCTGCACGTCATGCTGCGGCGGCGGCGGCGGGGGGTGCTCCCTCACCCGCTGCTGCTGCTGCTGCTGCGGCTGTTGCTGCTGCTGGTCCTGCAGCTGCTGCTGCTGCCGCTCGCGATGCTCCCGCTGCTGCTGCGGTTGCGGCTGCAGCGTCGGCGTCGTCCCTGTCGCAGCTCCACCCGACCCCGCCCTGGTGGAGCAATTTTTCTTCACGTGTCCCACGCTGCCACATCCGTAGCAGCGTGGTTCGGTGGTGACGCGGCCACCAACGGTGCGCTTGAAAGCCACGTCCAACACGGTGCGTCCACCCTTCAAGATGAGGAGCACCTGCCGTTGCCCAGACAAGATGTCGCATGGCAGGGTTCCGCGTTCTCATAGGCAGCCTGCTGATGTTCGAGGCCACCGCGCCGAAGCGTTGCAGCTCTCCCATCAGCTCCGCGTCGGTCATGTATGGTGGAGCGCCCGTGATGGTGATCCGCGCCGTCGGTGCTGTGAGAGGGGTGCACTGTACCCGCTGCCCCCCCTCACCTCCGACTACGAGTCCTTTCTCCACCACACGCGCCGCCGCCTCCACCGTGGCTACGTACACAACATAGCCACGGTTCTCTTTTTGCACCACCCGGACAGCAGGCAGCCCGGTGTGCGTTGCTACAGCAGTGGCGACTTCCTCGGGTGCTGTCCCCGACGATGGAAAACATCGGAAGCCGTGGTTATCCGTGAGAGCCTCCGTGCTGCTGGGCTGAGCCATGTCGCCCGCATGGCAGCACCAGCAGCAACAAGAAAAAATACACACAGACGAACTCACACACGACCGAACCACCAAGCAGACAAACGAAAACGAACAATCAAAACAAACATACAGATAAACAAAACGACAGATAGACGAACAAACGTACGCACAAGCAAACACAAACAAACAAACAAACACACAGACAAAACACTCACCAAACAGACAAACAGACAAACAGGCCAAACACACGCGGTGTTAAGCCAGGTAAACCAGGTAAAAAAAACACCAGGCCAACACACAACGCGACCAACCAGCAGACAAACAAGCAGAACCAACACACAGACAAACACACAGACCAGACAAACACACAACAACAACAGTAGTAATAAAAGCTATTACTGTAGCAGGCTAATGTACGAGGAGAAAAACGCAGAATGAACTAGCGTTTTCTCCCTAGTTCACCTCTCTCTAGTCGAGGCTCAGTCTCACGACTGAGCCCCAGGCCTCCATCCACACCAACGTTGGAGCGGGAGCACCAGGTGCACACAGCCGCACCCCACGGTGGCGAGAGAGAGAGAGCGAGAGAGAGGGAGACTTTGACTTTTAAAGCATCTTTATTACCGTGACAGCAAAAAGCTGCCACAGCTGTTGCGTGTCAGGTATCGCTCTGCCACATTCGGCCCGAGCTAACAAACAACAAAACAAACAAACCAAACAAACAACACTTCGAGGAAAACCGGAGCATCCCGGGGTAAAAACCTCGTCTCGCGCGCGCATTACGTCATCCGCGCATCTCGCGTCGCTGATTTTGCCATGACTGGCGGTCTTATTTTGAATGTACCACCGCGCGCCGGTTTGGATTCTGAGTCCGGCTTCGGAAGAGAGACAACGATCGGGAAGAACCCCGGTCCCGCGCGCGCGCCATTCTCGTCCCTCACGCGCGTCATGCCGCCGAGTCTACTGTCTTTCATTCGTCAGTGTCATGCGTGGTGTCGCGTACAGCGCATCGCGCCGTAAAACAAATCGCCCGTGCTTCGCGACGGCGCGCACAAGTTGCCCCTCCGGGCTGCTGGAGCGCCGTTCGCGCCGTGTCTCAGTTCGTCCACTTCTTGCTCCGCCCGTGCTCGCCGTCCATAGGGGGTCCTCTCAGGAAAGGCTCACCAACGGCCGCGCCAGACTGCCACGGACGCGCGTGCACGCCGACTCTCCCAGCATCGCGCCGTAAATCAGTCGCCGGTGCCACGCAACGGCGCGCACAAATTGCCCTTCCGGGCTGCTGGAGCGCCGTTCGCGCCGTGTTTCAGTTCGTCCACTTCTTGCCCCGCCTGCGCTCGCCGTCCGTAGGGGTCCTCCCAGGAACGGCTCTCCATCGGGCGCACCAGACTGCCATGGACGCGCGTGCACGCCGGCTCTCCCCTGGGGGGGGTGGGGGGAGGGGACAGGGGGGGGGGGGTGGGGGGAGGGGACAGGGGAGGGGGGGGCAGGGGGGGGGGGTGGGGGGGAGGGGGGGGGTGGGGGGAGGGGACAGGGGAGGGGGGGGGGGGCAGGGGGGGGTGGGGGGAAGGGACAGGGGGGGGGGGAGGGGGGGTGGTGGGGGGGGGCCGCTGCTCCACGCGTCGCGCTGCTCCACGCATCGCGCGGCTTGGAGCGCCACCACCAGCGCGCGCAGCTGCCCCGCACGTGCCGTCGCCGGTCGCTTGCACGGGCAGAGACCCATGCACTTCTCGTGTCCGCGCTATACACGCGGCTTGTCGCGGCCGTTGTCATAGGCGTATTGTTAGGGTTCCGCCTTGACTTGACCAGAGAGCGTGGCCGGCCCCCCATTTGTTCTGGAAGGACTCATGCTCCCCTCCCATTCGCGTGTAATACTCATATTCCATTTTTAACCTCGCTGCTATCAGCCCGCGCATCATCGCTACTGCTGAGCAGCTTTCGTTTGTGGCTCCTGCGTCTTCCAGCTTCTTTTTACGCGTTTTGTATATGGCCATTTTTGCCTGCGCCAACACAAAGTTGGCCAGGACGTGGCGCTTGTCCAGCCTGCGGGGTACTCCGCACACCAAGGTGCTGCGAAAGAAAGGCACGTTGATTTTGGTAAGGATGGCTCCCAGCGTCGTGAAGAGCGGCGCCAGCCTCCGACAGTCCAGGTATATATGTGCGAGATCTTCTTCTTCGTCACAGAAGGCGCACGACGCGGACGCTCCTGGCTGGATCTTGCGGACCCACACTGCTGAGGGCAGTGCCCAGTGGGCCAGCCTCCACTGCAGGTCTCCGGCTCTTTTCGCCACTGGGGCTTTGTAAAACTCTCTCCCCTGCTTAGTGACATCTAACAGTGGGGAGAAGCGGTCTTTCCATTTCGTGGATGGCGTACTTTCGAGGGCTCGACGATGCAGCGTTTTTACGCAGCAGTTGTAAATAGCTGCTTTGGAGGCAGTCCGTAGGGCAAAATCCCCGCATTCGTCCAGCTTCAACAGCAGCCCTGCGTCGTTCCGCCCGGGGGGTTGGATGCAGGCTGCCTGTAGTTCCGGGCAGGTGAGGGGGGGGGATTGGGCCGAGTCGGTGCCGTCCGGCGTGCGCAGCTGCAGGTGGAAATCTTTCGCCGTCGCCAGCACCGCTCGTAGCACTTTCCCTCCGGCTATCATCGTACGGAGACCTGCGTCGAGACTTATTTCAGCCGCGCTCTTCCACCTTTGACAGCCGTCGCGGCTCTGTGTTATGTCTCCCACCGTTTTAACGCCGGCTCGAATAAAGCGGAAAGCCATCGCTTTTTCACCCTTCACCCCTCCAAAGAGGTCATTGAAGAACAGGGGCTCCGTCAGGAAGGCGGCCATGCCGCAGTAGGGGCTCTTCCTCGCCCACTCCAGGCTTCGCCACGCCTCGCTCAGATTTTGATAATACACGGGCAGTCCATTGCAGTCCACTAGGCTTAGGTCCATAAGGAGCAGCTCTCTCCCGTAGCCCATCTGTCCCCCGGCGCACCTCAGCACGGCGAGGGCCAGCGTCTTCCACGGCGCTTCCTCCTGATCGTATAATATGGCCTTCGCTGTCTGGATGCGAAAGCACATTATTCTGGCCGCCACGTCCACCAAGCCCTGTCCGCCTTCGTGCCTCGGCAGGTGGAGTACGCCGGGCCTGAGCCAGTGTTTCCCGGCCCAAACGAAGGCGACGAGCGCTCTGTTGACTTTGGCCACCAACCATTCTGGAGGGGAGAGGGCCTTCATTCTATGCCAGAGTACAGCGGCAGCCAGGTTGTTGGCGATCAGTGTCCTGCCCTTAAAGGAGAGGTGTGCACGGAGGTGTTCCCACGATTTCAACTTGTCCTCAAGTTTTGCACGCAACTCCTCCCAGTTTTTTCGGGTCGTCGAGTCGCTCCCCAGGTGCACTCCGAGGTACAAGATCCCGTCATCCCGCCACTGCACTCCGCCCGGGAGGGATACGGGTTGCGTGGCGCTGTGTAGCCCCATCCACAGTGCCGTGCTTTTCTTCCAATTGACCTTGGCGCCGGCGGCGTTCTCATAATCCTTGACCGCACTGCGCAGCGCGACGACGTCTTCACTGTCGTTCACCACCACGCAGACATCGTCGGCGTATGCCGAGAGCTTCAGGTTCGCTCCGTCAGGACCCGGGAAGGATAGTCCAGGCAGGGTGGTTCTCAACCTCCTCAGGAACGGCTCCAGTGACAGCGCATATAGCAACCCTGAGAGGGGGCATCCCTGCCGCACCCCCCTCGTTACCGGGAAGGGGGGACCCAAGCGTTGATTGATTTTAATTGTGCTTTGTATGTCGGCGTACAGTAATTGGACTTGTGCCGTAAACAGAGGTCCGAAGCCGAAGGCGGATAAGAGTTTTTTGAGGTAGCCGTGTTCCACCCTATCGAAGGCCTTTTCTTGATCCATGAAGACCATTCCGGCGTTCATGCGGTGTATTTCGGCCAAGGATATGGCATCACGGACCGCACCAATGCTGTCATGAATGGTGCGGCCGGGAATGCAGTAAGTCTGGTCCTTGCCGATGATGCGGCCTGCCACGGTCTTTAGACGGTTGGCTATCGCCTTAGCGATTATTTTATAGTCCGTGCACAGGAGGGACACCGGCCGCCAGTTCTCTATCTTACGCGGGTCTCCTTTCTTTGGTAGCAGTACTACCACTGCCCGCCTGCAGCTGACTGGCAGCCGTCCTTCCCGCAGGCTCGCCGCCAGCACCTCCAGCAGGCAGGGGCCGATTAGATCCCAAAAGGCCTCGTAGAACTCTACTGGAAGACCGTCGATGCCTGGAGATTTCCCCCTGGGAAGCCCTGCCATCGCAGCCCGCAGCTCCTCCATGGTTATGGGGCCTTCCAGTTTTTCTCTCTCCTCCTCCTCCAGGGTGGGACTTCCTTCTAGGAGGAGATCGGCTGCTCCTGGTTGTGTGGCTCCGCTTTTCAGCAAGCGTGAGAAGAACCGTGTGGCCGTCAGCCTGATTTCCTCCTCGGAGGTTGTTGTTTTGCCCTCTTCAGTCAGCAGACTTGTGATTGTATTGTTGCTGCTGTTCTTGTTGCTGTTGTTGTTCTGAAGGCGAAAGAAATATTTCGAGGGCGAGTCCATCTGTTCTAGATGCCGCATCCTCTTTTCCACATAGGATGCGTGCATCCGCTGGTCGGTCACAGCCCTAAAAAGTTTCTGTCTTTCGAGCAGCAGCGGCGCCGGATCCTCGTCTCTCTGCGCTACCCCGCTGGACCCTGTATCCGTTTCCAGCTGGAGCAGTTCCTCTTCCAGGCGTCGCAGTGCATCGTGCCTTGCAACAGCGCGATGGCCCGCAAGCTGTACAGAGAGAGCCCTCACCTGCACCTTGACGGCTTCCCACCGCTGTGGGGCGGGGATGGAGGGGTCCTCATCCTTTTTCAAATGCGACCAACACGCCCTGATCACCGTCTTGAACTCTTGCTCGTCCAGCTGGGTCACATCCATCCGCCAATAAGGGCAGCGACGGCGCTCCCCGGGCACCCGTAATAAAGCTGTAATCAGATGGTGATCCGATATGCCTGTCGGTCTTATCCGGCATTCACCGAGGAGAGTCGTGTTTTCCTTATTTATGTAGATGCGATCCAGCCTAGCGAGGCTCACCCTGCCTTGAGGAGAGCCGCGGCACCACGTGTATTGCCGTTTCGTCGGATGTTGCATCCTCCACGCGTCGGCGAGGCGGAATTGTTGTAGCGTCCTCGCGAGTGGTCTCGCTGATTCGGGGTGCGGCTCGGGGCCGCTGCGGTCGAGCGCCGGATCCAGGGTGCAGTTCCAATCTCCGCCCGTGACCGCAACGACCCCGTCAGCCCTGCTCGCCTCCAACGCGGTGTGCAGCGTGTCAGTGAAGAAAACCTTCCTCTCTTTGCTCTTACATGGGGCGTAGACATTGAAGCATCTGAATCTGGTGTCATTAACTACAAAGTCCACCGAGATCAGGTGCGCCTTAAGAATCTCCCTGAAGACTACCTTCTCCGGGGTGAATCTTCTTCCGAACAAGAAGGCTACCCCTGCCCGATTCCCGTCCCCATTGCTGAAGAAGGAAGGGGCACTTATCAGGGGCTGCCGTCGGGCACATAGGGTGGCGTCAAGATGCGTTTCTTGTATCATCGCGATGTCTGCTTTGTTTTCCTCTAGCAGTAGACAAACGCGATGCCATCTTTCTCTGTCCCTCACTCCGTTGCCGTTGACACTCAGGATTTTAATGCTGGAGGCCATCATTGGTTTTCTTCATTCCCTTCTTCTTGCGGCGTCACGGGAGTCCGCTCCTGGGAGAGGGAGCGCTGCTTCCCCAGTTTCGTCCGCAGTGCCCGCAGCCGATGTACCTCACCGGAGTTAAAGCCGTGAAGCGACGGTTTCTTCAGTATCAGGCGGGTAGCCTTCTTAAAACCCTCCAGGTCGGGGAAGGCCAGTTCAGGGCACTGGTTCCATTGCCTGAAGTTTTCCCTGAGGTAGAGGAGGATGTCCTGGGGGGCATACACCCGCTCTGCCACCACTTCGGAATAACTTCTTTCACTCGCCGTGTCATCGTCATCGCGGTCCTTTCCCTCACCGATCACGGCCCCCTCCGCGACCGTGTGGGGTCCGGCCGTGGTGGGTTGCCCCGTGACACTCTCAGGTGTAGGTAGAGTGTCCTCCCCGTCTTCCACCTGTACTCCACTAGGTGGGGGGGGGGGAGTCGCGTCTTCCCCCGTGCGAGACAGCGCTCCCTCTGCTCTCCTCCTTCGATGTCTGCGCATCAGGCTCACGACCACCTTGCGTTACTACCTCATCGCAGCTGTCACTTTCGTCACAACTGCTGGCGTTGACGGTGCCACTGCCACTTTCCTCTTCCGTGGTCGTGAATTTTGCCCCTGCTGCTGCTGCTGCCCGCTTCGGGCGGGTGCCACCACCTCCCCCTTGGGCCGCAGCATTCCGCATGGCCCTCCTCCTTTTCCTGCTTTCCACGACGGTGAAATCCATTTCACCGTCGTCCTCACCATCTATTCCGTGCGTGCTGCTCGTGGCGTCTCCAGGCAGGTGGATCCGCTGCTGTTGCTGTTGTTGCTGCTGCTGCTGCTGTTGCGGTTGTTGCTGCTGTTGCTGCCGTTGTCGCTGCCGCTGCGTCGGCAATGGCAGCGGCGGCGGCGGCGGCATCTGCTCTCGCTGTACCTGCTGTTGCTGCTGTTCTTGTTTGTCCTGTTGTTGTTGTTGGTGCTGCTGTTGCTGCGGCGTCTGCTGCTCCTGTTGCTTTGGCTGCTGCTGTGGCGGCTGCTGCTGCTGCTGCTGCTGTTGCTGTGGTGGCTGTTGTTGCTGTTGTTGTTGCGTTTGCTGCTGCTTTTTTTCCTTCGGGCAGTTCTTGCGGGTGTGCCCCGCTCCACCGCACCCGAAACATCTCAGGGCTACCGACGAGGCAAAAACTATATAGGTGTGCCCATCGATAGCGTACTTCATCGTCAGTTCTATTTCTGACTTGCCATCTTTTGGAATTACGTACACCTGGCGCTGCAGGGATTTGACGTGCGCCAGCCGCGGGTTCTTCGTCCGCAGTGGCACCATCGTAACGTTGGACACCACTGTCCCAAAGCGCTCCAGATCTTTCTTCAGGGCCGCACCGGGGAGGAAGGGGGGGGCTCCGGAGAGGAGCACCCTGATGGCCAGTGTCGCGAGAGGGGTGCACTGAAGCAGTTGTTCACCCATGACAATACCGGTCGCCACTACGCCGTCCACCATCTCCTCCCTTGCCACGTATACCACCACACCGTGGTCCTGTCGTTGGGCTGCCCACACGTTGGGGTAGCCGACGATCTCGGCCACCACCTCCGCTACAGCCTCCGCAGTCGTTGTTGGCGGCGGGAAGACAATGAAGCCATTCCGCTTCGTGAGACCTTCCAGTCCCAGGCGGTGCTCCATCGTGAACAAAAGAAAAAAACGGCTGTGGCCTCAAGCCGCAATAAAAAGAAAAAAATAAAAGAAAAACACTACAAAGGGAAGGGCGTATGGTTAAAGGTTCTTTTCCTTTGTAAGAGAGAAAGAAAAAAAGGTCGCCAAAAGGAAGGATGCTAGAAGAAAAACCGTATATAAACTCTCACTCTAGGCCGAGCCAGGCTCACACCTGTGCCCAGGCCTCCGTTCACACCAACGCTAGGGCAGGAGCTCCAGGTGAACACGACCGCACCCAACGGTGGTGAGAGAGAGAGAGAGGGAGAGAGAGAGGGAGAGACTTTTGACTTTTAAGCGTCTTTATTACCGTGACAGCAAAAAGCTGCCACAGCTGTTGCGTGTCAGGTATCGCTCTGCCACATTCGGCCTGAGCTAACAAACAACAAAACAAACAAACCAAACAAACAACACTTCGAGGAAAACCGGAGCATCCCGGGGTAAAAACCTCGTCTCGCGCGCGCATTACGTCATCCGCGCATCTCGCGTCGCTGATTTTGCCATGACTGGCGGTCTTATTTTGAATGTACCACCACGCGCCGGTTTGGATTCTGAGTCCAGCTTCGGAAGAGAGACAACGATCGGGAAGAACCCCGGTCCCGCGCGCGCGCCATTCTCGTCCCTCACGCGCGTCATGCCGCCAAGTCTACTGTCTTTCATTCGTCAGTGTCATGCGTGGTGTCGCGTACAGTGCATCGCGCCGTAAATCAAATCGCCCGTGCTTCGCGACGGCGCGCACAAGTTGCCCTTCCGGGCTGCTGGAGCGCCGTTCGCGCCATGTCTCAGTTCGTCCACTTCTTGCTCCGCCCGTGCTCGCCGTCCATAGGGGGTCCCCTCAGGAAAGGCTCACCAACGGCCGCGCCAGACTGCCACGGGCGCGCGTGCACGCCGACTCTCCCAGCATCGCGCCGTAAATCAGTCGCCGGTGCCACGCAACGGTGCGCACAAATTGCCCATCCGGGCTGCTGGAACGCCGTTCGCGCCGTGTTTCAGTTCGTCCACTTCTTGCCCGGCCCGTGCTCGCCGTCCGTAGGGGTCCTCCCAGGAACGGCTCTCCATCGAGCGCACCAGACTGCCATGGACGCGCGTGCACGCCGGCTCTCCCCTGGGGGGGGGGGGGGGGGTGGGGGGGGCGGGGGGGGGAGGGGGGGGGGGACAGGGGGGGGGGGGGGGTGGGGGGAGGGGACAGGGGGGGGGGTGCTCCACGCGTCGTGCTGCTCCACGCATCGCGCGGCTTGGAGCGCCACCACCAGCGCGCGCAGCTGCCCCGCACGTGCCGTCGCCGGTCGCTTGCACGGGCAGAGACCCATGCACTTCTCGTGTCCGCGCTATACACGCGGCTTGTCGCGGCCGTTGTCATAGGCGTATTGTTAGGGTTCCGCCCTCACTTGACCAGAGAGCGTGGCCGGCCCCCCATTTGTTCTGGAAGGACTCGTGCTCCCCTCCCATTCGCGTGTAATACTCATATTCCATTTTTAACCTAGCTGCTATCAGCCCGCGCATCATCGCTACTGCTGAGCAGCTTTCGTTTGTGGCTCCTGCGTCTTCCAGCTTCTTTTTACGTGTTTTGTATATAGCCATTTTTGCCTGCGCCAACACAAAGTTGGCCAGGACGTGGCGCTTGTCCAGCCTGCGGGGTACTCCGCACACCAAGGTGCTGCGAAAGAAAGGCACGTTGATTTTGGTAAGGATGGCTCCCAGCGTCGAGAAGAGCGGCGCCAGCCTCCGACAGTCCAGGTATATATGTGCGAGATCTTCTTCTTCGTCACAGAAGGCGCATGACGCGGACGCTCCTGGCTGGATCTTGCGGACCCACACTGCTGAGGGCAGTGCCCAGTGGGCCAGCCTCCACTGCAGGTCTCCGGCTCTTTTCGCCACTGGGGCTTTGTAAAACTCTCTCCACTGCGGGGTGACATCCAACAGTGGGGAGAAGCGGTCTTTCCATTTCGTGGATGGCGTACTTTCGAGGGCTCGACGATGCAGCGTTTTTACGCAGCAGTTGTAAATAGCTGCTTTGGAGGCAGTCCGTAGGGCAAAATCCCCGCACTCGTCCAGCTTCAACAGCAGCCCTGTGTCGTTCCGCCCGGGGGGTTGGATGCAGGCTGCCTGTAGTTCCGGGCAGGTGAGGGGGGGGAATTGGGCCGAGTCGGTGCCGTCCGGCGTGCGCAGCTGCAGGTGGAAATCCTTCGCCGTCGCCAGCACCGCTCGCAGCACTTTCCCTCCGGCTATCATCGTACGGAGACCTGCGTCGAGACTTATTTCAGCCGCGCTCTTCCACCTTTGACAGCCGTCGCGGCTCTGTGTTATGTCTCCCACCGTTTTAACGCCGGCTCGAATAAAACGGAAAGCCATCGCTTTTTCACCCTTCACCCCTCTGAAGAGGTCATTGAAGAACAGGGGCTCCGTCAGGAAGGCGGCCATGCCGCAGTAGGGGCTCTTCCTCGCCCACTCCAGGCTTCGCCACGCCTCGCTCAGATTTTGATAATATGCGGGCAGTCCATTGCAGTCCACTAGGCTTAGGTCCATAAGGAACAGCTCTCTCCCGTAGCCCATCTGTCCCCCGGCGCACCTCAGCACGGCGAGGGCCAGCGTCTTCCACGGCGCTTCCTCCTGATCGTATAATATGGCCTTCGCTGTCTGGATGCGAAATCACATTTTTCTGGCCACCACGTCCACCAAGCCCTGTCCGCCTTCGTGCCTCGGCAGGTGGAGTACGCCGGGCCTGAGCCAGTGTTTCCCGGCCCAAACGAAGGCGACGAGCGCTCTGTTGACTTTGGCCACCAACCATTCTGGGGGGGAGAGGGCCTTCATTCTATGCCAGAGTACAGCGGCAGCCAGGTTGTTGGCGATCAGTGTCCTGCCCCTAAAGGAGAGGTGTGCACGGAGGTGTTCCCACGATTTCAGCTTGTCCTCAAGTTTTGCACGCAACTCCTCCCAGTTTTTTCGGGTCGTCGAGTCGCTCCCCAGGTGCACTCCGAGGTACAAGATCCCGTCATCCCGCCACTGCACTCCGCCCGGGAGGGATACGGGTTGCGTGGCGCTGTGTAGCCCCATCCACAGTGCCGTGCTTTTCTTCCAATTGACCTTGGCGCCGGCGGCGTTCTCATAATCCTTGACCGCACTGCGCAGCGCGACGACGTCTTCACTGTCGTTCACCACCACGCAGACATCGTCGGCGTATGCCGAGAGCTTCAGGTTCGCTCCGTCAGGACCCGGGAAGGATAGTCCAGGCAGGGTGGTTCTCAACCTCCTCAGGAACGGCTCCAGTGACAGCGCATATAGCAACCCTGAGAGAGGGCATCCCTGCCGCACCCCCCTCGTTACCGGGAAGGGGGGACCCAAGCGTTGATTGATTTTAATTGTGCTTTGTATGTCGGCGTACAGTAATTGGACTTGTGCCGTAAACAGAGGTCCGAAGCCGAAGGTGGATAAGAGTTTTTTGAGGTAGCCGTGTTCCACCCTATCGAAGGCCTTTTCTTGATCCATGAAGACCATTCCGGCGTTCATACGGTGTATTTCGGCCAAGGATATGGCATCACGGACCGCACCAATGCTGTCATGAATGGTGCGGCCGGGAATGCAGTAAGTCTGGTCCTTGCCGATGACGCGGCCTGCCACGGTCTTTAGACGGTTGGCTATCGCCTTAGCGATTATTTTATAGTCCGTGCACAGGAGGGACACCGGCCGCCAGTTCTCTATCTTGCGCGGGTCTCCTTTCTTTGGTAGCAGTACTACCACTGCCCGCCTGCAGCTGACTGGCAGCCGTCCTTCCCGCAGGCTCGCCGCCAGCACCTCCAGCAGGCAGGGGCCGATTAGATCCCAAAAGGCCTCGTAGAACTCTACTGGGAGACCATCGATGCCTGGAGATTTCCCCCTGGGGAGCCCTGCCACCGCAGCCCGCAGCTCCTCCATGGTTATGGGGCCTTCCAGTTTTTCTCTCTCCTCCTCCTCCAGGGTGGGACTTCCTTCTAGGAGGAGATCGGCTGCTCCTGGTTGTGTGGTTCCGCTTTTCAGCAAGCGTGAGAAGAACCGTGTGGCCGTCAGCCTGATTTCCTCCTCGGAGGTTGTTGTTTTGCCCTCTTCAGTCAGCAGACTTGTGATTGTATTGTTGCTGCTGTTCTTGTTGCTGTTGTTGTTCTGAAGGCGAAAGAAATATTTGGAGGGCGAGTCCATCTGTTCTAGATGCCGCATCCTCTTTTCCACATAGGATGCGTGCATCCGCTGGTCGGTCACAGCCCTAAAAAGTTTCTGTCTTTCGAGCAGCAGCGGCGCCGGATCCTCGTCTCTCTGCGCTACCCCGCTGGACCCTGTATCCGTTTCCAGCTGGAGCAGTTCCTCTTCCAGGCGTCGCAGTGCATCGTGCCTTGCAACAGCGCGATGGCCCGCAAGCTGTACAGAGAGAGCCCTCACCTGCACCTTGACGGCTTCCCACCGCTGTGGGGCGGGGATGGAGGGGTCCTCATCCTTTTTCAAATGCGACCAACACGCCCTGATCACCGTCTTGAACTCTTGCTCGTCCAGCTGGGTCACATCCATCCGCCAATAAGGGCAGCGAAGGCGCTCCCCGGGCACCCGTAATAAAGCTGTAATCAGGTGGTGATCCGATATGCCTGTCGGTCTTATCCGGCATTCACCGAGGAGAGTCGTGTTTTCCTTATTTATGTAGATGCGATCCAGCCTAGCGAGGCTCACCCTGCCTTGAGGAGAGCCGCGGCACCACGTATATTGCCGTTTCGTCGGATGTTGCAGCCTCCACGCGTCGGCGAGGCGGAATTGTTGTAGCGTCCTCGCGAGTGGTCTCGCCGATTCGGGGTGCGGCTCGGGGCCGCTGCGGTCGAGCGCCGGATCCAGGGTGCAGTTCCAATCTCCGCCCGCGACCGCAACGACCCCGTCAGCCCTGCTCGCCTCCAACGCGGTGTGCAGCGTGTCAGTGAAGAAAACCTTCCTCTCTTTGCTCTTACATGGGGCGTAGACATTGAAGCATCTGAATCTGGTGTCATTTACTACAAAGTCCACCGAGATCAGGTGCGCCTTAAGAATCTCCCTGAAGACTACCTTCTCCGGGGTGAATCTTCTTCCGAACAAGAAGGCTACCCCTGCCCGATTCCCGTCCCCATTGCTGAAGAAGGAAGGGGCACTTATCAGGGGCTGCCGTCGGGCACATAGGGCGGCGTCAAGATGCGTTTCTTGTATCATCGCGATGTCTGCTTTGTTTTCCTCTAGCAGTAGACAAACGCGATGCCATCTTTCTCTGTCCCTCACTCCGTTGCCGTTGACACTCAGGATTTTAATGCTGGAGGCCATCATTGGTTTTCTTCATTCCCTTCTTCTTGCGGCGTCACGGGAGTCCGCTCCTGGGAGAGGGAGCGCTGCTTCCCCAGTTTCGTCCGCAGTGCCCGCAGCCGATGTACCTCACCGGAGTTAAAGCCGTGAAGCGACGGTTTCTTCAGTATCAGGCGGGTAGCCTTCTTAAAACCCTCCAGGTCGGGGAAGGCCAGTTCAGGGCACTGGTTCCATTGCCTGAAGTTTTCCCTGAGGTAGAGGAGGATGTCCTGGGGGGCATACACCCGCTCCGCCACCACTTCGGAATAACTTCTTTCACTCGCCGTGTCATCGTCATCGCGGTCCTTTCCCTCACCGATCACGGCCCCCTCCGCAACCGTGTGGGGTCCGGCCGTGGTGGGTTGCCCCGCGACACTCTCAGGTGTAGGTAGAGTGTCCTCCCCGTCTTCCACCTTTACTCCACTAGGTGGGGGGGGGGGAGTCGCGTCTTCCCCGTGCGAGACAGCGCTCCCTCTGCTCTCCTCCTTTGATGTCTGCGCATCAGGCTCACGACCACCTTGCGTTACTACCTCATCGCAGCTGTCACTTTCGTCACAACTGCTGGCGTTGACGGTGCCACTGCCACTTTCCTCTTCCGTGGTCGTGAGTTTTGCCCCTGCTGCTGCTGCTGCCCGCTTCGGGCGGGTGCCACCACCTCCCCCTTAGGCCACAGCATTCCGCATGGCCCTCCTCCTTTTCCTGCTTTCCACGACGGTGAACTCCATTTCACCGTCGTCCTCACCATCTGTTCCATGCGTGCTGTTCGTAGCGTCTCCAGGCCGGTGGGTCCGCTGCTGCTGCTGTTGTTGCTGCTGCTGCTGCTGTTGCGGTTGTTGCTGTTGCTGCTGTTGCTGCCGTTGTCGCTGCCGCTGCGTCGGCGATGGCAGCGGCGGCGGCGGCGGCATCTGCTTTCGCTGTACCTGCTGTTGCTGCTGTTCTCGTTTGTCCTGTTGTTGTTGTTGGTGCTGCTGTTGCTGCTGCTGCGGTGTCTGCTGCTCCTGTTGCTTTGGCTGCTGCTGTGGCGGCTGCTGCTGCTGCTGCTGTTGCTGTGGTGGCCGTTGTTGCTGTTGTTGTTGCGTTTGCTGCTGCTTTTTTTCCTTCGGGCAGTTTTTGCGGGTGTGCCCCGCTCCACCGCACCCGAAACATCTCAGGGCTACCGACGAGGCAAAAACTATATAGGTGTGCCCATCGATAGCGTACTTCATCGTCAGTTCTATTTCTGACTTGCCATCTTTTGGAATTACGTACACCTGGCGCTGCAGGGATTTGACGTGCGCCAGCCGCGGGTTCTTCGTTCGCAGTGGCACCATCGTAACGTTGGACACCACTGTCCCAAAGCGCTCCAGATCTTTCTTCAGGGCCGCACCGGGGAGGAAGGGGGGGGCTCCGGAGAGGAGCACCCTGATGGCCGGTGTCGCGAGAGGGGTGCACTGAAGCAGTTGTTCACCCATGACAATACCGGTCGCCACTACGCCGTCCACCATCTCATCCCTTGCCACGTATACCACCACACCGTGGTCCTGTCGTTGGGCTGCCCACACGTTGGGGTAGCCGACGATCTCGGCCACCACCTCCGCTACAGCCTCCGCAGTCGTTGTTGGCGGCGGGAAGACAATGAAGCCATTCCGCTTCGTGAGACCTTCCAGTCCCAGGCGGTGCTCCATCGTGAACAAAAGAAAAAAACGGCTGTGGCCTCAAGCCGCAATAAAAGGAAAAAAATAAAAGAAAAACACTACAAAGGGAAGGGCGTATGGTTAAAGGTTCTTTTCCTTTGTAAGAGAGAAAGAAAAAAAGGTCGCCAAAAGGAAGGATGCTAGAATAAAAACCGTATATAAACTCTCACTCTAGGCCGAG
Organism: Lampetra fluviatilis; assembly: GCF_964198595.1. Classification (NCBI taxonomy): domain Eukaryota; kingdom Metazoa; phylum Chordata; class Hyperoartia; order Petromyzontiformes; family Petromyzontidae; genus Lampetra; species Lampetra fluviatilis. The sequence continues at coordinate 1,503,143 of NC_136329.1, forward strand.
CCAGGCTCACACCTGTGCCCAGGCCTCCGTTCACACCAACGCTAGGGCAGGAGCTCCAGGTGAACACGACCGCACCCAACGGTGGTGAGAGAGAGAGAGGGAGAGAGAGAGGGAGAGAGAGAGGGAGAGAGAGAGGGAGAGAGAGAGGGAGAGAGAGAGGGAGAGAGAGAGGGAGAGAGAGAGGGAGAGGGAGAGAGCGAGAGAGGGAGACTTTTTTTGACTTTTAAAGCGATTTTATTGCCGGGGCAACAATTGCGCCCCAGCCACTTTTACAGTCAAAGTTTTCCATGGTCATACGACCGTGACTCATTCCAGCGGATCACAACAAAACCAGAGAAATGCAAAAAAAAACAACACCCGTGGCACGCACGCCACTCTCATCGTCCGCGAGCGCGTTGCTCCCTCTCACGTGCCGCATCGCCACTCCACCACTCCGCCACTAGTGCGCCAGGCCGCCACTCGCGCACGCGCGGCGTTGTGTGTATCACGCCACCGGTGGGGGGGGGGGGGCCACCACCGCGTGCTCGCCGCCTCCTCGCGGTGTTGGCCGCGGCTTGCGCCGCATCTTTGTTGTCCACGCGCGCGCGCCGCCAGCCCGCCGCACGCGTTGCCCCGCCGCGCTCTCGCCGCCCCCCCGGCGGCGCCGGCCGCGGCTCGCTCCGCGTCACCGGGCGTGCCGCACGACCGCGCGTGCACGGCCCTTCGGCGCGTCGGGTTCTGCCACTCCCGCCACGCCGCCGGCCCGCCACGCGCGTCGCACCGCCGCGCTTTGCCGCTTTCGGGCGGCGTTTGCCCGCGTCTCGCGCCACCGCGCCGATTGGCGCATGCGTGCGACGGCGTGCTGTGTCGCCGGCAGTGCGGGCCGCCGCTCGCGCGCCTCGCCGCCGAGCAGTCCCGCGGTCGGGCCCGCCGCGCGTGACCCTTTTCGCCCCGCGTCTGCGGTCCAACTCGGCACACAACAGTCAGAGTTTAAGTGTCGGCGTGCCGTTTTCGCAGGAGCAGAGCGCTTGGCCGGCTTCCCACTTTTCCTGGAAGGCGCTGTAGTCTCCGCCCACATGGCCATAATACTCGTGCTCCAAATGGAGCCTTGCCCCTATCAGGCCCTTCATCATGGCCACTGCCGAGCAGTTTCTGTCCGTGATTGCGTCGTTCTTTAGTCTTCCTTTTTTTCGTGTTTTGTAAATTGCCAGTTTTGCTTGCGCGACAACGAAGTTTGCTAGCGCATGGCGTTTGTTCACGCTGCGTTGCACTCCACACACGAGCGTGCTTTTAAAAAAGGCTATCTCCAACTTTTGGAAGACGGACCCTAGCGCTCGGAAGAGTGGCGCCAGTCTCTGGCATTTATGTATATATGGGCGAGGTCCTCTCTCTGGCCACAGAACACGCACGCGTCGGGTGCTCCTGGGGTGACCCTCTCCTCCCACGCCGCCGAGGGCAGCGCCCAGTGGGCCAACCTCCATTGGAGGTCCCCGCTGCGCTTTGCCACCGGGGCCTTATACATTTCTGCCCACTGAGGGGTGACGTCAATTAGTGGGGAGAACACCTCCGCCCACCTCGTGCAGGGCAGGTTTTCAAGGGCCCGCCAGTGCAGAGCCTTTACGCAGCAGTTGGATAATGCCTTCTTGGAGGCACTCTTTAGGGCGCCGTTCTCGCAGTTCCCGTGTTTCAGCAGCATCCCTGCGTCACATCGCCCAGAGGGCTGGACGCTAGCGATGCGCAGCTCCGGGAAGGCGGGAGGGGATGTGTGATCGATGCCTGCGTCTCCCGGTGTGTTCAGGTGCAGGGTTTTGGCCGCCGCGAGTGTCGTGCGCAGTATCTTTTCTCCGGCCAGTATGGTGCGGAGGCCTGCGGTCTGGCTTATTTCAGCCGCACTTTTCCATTTGAGGCGGCCCCCGCGGTCTTCTACGAGGTCTCCGACCGTCCTCACTCCGGCTGTGGCGAAACGATGCGCCATTGTCTTCTCCTGCTGAAGCTCCATAAATAGGCTGTTGTAAAATAGGGGTTCCCTCATGAAGGCTCCCATGCCACAGTACGGATTTCCCCTTCCCCACTCCAAACTCCGCCACGCTTCTGCTATGCTGCGATAATAGAGAGGTAGCCCTCTGCAGTCAATGTGGGCAAGGTCCGCAAGGAAAAGTTCCTTCCCGTACCCCATTCATCCCCCCGCGTGCCTCAGCAGGGCGATGGCCAGCGATTTCCATGGCGCCTCGTTTGGGTCATGGCGCCTCGTTTGGCTTTTCACGGCTTGAAGACGAAAAACCATGATCCGGGCGGCGACATCCGTCAGGCCCTGTCCACGTTCGTCCAACGGCAGATGGAGGACACCCGGTCTTAGCCAGTGTTTGCCTGCCCAGACGAAGGAGACGAGCGCTTTGTTCGCTTTCGCTTTCAGCCATCCAGGGGGCTGGAGGGCTTTCGTTCTGTGCCACAGTATTGAGGCGGCAAGATTATTCGCGATCAGCGTCCTCCCCCGGAAGGACAGGTGTGGGAGGAGATGTTCCCACGCTCCCAGTTTTGCGTCAAGCTTCTCGAGTAGGTCTGACCAGTTTTTCTGGACCGTCTGAGGGTTGCCTAGGTATACTCCGAGATATCGGACCCCGTCCTCCTGCCACGTTACCCCGCCTGGGAGGGTCTCCGGCTGCGTGGGATTCCGTGGTCCGACTCTCAGCGCCGTGCACTTCTGCCAATTCACTTTGGCACTTGTGGCGTTTTCGTATTTTTTTACAGCCCGGCACAGCGCGGCGACGTCATCCTGGTTTTTAACTACTACGCATACGTCGTCCACGTATGCTGAGAGCTTGACGCTCGCTTTGTCGGGTCCTGGAATGTCCAGCCCGGTTAGGGTGTTCCTCAGGCTTCTAAGGAGCGGCTCCAGCGACAACGCGTAGAGGAGCCCTGACAGGGGGCATCCCTGCCTTACTTCCCTCGTTACGGGGAAAGGACGGCTCTGGCGTTGGTTTATCTTGAGAATGCTGTGGACGTTGGTATACAGTAGTTTGACGTATGTTGTAAAAGTAGTACCGAAGCCGAGAGAGAGTAGGAGTTACTCCAGGTACCCGTGGTCTATTCTGTCAAAGGCCTTCTCCTGGTCCATGAAGAGTAGCCCTGCCGCTGTGTTCTGCATTTCAGCCACGGATATAATGTCTCTTACCGTGTGTATATTACTGTGAATGCTACGGCCCGGAACACAATACGTCTGTTCATTCTGTATGATGAGACCCGCCACGGTCTTTAGGCGGTTCGCCACAGCCTTGGCGATGATTTTGTAGTCCGTACACAGCAGCGAAATGGGCCGCCAGTTTCTAACTTGTCACAGGTCACCTGTTTTTGGCAGCAGTGTTATAACTGCCCTTCTGCAGCTCAAAGGCATTTCTCCCCTCCTCAGGCTTTCCCCCCAGCAGTTCCAGCAGGCAGGGGCCGAGCATGTCCCAAAACGCCGCGTAGAATTCTACTGGTAACCCGTCGATTCCCGGGGACTTCCCTTTCGGCAGCCCTTCCATGGCGACGCGCAGCTCCTCCAAGGTAAAGGGGCTCTCCAGTCTTTCCCTTTCCTCACACCCAAGGGTGGTACCTCCCTCCAAGAGCTCCTCGACCGCTCCCTTCTGCGTATGCTCGCTCTGGAGTAGGTCGGAGTAATATCGCGTAGCGATCTCCCTAATTTCCTTTTCGTCCGTCGTTATCGCCTCTTCTTCAGTGGACAGACTTAGGATGGCGTTGCCGTTGTGCGAGGGTGGGGGGGCGCTTCTGTCGCCTTTTCCAAGTCTAAAAAAATACTTCGAGGGTGAGTCTGCATGCGTGAGGTGTTCTTCCTTACAAAGGAGGCATACGCTTGCTTGTCTGTGATGCTCCTGAAGAGTTGGCGCCATTTCAGCAGGAGGAGCGGCTCATCTCTATCCTCGTGTGCGTCTGTGGCTGTACTTATCCCGGCTTCAAGTCGCAGAAGCTCGTCTGCTAGGCGCCCTACCGCATCACGTTTAACGGCAGCCCGCTGTCCCGCGAGCTGCAGGCTGAGCGCTCGAACTTGCGTTTTCAGAGTTTCCCATTCCTGCGGGCCGGAGCCGGAGCCGGAGGTGGTCTGCTCCCTCCTCCAGTGCGGCCAGCAGGCCACGAAGGCTGTTTTGAAAACGTTCTCTTCCAATTGCCCTACGTCCAGCCGCCAATAGGGGCAGCGGCGCGACTCTCCATGGACTCGCAGCGACGTCGAAATCAGATGATGGTCGGAAAACCCAGACGGGTCTATTCTACTATTGCCCAGCAGGTTCACCCCTTCCTCGTTTATGTATATTCTATCGAGTCTGGCCAGGCTCATTTTCCCTTGGGCAGGCTCGCGGTGCCACGTATACTGTCGTTGGGATGGGTGTTGTAGCCTCCACGCGTCCGTGAAACCGAAGTGTTGTAGAATTTTGGCGAGTGGACGTGCAGACTCCGGGTGTGGTTCCGGGCTATTTCGGTCAAGCGCTGGGTCGAGGGTGCAATTCCAGTCGCCCCCTATGACTGCAATTACTTCGTCTTCATTACATTTTTTAAAAGTGCGACGCAATGCATTGGCGAAGAAGACTTCTCTCTCCTTGCTTTTACTGGGTGCGTATACGTTTATAACTCTGTATTTCGTGCCGCCGTATGCAAAGTCCACCGAGATCAGGTGTGCCGCTAGAATTTCTCTGTAAACTATTCTCTCCGGAGTGAACCCTTGCCTGAGCAGGATCGCGACGCCCGCACAGTTTCCCTCCCCATGACTAAAGAAGCCCGGGGTGTTTGTAAGGTGTTGTCGCTGATCATGAAGAGAGGCATCGAGGTGGGTCTCCTGCAGGAGCGTTACATCCGCCTTGTGTTCATTTACAAAGGTGCAAATGCGGTGCCACCTCTCATCACCTGGCTCCATTGCAGTTTAAGCTCGAGACCTTGATGTTGAGGGCCATCGTGATTTTAGATGTCAATTGTAACATCGACCCTGGGGGGGGCCTCTTGGAGGAGGAGGTGTTCCCTCTTCATTGCTTGCCCCATTTTCCTCAGTCGGAAAATCTCCTGCTTGGTGAAGTCATATGACTCCGGTGTGATCTGTATTTTCCGGGACGTCTTCAAGAAGCCCTGTAGGTCGGGGAAGGTCACTTCATGTATGATCCCCCGCTTTTTGTAGTTTTGCCTGAGGTAGAGGAGGATTTCCTCGGGCGCGTACTCCCGTTCTGTCGCCACACTGGAGTAGCTCCTTTCGCTCGCGGCTCGCGTCGTATTCCGACTCCGCGTCGCTCACATCCTCCTCTATGGCTGCGTGAGTTTCAGTTGGGTCGGGTCGCTCCGAGGCACTTCCTAGCCCGATCTGGCTCTCCTCCATGGTTCCCTCCTCCCGCGCTCCGTCGGGCGGAGGGGGGGGGATGTCTCCGAGCTCCGTATGTTCGACGAGCACCACGTCGGCCTCCGGCCCCCCTCTCTCTCCCTCTGAGGGAGGGGGGAACACTGGGTCCAGGTTGGGTGGTCGTTCCTCACCTCCGTTTTCGCCAGGCGAGTCGGCTCTATTGTTGTTCTCCATCGCTGCCACCTGCGGCTCGGTCTCGTCACCGCGGTCTGCTACTGCGTGGTGGTGACCGTTCAGCTCATCGCTGCTGCCGTTACCGCTGCTGCCTTCGCCTTCGGTTGCAGCTGTCGCTGCGGCCACTGTACGTTTTGGCCGGGTGCCACCGCCTCCTTTCGCTGCGGTGTCCCTCCTGGCCTTCCTTTTCCGCGACTCGACGACGGTGAACTCCCCTTCCCCGTCGTCATCCATTGCTTTAGTACAGCTTGCTGCATCGTCGGTGGGAGGGTGTCGCTGCTGCTGTTGTTGTTGCTGTCGCTGCTTGCCTTCCCCCGACTGCTGCTGCTGCTGTTGCCGCTGCTGCCGCCGTGGTGGCGGCGGCAGCATTTGCTGCGGCGGCGGCGGCGGTGATGTTATCTGTTGCCGCTGTCGCGACGGCAGCGGCGGTGGTATCTGCTGCGGCCGCTGCTGCGTCACTTCTGCCTCCTGTGGTGGTGCTGCCTCGGGTGGCGCCGTCTTTGCCTTCTTCTCCTTTGGGCAGCTCCTACGGGTGTGCCCCATGCCACCACACCCGTAGCATCGTGGCGCCGCCGACTAGGCATAAACAGTGTAGGTATGTCCTTCTATTGTGTACTTAAAATTTAAGTCCAAGTCCGTTTTTCCGTCCTTGGGTATCATGTACGTCTGGCGTTGCAAGGACATCACGTGCGCCAGCTTCGGGTTTCGTGTTCTGAGCGGCAGCATCGTCACGTTCGTGACCACTGTCCCGAAGCGCTGGAGGTCTTGCTTCAGCGCCGTACCTTTCAGAAACGGGGGGGCTCCTGAGATGAGCACCAGGATGGCTGGTGTCAAGAGCGAGGTGCCCTGCACATACAAGTCCCCGATGGTGATCCCTGTCTCTGCCAGGCTTGCCACCATTTCTTCTCTCACCACATACGCGACCACGCCGCGGTCCTGCCTTTGCGCAGTCAGGACGCCGGCATAGCCCACACACTCGGCCACCGCCTCTGCGACGGCCTCGGCTGTAGTCTCGGGCGGCGGGAAACAAATTATCCCGTTTCCCCTCGCCAGACACTCCAGCCTGGAATACTGGAAAGCGGGGAGGGGGGGGTGAGCAGTGCCGGTGTCTTCGAGTGTATTTATGTGTAGTTGCAGGATCTGTGCTGTTGAGAGCGTTCCGCGTAATATCTTCTCCCCGGCTAGCATTGTGCGGAGGCCCGCGGTGCGGCTTATATCGGCTGTGTGGGTTTCCACCAGATCACCGACTGTTCTCACCCCGGCTGTGGCGAATCGATGAGCCATCGTCTTCTCTTCTCTCAACTCCCCGAAAAGGTTATTAAAAAACAGGGGCTCCGTCAGGAAAGCGTTCGTACCGCAATATGGACTTGCTTTGCCACGCCTCCCCTAGGCTCCGGTAGTATGGTGGCAGCCCACTGCAGTCAACGAGGACGAGGTCCATGAGGAACAGTTCGTTTCCATATCCCATTCGTCCTCCGGCTTGCCTTAGCAGAGCGAGGGCCAGCGATCTCCACGGTGTTTCTTCCGAATCGTAAAGTATGGTCTTCACGGCCTGGATTCGGAAACACATGATTCTGGCGACAACATCTATTAAACCCTGTCCGCCTTCGTCCAGTGGCAGGTGAAGAACACCGGGTTTAAGCCAATGTTTTCCTGCCCAGACGAAGGAGGCAAGTGACCTATTCGCTTTTGATATTAGCCATTCTGGAGGGGAGAGGGTCTTTGTTCTGTGCCACAGTACAGAGGCGGCTAAGTTGTTTGCAATAAGCGTTCTGCCTCTGAAGAACATTTGTGTGAGGAGGTGTGCCCACGCTTTCAATTTGGCTTCGAGCCTCTCAATTAATTCCGTCCAGTTCTTTTCGACTATCTGGGGTTTGCCCAGATAGACTCCGAGGTATGAGATCCCGTCGTCCCACCACTTAACTCCGCCCGGGAGGGGTACGGGTTGCGTGGTGGTTTGCGGCCCGACTCGCAGCGCCGTGCTCTTTCGCCAGTTGACTTTTGCGCCGGTGGCATTCTCATAGGCTTGCACTGCACGGCGTAGCGAGTCGACATCTTCTCGATTATTGATTATTACGCATACGTCATCGGCATATACAGAGAGTTTGATGCTTGCCTTGTCGGGGCCCGGAACCACAAGTCCGGTCAGAGTGTTCTTCAGTCTTCTGAGGAGCGGTTCTAAGGACAGTGCGTATCGGAGCCCTGAGAGGGGGCATCCTTGTCTCACTCCTCTTGTTACCGGGAAGGGGCGACTCAGGCGCTGGTTTATCTTTAGGGTGCTGTATATGTTGGTGTACAGGAGTTTGATGTGCGTTGTGAAAGTTTGTCCGAACCCGACGGAGAGTAAAAGCTTCTCCAGATATGCATGGTCTACCCTGTCAAAGGCTTTTTCTTGATCCATTAGTAAGAGTCCCGAGTTTATGTTCTGGATTTCTGCTAGGGATATGATGTCTCTGACTGTGCTTATATTGTTATAGATGCAGCGGCCGGGGATGCAGTAAGTGTGTTCCTGTTGTATGACGTGACCCGCTACAGTCTTCAAGCCGTTCGCTATTGCCTTGGCAAATATTTTGTAATCCGTGCACAGAAGGGATACTGGCCGCCAATTCTCTATTCACCGGAGATCTCCTTTTTTGGGCAGCAGCGTTACCACTGCCCTCCTGCAGCTGAGTGGCAGCTCTCCCTTCTGTAGGCTTTTCGTCAATATCTTGAGCAGGTAGGGGCCGAGCACGTCCCAAAAGGTTGCGTAAAACTACTGGGAGCCCATCAATCCCTGGGGATTTTCCTCTGGGTAGCCCTGCCATCGCAATACGTAGCTCTTCTAGGGTGATGGGGGTTTCTAGTTTTTTCTTTCTCCCTCCTCCAGGGTGGGGCCCCCTTCTAAGAGTTTTTCGGCCGCTTCTTCCTGCGTGTTTCCGCCTTGGAGCAGGTTTGAGTAGAAGCGTGTGGCGATCCTCCTAATTTTCTCTTCAGCAGTTGTTATTATACCCTCCTCGGTCATCAGGCTTGAGATGTTATTCCTGTTGTTTGAGGGAGGGTTGCCTTTTTTATTGTTGTTACTATGTTGAAAAAAGTACTTGGAGGGCGAGTCTGCCTGTGCAAGGTGCTGCATCCTTTTTTGACGAAGGAGTTGTGTGCTTATTGGTCGGTAATGGTTTTAAAAAGCTGCCGTCTTTCTAGCAGCAGTGGTGACCCGCTCTCCTTTTCTTGTGTGTCTCTGCCTGACCCTATTTCTGCTTCAAGCCGTAGTAGTTCGTTCGCTAGGCGCTGCACCGCATCTCATTTGACAGCGGCGCGTTGGCCCGCGAGCTGCATGGAGAGGGCTCTGATTTGTGCTTTTACGGTTTCCCACCATTGTGGGCTGGGGCCGGAGGTGTCTTGGGTTTTTTCCCAGTTCGGCCAACAGGCCGTAAAGGCTGCTCTGAAATCCTTTTCTTCAAGTTGTTCCACATCCAGCCGCCAGTAGGGGCAGCGGTGCAGCTCTTTAGGCACCCGCAGCAGCGCCGTGATTAGATGGTGGTCGGAAAAGCCCGACGGCTTTATTTCGCAGTCTCCAAGCAGGTTTACGTTTCCGTCATTGATGTATATACGGTCAAGCCTGGCAAGGCTTATCCTGCCTTGGGGGGTTCCGCGGCACCATGTATATTGTCGCTGGGTTGGGTGCTGCAGTCTCCATAAGTCTGTGAATCTAAGGTGTTGTAACATGCTTGCGAGCGGTCGTGCAGACTCTGGGTACGGTTCGGGGCCATTGCGGTCGAGTGTTGGGTCGAGCGTACAGTTCCAGTCCCTGCCTACGACCATAATCACCTCATCCGCTTTGCCTGCTTCTAGGGTGTTTCGCAGTGTGCTGGTGAAGAACTGCTCTCTCTCGGCTTTTGCTTGGCGCGTATACGTTCAGACACCTGAACCTCGTGTTGTTGTACACAAAGTCCACTGAGATCAGGTGTGCCCTTTTGATTTCTTTAAAGACCACTTCCTCCGGGATACATTTTGGGCCGAATAGAATTGCAACACCTGCGCGGTTTTCTTCTCCATGACTGAAAAAAAAAGTTTGGCTGTTTATGAGATGTTGACGTTGGTTGTGGAGAGTGGCGTCGAGGTGGGTCTCCTGTAGGAGTATTACATCTGCTTTGTGCTCGTCCAGAAAGTTGCAGATGCGGTGCCACCTTTCGTCACCTCGGGCTCCGTTGCAATTGAGGCTCGAGATCTTGACACCGGAGGTCGCCGTGGCTTTAGGTTTCGGTTGTGACATCGAGATTTTTGGGGGGGGGGCACTCTAGAAGGGAGAGGTGCTTCTTTTTAAGTTTTTGCATTAGCGCCTTTAGCCGGTGGTTTTCCTGCGGGGTGAAGTCGTAGGAGTTCGGCGTGCTCTGTATCTTCTTGGCTATCTTTAAGAAGCCTTGTAGGTCGGGGAAGGATTTTTCGGGTTTGGTCCCCCGCTTTTTATAGTTTTCCCTGAGGAATTTTTATGATTTTTCTGGGCGCGTACTCCCGTTCCTTCGTTACGTTTGAGTAGCTCTTCTCGCTTATTGTGTCGTCAGTGCCGGATTCTGACTCCTCGTCATCCGAATCCTCCCCTGCGACCGCGTGAGCCTCGGTTGGGTTGGGTCGTTCCGAAGCCCCCCCCAGCTCGAACTGGCTCCCCTTCGTGGCCTCCTCTACCAGCACCTCATTGGGTGAGGGGGTGAGGTGGTCGGCGTCCTTGGGCGCCGTGTCCCCGGCGAGTGTAGCGGTGGTCTCCAGCCTCCCTCTCTCTCTCCGGGGCTGCTAAATCTGAGTTCGGGTCTGGTGGTCGCTCGCCATCTCTGCTGTCATCAGGCAGGTCGGCTTTGTTGTTTTCCTTCGCCGCTTCCTGCGGCTCGGGCTCGTCGCCACGTTTTGTTGTTGTGTTGTGACGGTCGTTCTGCTCGTCGCTGCTGCTGTTGCTGCTGTTTTTATTTGCGTTTTGGGCGGGTGCCACTGCCTCCTCCTACTGCGGTGCTTCCTCTAGCTTTCCGTTTTCGCGACTCAACGACGGTGAAGTCCCCCTCCCCGTCGTCATCCATCGGTTGAGCGCAGCTCACAGTAACGTCGGTGGGGGGGGTGTTGCTGCTGTTGTTGTTGCTGGCTGCTCTCCACCGGCTGTTGATGTTGCTGTTGTTGCACGAGGCCTTTTCATAGACCGACACCGCCCGGCAGAGTGCGGAGACGTCCTGCGCGTCGTTGATCACAGCGCATACGTCGTCCGCGTATGCGGAGACCCTTACGACTGCATTTTCAGGACCCGGAACCTTGAACCCGGACAGAGATTTCCTTAGGTGGCGCAAGAGTGGCTCAAGGGACAAGGTGTAGAGGAGCCCCGAGAGAGGGCATCCTCGCCTGACCCCCCTCATCACGGGAAAAGGGCAGCCAAGGCGTTGGTTTATTTTAATACGGCTGGATGTGCCCGTGTACAGGAGTTGCACGTGGGATATGAAATTCTGACCGAACCCGAATGAGACGAGCAGTTTCCCCAGGTACGCGTGGCTCACTCTGTCGAACGCCTTCTCCTGGTCCATGAAGAGGAGGCCTGAGTCCGTGTCGTGCATGTCCGCGAGGGAGATCACATCCCTGACCTTGCCGATGTTGTCATAAATGCAGCGACCAGGGATGCAATACGCCTATGATACATCTGCTTTACCAGTGGCAAAATATAGTAATAGGGTTTTACCCTTTCAACTGGTACAAAAACTGACATCTTTATACAAGGCATCATGTTTGCAATAACCACAACACAAGCAGTCAAAATGCAAACAAAAATAAACAACTCTGATAATGTTTTTTTGAGTTGTACGCCTTTTGGCGTCATCTGGTCCAACACCAAGTGAGACTAGGCTCTATGAAAAGCTGTCTCAGGTGTGGACCAATCAACTTCAAGGACAGTGCATATCATTATCAGAGTTGTTTCTTTTTGTTTGCATTTTGACTGCTTGTGTTGTGATTATTGCAAACATGATGCCTTGTATAAAGGTGTCAATTTTTGTACCAGTTGAAAGGGTAAAAACCTATTACTATGCTATACGCCTGTTCGGGTTCAACGAGCTGACCCACCACCATTTTAAGGCGGTTTGCCAGCACCTTGGCGAATATTTTATAGTCTGCGCACAGGAGGGACACGGGTCGCTAGTTTTCGATGCAACGCAGGTCCCCCTTCTTAGGCAGCAGGGTGACCACCGCCCTCCCGCAGCTCTGCGTGAGTTCCCCCTCCCGCAGGCTCTCCGTCAGCAGCCCCAGCAGGCAGGGGCCGAGCTCATCCCAGAAGGCTGCGTAAAACTCCACTGGCAGCCCATCGATCCCTGGGGATTTGCCAGCTGCGAGTCCTTTCATGGCGGAGTGCAGCTCCTCCAGGGTGACGGGGCTTTCCAGACGATTGCTCTCAGAGTCCCCTAAGGTAGGGCCCCCCGTCTAGCAGTTCTTAGACAGCCTCGTCATGTATGCCCTCAGCTTTGAATAAATTGGAATAAAAATCCCTCGCGATCTTAGCAATTTCACCCTCAGCTGTGGCTATCTCCCCCTCTGGAGTTTGTAAACTTAGAATGTTGTTGTCGTTGCTCGAGGGTTTGTTACGTAATCGAAATAAATACTTGGAGGGAGAGTCCATGTGTGCCAGGCGCTGCATTTTTTTGCACACGAACGAGCTATGCGCCTGCTGGTCTGTGACGGTCCTGAAGAGCCGCTGTTTCTCCAGCAGCACCACCCCCTTGTCGTTGTGCGCGTCCTGGGATGAGACCAGCTCCGCCTGGAGTAGCAGCAGCTCGCTCTGTAGGTACTGTACCGCCTCCTCCTTGGCGGTGGCGTGCTGGCTTGAAAGCTGTAGACAGGGCCTTGATCTGTGCTTTCGTGTTTTCCCACCATCGCTGGCCAGAGCTGAAGCTGCTCCTGGTGGTCACCCAGTGTGCCCAACAGGCCTTAAATGCCTCCGTAAAGTTTTGTCTTCGAGCAGCCGCACGTCGAGTTTCCAGTAGGCGCAGCGTCGCTTCTCTCTGGGGACTCGTAGTAGTACTGAGACCAGGTGGTGGTCAGAGAACCCGGACGGGACGATTTTACTGCCACCGAGCAGATGTAGAGTCGATCCAGCCTGGCGAGGCTCATTCTCCCTTGAGAGCCAGAGCGGCACCAAGAATATTGCCGCTGGACTGGATGTTGCAGTCGCCACGTGTCGAGCAAATCCAGTTGCTGCATTATGTCGGCTAACGCCCGTGCGGATTCCGGGTGAGGCTCAGCGCTGTTGCGGTCGAGAGCCGGGTCGAGGGTGCAGTTCAGATCTCCCCCAAAGACCGTAAGCACATCGTCCGCACTACCTGCCTCCAAGGCAGCGTGCTGGAGAAGAAGCGTTTCCTCTCACGGCTCCTGCTTGGCGCATACACGTTGAAGCACCACAGCCTCGTGTTGTTGAACATAAAGTCCATTGAGATCAAATGCCCTTTCAGAATCTCCTTGAAGACCACGCCCTCCGGAAGAAACTTTGGGCCAAACACGATTGCGACCCCAGCGAGGTTGTCTTCGCCGTGACTGAAGAAGGCCTGGCTGCCCATGAGGTGCTGACGTTGGGCCTGTAGAGTGGCGTCAAGGTGCGTCTCTTGTAGGAAAGTCACATCCGCCTTTTGATGGTTGAGAAAGCAACAAACACGGTGCCACCTTTTGTCACTGCGAGCACAATTCAAACTTGAAATCCTGACACCGGAGGCCATGGCATTAGGCGTTGGCAGTGGCTGCAGGGGGCACTTTGGAAGGGAAGTGCTCCCCCTCGTTACTTTTTGCACCAACGCCTTCAGCCGGTAGCATTCTCGCGTGGTGAACGCAAACTTTTGCGGTTCGCGATAGATTTTCTGTGCAGTCTTCAAGAAGCCCAGCACGTTGGGGAAGAACGCCTCGACACCGACCCCACGCTTCCTATAGGTACAACGGAGGAAGTGGAGGATCTTGTCGGGTGCGTATTCCCGCTCCCCCTTAACTTGTGAGTCGCTCCTCTTGCTCACGTTCTCGTCGACGTCAGACTCTGATCCCTGGTCGTCAGAGTTTTCCTGCGTGCCCGCGTGAGGCTCGGGGGCCACCTCTTCTGTCGTGCCACGCAGAGCCGGGGTCGGCTCGGGCCGGCTCTCCTCTGTGGGCTCTGCAGCCATCACCTCGTCTGGTGAGGAGTTGGGCTGACTGGCACCCTCGAGCGCCGTGGCACCGTCAGGTGCGGCGGTGGTCTGCAGCGCCCCCCCCCCCCCCCCCCGTTCTGGGGCAGCCGAGGCCGGGTCCGGTGGTCGTCCCTCTGCCTCGGCGTCGTCCGGTGGGTGGGCCTCGTCAGTGGCGTTCGCCACGTCCTGTGGCTCGGGCTCGTCGCCACGCCCTGCTGCTGCGTCTGGGTGGTCGTCCTGCTTGTCGTTGTCCTCGGCGGAGGCCATGCGCTCCGGAAGGGTGCCACTGCGCCCTTCCACTGAAGGGCCGCCCTTAGCCGTACGCGCTTCCGCGACTCAACGACGATGAAGCCATCCGACTCGCCGGCAGTCGCTGACTTCGCGTGGTCAGCCGCAGAGTCGGTGGGGTCCTGCTGCTGCTTCTGCCGCTGCAGTCCATCCTGCTTCTGCCGTTGCAGTCCATCCTGCTGCTGCTGCAGACCCTCCTGCTGCTGCTGCTGGTCCTGCCGCTGCTTGTGTTGCTTGTTGTGCAGCGGCGGCTCGTCCTGCTGCAGCGGCGACTCGTCCTGCTGCTGGTTCCGCTGCTGCTGCGGCGGCTTCTGCTGCTGCTTCTGCTGCGGCTGCTGCTGCGGCTGCTGCTTCTGCTGCTTCTGCTGCTGCTGCGCTGCTTGTATTTGCGCAGGCTGAGCCACATTTCCCTTTTCCTTGGCCGGGCAGTTTTTCCGGGTGTGGCCGGCACCACCGCACCCGAAACACCGTGGCACGGCCGTGGAAGCGTACACGGTGTAGCCGTAGCCCTCGATCATGTACTTGAAGGTCACGTTGAGGTCCGTGTTCGTGTCCTTCAGGATCATGAAGGTTTGTCGCTGGAGTGACATGCGTGCCAGCTTTGGGTCCCGTGTCCTCAAAGGCAACATGATACAGGTAGGAACAACAGGTTCCACACTGCCCACCAGGGATTATTTGGCTGTTGTGCATATCCGGAATTCCGCCCACCCATGCACCGCCCCACCGAACACCGAGCTACGCCGCGATTGGTTGATGTCGGGGAGGGTGGGGGGAAGGGTCAACATGCCCACTCATCTAACTGCCCCCCCACCCCCCGAACGCCACGCTGTCCAACCAAGTTCCTACCTGCCCACTCCGAAGGAACGTGATAATGCGCGAGACAACTGCCCAACCGCTCTAGGTCCCGCTGCAGTGCGGTGCTCTTGAGGAAGGGTGGCGCGTTGGAGATCGGCACTTTGACAGCGGGTGAAGAGAGAGGGGTGCACTGCACGAACAGCTCCCCCTTGATGTCGAGTCCCGTCTCCACGAGGCGCGCCACCAAACTCTCCTCGGTCATGTAGAAGACCTCGCCGCCGTTCTGCCGCTGGGCAATGAGGATGGATGCCCGCCAGGCCGACGCGCTCGACCACCGCTGCAATGACGACCTCGATGGCGATCTCGGGTGGAGGGAAGCAGATGACTGCGTTCCTACGAGAGAGAGAGGCCAGCTTGTCACAGCGTATGACGAGAATACTCGACCCAGAAGTAAAAATGAATAATAAAAAAAAATAATAATGATTAAAACTACAAAAAACAAAGAATATTTTTACAAGAGGGCAGGAGAAGAAAGAGAAAAGGAAAGCTGAAGCCGGACAGCAAGAGAGAGAGAGACGGAGGAGTGCTTTGATGGAATAGGTGAAACACAGAGAGAGGGGGGAGGGTAGCAGCCCCAGGCCGCGACACCCAGCACACCTGGGGCGTGGTGGTGAGCGCTGTAGGGACGGAGTCACCCGTTAAAGAACCAGATAGAGAGAAAGCTGCACCACGTGGAAGACCAACACACAGAGAAGGGGAGATGGAAAGTTTAACTCAAACACACCCGCGATGGGGAAAGAGGAACAAGGAGAGAGGATGTGGGGGAGGCTGCACGAGCAGCCCACGTGGCGCGCCGTAGGGAAGGAAGGAAACACCAAACAATTCAAAATAGGCAGCACCACGTGAAGGGGAACAAAGTACTCACAGTGAAGGGGAGAGAGAATTGTTGAACTCAAAAGACGCAATACGCGAAAAAAACCAGCGGGGTACAACGTTTATAAACGTGTCCACCCTGTCAGCCTCGGGCCTGGGTGGTGAGAAGCCTATAGGCCTCTGAGCACGCCACGTGGGGAAGCAGGAACGCCGCCATGACGCAGCCTCTTCCCAGAATGCACAGAGAGAGACCCGGGGAGAGAGAGACACACAGAGACACACGGGGAGAGAGAGAGACACAGACACACGGGGAGAGAGAGACAGACAGAGACACACGCGGAGAGAGAGACAGACACACAGAGACACGGGGAGAGAGAGAGACAGACACGGGAAGAGAGAGACACAGAGACACGGGGAGAGAGAGACAGAGAGACACGGGAAGAGAGAGACACAGAGACACGGGGAGAGAGAGACAGAGAGACACGGGAAGAGAGAGACACAGAGACACGGGGAGAGAGAGACACAGAGACACGGGGAGAGAGAGACAGAGAGACACGGGGAGAGACACAGACACACACGGGGAGAGAGAGAGACCGAGACACGGGGAGAGAGAGACAGAGACACGCGGGGAGAGAGACAGAGACACACGGGGAGAGAGACACACAGAGATACACGGGGAGAGAGAGACAGACACAGAGAGATACATGGGGAGAGAGACAGAGACACACGGGGAGAGAGACAGAGAGACACGGGGAGAAAGACAGAGAGACAGACACACAGAGACACACGGGGAAGAAACAGACACACAGAGACACACGGGGAGAGAGACGCCGCAAACTCCAAATATACAGCAGCAACAGGCGTCAGGTCGGGATCGAACCCATGACCTCCTGCGTACCAGGCGAGGTAGTCAACATCGCACCAACAATGCCACGATCAATTGTCGTCGAGTGTCAGTCGGGAATTCCTCCTCCTGAATCGCCAGGAGCATCGGGGCTGGGTTCTTCTCTCGTGTCGCTGCTGATGAAGAGCGACGAGGACAATTTGACATTGAGGCGATCAAGGCGGACCACGGCGGTCAGGAGTCAGCGGAGTGAGGGGCCGTCCATCAATGACGTCACTCACCTGGGGGGGGGGGGTCTGACATTTGTGACGATGTGTGACGAGGGGGGGTGGTGAGAAATGTGACGTCACATCAAAATGTGCAACTTTAAATAAATACAGACAACACGTTCTACTTAATTAAATAGACTTTGTAATACATGTTTTCTCCTACAGCATCAGAGTGCAGCGCCACATTAAATACGCACTACAATGACAATAGTTTAAAGCGATTTGAAGCATCTTTTATATATATATTTTTTTGGGGGGGCAGAGCTTTGTGACGTCATATTTGAGGTGGGGGGGTCTGAATTTTTGTGACGCCGTGTGACGAGGGGGGGGGGGGGTCAAATCGTTCAAAATCGCGTGACGTCATTTATGGACGTAACAAACCTCACTGGGCTGTGTCGGGTGGTGGTGGGCTAACGACACATTTATACTCACGTGATCTAACTACAAAAAAACCCTTTCATATGCACGTTAACTATAACCTGCTTTGACGAGGTTATCTTCTAATCTGTCCACGATTTGTTCCCAGTACGGGAGCCAGGCCCACTGACCCTCAGTGCAGTGTCGTTGTCAAGCTCAAGGCAGCGCTTCGCCTATTCCAGAGTTTTGCAGTTGGCTGAGGAAGCTGTCGTAATGGTGAAACATAATAATAGGGTTCATTCTAGATTTGAAGCTTTCGTGACTGCCAGGATTCATACTCTTAGGTTTTTTGCGGTAAAGTCACGTAGGTAAAAAATAAGTAATAAAAAATATATAAATACAATAATAAATCACGACGTTTCGGAGGCAACACAAGTCTCTGTCATCAGGTGGGACCGTCACAACTAAATTTACTGTCTCAAGTGACGAAAAATTCTAAGAGACAAGCCCTTAAATACAAGTTAAGGGAGAGGGGGGAGGGGCTTATCTGAATGTGGTAGCAAGGAAATGGCACGGGGGGGGGGGTTAAAAGAGAACAATAGTGCACCTCAACTCGGGGTTGTGGCCGGTGTTGGCTGATAATCAAAATAAAAGCAGCACTGTTAAACGCTGGGGATGTCAACACTCGGTAAAGTAGAATAGTACCTGTCAAATAAGATGGTACAAATGTGTAGTTAGGGTTCACCCTCTACGGCAATAAAACCAGGAGTTGTGTTGAGATTCTTGATTTTAAGCTTTCGTGACTGCAGGAACCCATACGCTTTGGTTCTTTCGGTAAAGTCACGTGGGGGAGAAACGTCCCCCGCCCAGCCTCACGTCATCTTCCCCAAGCGCTCACGCGGCCTCTCCCCCTACCCCCTCTCTCCTCCCCCCTCTCTTACCGATATAACCTCTTGCCACGGCAGCCCTTTTTTCCCACTTCAGCAATTGTTTCTTGCTGTGGTTGTCCCAGCTGATGACGGACGCTTGTGTTGCAATCGAAACGTCGTGGCTGTTTTATTTTATTTCTACCCACCGTGACTTTACCGAAAGAACCAAAGAATGTGTCGAGATGTTCAAACGCCAAATAGTTGACCTTTTGCAAGGCATCAAGTCTGCATTAACCACACAAAGTCACGGAGGTACAATATAATCAAAATATAATACATTTTAAAATAAACAAAAACTACGACGTTTCGATCACGACAGAAGCGATCGTCATCCTCATTCCTCCTGATGGGGGTTGACTTTCTTGAAAGTGCTCGCGAATGCAGAAACCTCATTCCGAAAACCAGCGGTTTACGTTCCTTGGTACGGGTGGCGGGGGGGGGAGAGAATTCATTCATCAGGTAGAGTCAGTGAAGGAGCGATTCGCCCCATACGTGTGACTTATCCACAAGAGGTTTTTGTTGGGTTAGATCGCGTGAATATAAATGTGTCGTTAAACCCGCCACCACCCGACACAGCCAATCAGTAAGGTGGCTGTCACATAAACAAAACGTGGCAATTAGTTACGAGTGTAGTGTATAGTGTAGTGTATACTGTAGCAGGGGCGGTTTCTTCATTAGGGCGATTGGGCGACGCACCACCAATGTCATTCAACCACGCTAGCCGTCACTGTGCCTCTGGATATAGTCCAATCAGCGTCATGTCACGTTCTGTGGAGTACCGCCTCTTTTTGGGCGATTTCACTCCGGCTGAGAATCGCCCCGAGTGGTCCCATAGACTTACATTCAAAGATGTTTTTTTTCGAACGGGGGGCGCTGCTATGCATTCTCTATGGCTTCCGGGAGGGCTCGCACTAACGTGCTTACGTCATCATACGTAAGCACGTTTCATCCAACAATATAATTTGTCGCCACCTAGTGGAATCTTTAATAAAATAAACTTGAGTGGATTGTATTAATAGTGAGTATAGAAACAAACAAGATGTATTGTAAGAGTCACTTTATTTTTCATTAATATTAAAGAAGTGAAGTTGCCTTTACATGCTTAAGCTGTTAATTTATCCATTGCATGGGTGGACCTTATCCTTATCAATCATCCAGACATTTGCCCCCCCCTGAGAGATTTTGCAGGAGCCGCCACTGTACTGTAGTGTATAGTGTAGTGTATAGTGTAGTATAGTGTGTATAGTGGTGTATAGTGTAGTGTATAGTGTGGTGTATAGTGTAGTGTATAGTGTAGTGTATAATGTAGTGTATAGTGGTGTGTAGTGTATAGTAATGTAGTGTATAGTGTAGTGTATAGTGTAGTGTATAGTAATGTGTAGCGTAATAGCGCCGGCTGGTGGACAGCAGCGGCAACTGCGGTGGACAGACAGCACACAAGCCGGTGAGGGTGGTGAGGGTGTGCACGGTGTGTGGGCAGAGCGGAGGAACTAGGGCAAGGGTCACGGAGGACCCCGTCTGGAGGCCCCTGGAACCTGCTGGTGGGTTCGAGAAGGGGGCGTGGTCAGGGGGGAGCCAGGACGCGCCGGGAGCATAAAAGGAGCCGAGAGCGGGGGGCTCAGGGCTGCCGGTGCTGGGAGTGGACTCGTCTCGTCGTTGCTGCCGTCTCCGCTAGACGTCGCGCTACAAGATAGTAGTTGGCTATCTCAGTCAGCGTCGTCAGTGTTAGACGACCAGTGTTGTGCACAGGCGACGCTGAGCTGTGGGGAGTGTGTGACGAGACCGTGAACGGTGTTAATAAAGGTGCCTCCTACAAACCTTGTCTCCGAATCACTGACACTACACTAGAACAGCACACTGGTGTGTTGGAGAGTAAACCCACGACAACGTTGACAAATCGAGTATCCCTACGTGTTCAATTGTGACCCCCTCGCGACAGAATTCACATTAACTCCTCTTGGCCGACACACGCCATCCATCTCGAGTGATTTTTTTTGAGCCACGGATCACGGGGGATGGCACCGTTCCTCAGGGAAGCGGTCCTCTCCGAACGTCGAATGCCAACTCAAGCGAGGGGAAATTTGTGCATCAAGAAATGGTAAATGTTTAATGGCGATGACTACAATTAATGAATTATACACAACCATGAGTGTTTTTTTTACCTTTGTTTAATGATGACGACGGACGTGGTGGTGAGGAATTTAGGATGACTCCTCAGGGAGATGCAGGCATCTGCGTAAACAGCTGTTATCACTTTAGTACTCAGGGGGGGTAGTGCATTGGCCGTCAAAACTTTCCCTTATTTTGAATCATTGACCCCACGGTCGACTCGTTTGTACCAAAATGTGTAGACGAGTTGATTGTAGTAAGCACGTATCAAGTTCAGAGCAGGATTACTGCGAGACTGAGGACAAAGCGGGCAGCCAAGGGGGCATTGCCTCATCTTCGCAGACAATTTCAAATGTATCCACAATGGAGTTTTTTGGGGGGTTAGGTTTTGTAACTAATTGGCACATTTAGTTTACGTGACAAACGTTACCGATTGGCTGTCGGGTGGTGGCGGGTTTAACAACACCATATCTTATATTTACACGATCTAACCCAACAAAAACCTCTTATGAATAATGTTGGTCGCGAAAACCTCCGACTACTACTGTGTGTTAAAGCTGCAAATGTAACATTCAGTGCGCACCTCCCCGGTGTCAGTGGCACTACAGTTGATCATCGATTATCCAGAATCACGCGATTATCCGGCTGCTGCTTCCAACATTATCCGGCGGTCCCGGGCCGATCCGGCAAAACCCGGCAAAACACCGCTCCAAAAGCTGTAACCAATCCGGCAATCGGCATCGTGTAGCGTGACCAAAAAAAGTAGCGACGTTTGATTTCGGTGTCTTATTGTAATGACAGGGTGACACCTGCTGGCCTGTGGGGGTAATTACGGTTGTAGCTGCATTACATAATGCCTTGTTATGAAGCGGCGTGTCTGGGGTAAAGGTCAAGGGCGGAGTCAGTCGAGAAGCTCCGGGAACCAACCAGAAGCTTCTGGAAAGGGGGCGTGGCCAGAGGTGGAGCCAGGCCGCGCCAGGCAGGTATAAGGAGCGCCGGACCAGAACTTCGGGGCTGTGAGAGTGGGGTCTGGGTCCTGGTTGCGTTGCTGCCGTCGTTATCTCTTCGTCTTCGACCACGCGGCTGTTCTTCTGCAAGACCAGCTTCGTCGCCGCCGCTACGCTCGTCAGCCAGCCAGCGTAGCTTAGGACGGAGATGGGCGACGTGTTTGGACAGCCGAAGTGTAGCCGCGTGACGAAGTGTATCGCCCCGTGGGCTCTTAATAAATAATAAGCCTTCTACTAGACGTGTCGGAAGTCACTCACTACATTATTATATTAAGTACATTATACACAACATTCAACTTAAACAATGAAAACACTGCACGTTTTATAAATATATATATATATCACTCCGAGATTGGAGTGGTATGGTAAATACGGTAACTTTTAAAATGATATTTATTTTCGTCTATTTGTATGTTTATTTAAAGCCAATTTCACATAGGAAACACATTTTAAACACTACAGAACATAAACACAACACCTACACACATGTTATGCAAGAATGTGCAAAAATTTGCTATTTTAAATAACGATTCGTCGCGATATTCCGACGTTTTTGAAAATCCGGCACCCACCACTCCGAAGCCGCCGGGATAATCGATGGTCTACTGTATAATCGATGGTCGACTGTATAATCGATGGTCGACTGTATAATCGATGATCTACTGAATGACTGATGATCTACTGGATGTACACTCGCGAATTCTGGAGTCCGGCGGGTCGCGGATAGCGAATTAGTGTCCAGGACGACATTTCGCAACTCGCGAAACATCCAGAATCCCCAACTTGTGCATGAAGCGAGGCTTTCCCGGACTCGCAATCCAAGTCGCTTCGCTCACAACGCTGCCGCTGCCGCTGCCGCCTTTGTGAAGTCACAGGAGTCAGTCACCAACCAGCACCAACCAGCACGGCCGTATTCACATTCCTGTTTAATTGCCCATGTTTCACAACGCAGCCGCCACGTTCGCCAGGGCGCACTCGGACATCCAGTACCCCCCATGCCTCAAAGCGAGCCGGGAAACTTAAATCGTAGCCGCCTATGCACCCTATGGAATGCCGTCGCATTGAATGGGTATTGCCACAATTGATACTTTGAACACCTTTTTGCCATCTTTGCAGCACTGGGAAATAATAATCAAACGCCCCCCGCCGCTCAAGTGATCTGCCACATCGGGATTACAGCCAGTTGAACACGTCGACTTGGAAAGTGTTGCAAATCATAAGTGCGGAAAGCAATCGTCAGCATTGCTGCTCAAGGGAATTGGTAGATACAATAGGACATGCCACTCGAAAACGTACACTTGATCGGTATTGCCATTGCGATCTCGTGCCCATTGCTGGAGTGAAGTGGAGGATAACGCGAGAGGTTGCAGGCCTCCATGTTTACGAACGATCGGTTTACGACGTTTTACATTCACACAATCGGCAAATTGTGGACCCATCTTCTTGGTTCTTTCGGTAAAGTCACGTAGAAGGGAAATAATAAATTATACATCAAATAAAAATTCTCACGACGTTTCGGCCACAACACAAGCAGCCGTCCTCAGGTGAAGAAACAGAGATGTCGGAAAGACAGCGTCCGAATGAACACCGCCAAGCTTTGCAGCGTATATTTAAGCTGGGTTAGAGGAGGAGAGTGCCTTGACAAAGGAATTTACATATCAACAGCGGAATTAAGCATATTGATGGAAAATGCAGATATGGGATTAGTCACTCCTTGTGGAATGTGTAGGTGGTGTTTACATATCAACCGCGGAATTAAACATATTGACTTTACCGAAAGAACCAAGAAGATGAATCCCTGCAGTCACGAAAGCTTTAAATCGAAAAATTGTGGACCGTTTTTTTTTACGATTAGCGAAATCGAATTTCACGCGGCATGCGATCATCAAACAGAGCGCAGTGCCATCCATCTGCGTCTGGGCATCTGTTCAGAAGAGCTTCATAGCTGATCAGATTCCTCCTGCTGCGGTCTCAATAAAGATTCTGATCTGCCAAGAAGTCACGGTGTCACGAAAGGGCAAGAGCAACGCCTCCACGTCGCCCCTCCAAGCATCCCAACGTGCAGCAGACATTTTGTCGAGCTCCCCTGAAAAGGTTACCACACCCGTCAACCCATGTGGTTTACCCGCATTATTGTACACGGGAATTAAGTTAACACAAATTTTACCTACAGTAAAACCTTCGATTGCGAGCACAATTCGTTCAGGAAATGTGTTTGTAATCCAAAGCACTCGTATATCAAAGCACTCGTACATCAGTAGTGATCACGTGATGCTCGGCAGACAAAGCGTCTACACGTACTGCTCGTATTGCAAGACTTCGCTCGTTTATAAATATTTATTTCACAAATTTGCTCCTCTTGCAAAACACTCGCAGACCAAGTTACTCGCAGTCCAAGGTTTTCCTGTCTGTGTTTGTGTTTCTCCCTTGTGATGGGGCTTTGTAAGATGAACGTTGAGATTTATAAGGGAACGGGGTGACCACTGAGGTCTGAGTTGGTCTGTGATGGCACTGAGGGGTTGACAGGTTTGCGTTAATTACATCTGTTTTGAATTATGATTCGATTGCTTTAATGTGTATGTTCATTATAATTATTCTATTGTAAACAGTTGTATAGGTGGGGTGTATTGTCAGAATCAGAATCTGTATTTATCCTGGAGGAATAACTGACTGTCTGAAACACAGCGCTAATTTTTAGCATTACATTGGTGGGGACTTTCCGATTTCCGAAATTTCGTTTTTGCTCGCGTTTCTTAAAACGAAACTATTTTTTGTATTTATCCAGGTACCTGGGCACTAACGATATCAGCTTAACGGAGTTGCAAATCACGTGGAAATTTACAGCAGCAGCAGCCAAAAAAATCCGAACGCACGTCGATTCTAAATGTGGACGGAAACACCAGAGGAGCCGCAGAAAAATCCACGCGACCACGGGAAGAGAGACACGCAAACTCCAAATATACAGCAGCAGGCGTCAGGGTCGGTATCAAACCCACAACCTCCTGTATACCAGGCGAGGCAGTCAACATCTCCGAGCCACAGTGATAATGATGATGAGAGAGAGACACGAAAACTCCAAATATACAGCAGCAGGCGTCAGGGTCGGTATCAAACCCACAACCTCCTGTATACCAGGCGAGGCAGTCAACATCTCCGAGCCACAGTGATAATGATGATGAGAGAGAGAGACACGCAAACTCCAAATACACAGCAGCAGGCGTCAGGGTGGGTATCGAACCCACGACTTCCTGTATACCAGGCGAGGCAGTCAACATCTCCTAGCCACAGTGATGATGATGAGAGAGACACGCAGACTTCAAATACAAAGCAGCAGGCGCCAGGGTGGGTATCGAACCCACAACCTCCTGTATACCAGGCGAGGCAGTCAACATCTAGCCACCGTGATGATGATGATGAGAGAGACACGCAAACTCCAAATATACAGCAGCAGGCGTCAGGGTGAGTATCGAGCCCACAACCTCCTGTATACCAGGCGAGGTAGTTAACGTCTCACCAACGCGTCCTTTTCCCAAGTCGGGGCTAGACCTGTGGAAAGTATTGCTTGAAAACTCACACTAAGAACCATCAGACAAAGACGGTCACCGCACCGCGCGGCGCTTGCAGATCCGCTTCTGCGGCCGTCTGGAATGCTCTTCCTTCAGATATCAGGAAGCCACTGGAGTTATGCACTTTTAAATCATCATCTACATTGACAAACGCACTTCTTTAGAACTGCTTGTTGCATTTAGTTTGTTGTCATTCCCCCGCACCTACGATGAGCACAGTAGGCTCCGTTACGGTGCGACAGAAGTTCAACACACACACACAGATACGTACTTGATAATAGGCAGCCATTACCATTTACAAATCCACACAGCATTGCTTAAACAAATTGGAATATACAATTAAACTTGGTCTCAGACAAATGCAAAAACAAACCATACAACTGGATCGGTGTGTACAGCCCTCTCATACTGTCTACTCCCCGTGTCTCCTCCCCGTGTCTCCTCCCCGTGTCTCCTCCCTCCCCGTGCTGTCTCCCCATGTCTCCCAGTGTCTCACAGTGTCTCAGAGTGTCTCCCAGTGTCTCAACAGTGTCTCACAGTCTCACAGTGTTTCCCCATGTCTCCCCGTGTCTCCCAGTGTCTCCCCGTGTCTCACACTATCTCTCCATGTCTCCCTGTCTGAATGTCTCCCCATGTCTCTCCGTGTCTCACAGTGTATCACAGTGTCTCACAGTGTCTCCCAGTGTCTCTCCATGTCTCCCCATGTCTCCCAGTGTCTCACAGTGTCTCACAGTGTCTCACAGTGTCTCCCCGTCTCAGTTTTTTCCAGTGTCTTACTATGTATGCCAGCATCTCTCAGTGTCTCAATTCGTCCCCCAGTGTCCCCCAGTGTCTCCCCGTGTCTCCCAGTGTGCCTTAAAGTATCTCCCATTGTATCACCGTTTCTCCCAGTCGCACCGCGTCTCCCCGTGTCCCCCCGTGTCACCCCACCCCCCACCGTGTCATATCCCAGCTTCACATTGTGTCTCCCCGTGTCTCCGAGTCTTTCCCTGTGTCACTCTCCCGTGTCTCCTCCCAGTGTCTCCCCGAGTCTCCCCCCCCCTGCCCACCCCGTGTCTCCGTCCCCGTGTCTCCGAGTCTCTCCCGGTGCCTCCTCCCCACTTCACAATGGCCGGGGCATCTCACAGAGCTCGCAGTGCGGGAGGCTGCCGTGGTTGGCGAACGTGCAGTAGATACAGTCCCACGAGCCCGCCTCCAACGCCTCCACCGCTCCCACCGCTCCCACCGCCGTCACCGCCCCCACCGCCGTCACCGCCTCCTCCACCTTCGTCTCGCTCCCCCCCTCTCCCGCCTTCGGCTTCGCGTGGCCGACTGCATGTGCACACAAAGGCAAAGGTCCCCCGTGTAGCCTTGAGAGACCGTCAGGGTGCGAGTGCTGTGAGTAACAAGCAGCAGCAGCGGAGACGGTGAAAGGCGGCCACTGTGGGGGGGGGGTGGCCGGCACGACACCACCCAGCCGTGGTTATGTTCACCACACACCGCGCCAGGTATTCGTTTGGGGCCGAGTCCACCTAGGGGACGGGTTAATCGCTACCATCGGTGTTGGTGGTGGCCGTGAGTGGGAATCGAACTCGGGTCTCTACCGGGTTTATAGCACAGTGCGCTCACCGCTGCGCCACCACTCCCCCCCCACACAAACACACAAAGATCCCCCGTGTAGCCTGTGACAGGCTGTAGGGGCAAGTGCTGTTAGCGAGTAGCAGCGTCTATGAAGGCCGCCACGACACACGAGGGGGCGGGTGGCCAACACCACGCCCGGCCGCCTTTGTCTCCCCAGTGGTGATGTTGACACAACGCACCAGGTACATAGTTGAGGCCGAGTCGACCCAGGGGAGGCCCAGGAATGGTTCGGAGCGGGAATCGAACTCGCGTCACCAGGTACGAGGCGCAGCACGCCGAGTGCTGCACCACCGACCCCCCATGCCGACATCCACATTCACGTCACCACGGTGCTTGTGCCAGGCCAGGTGCACTTCGAGGCCACGTGAAGCGTCAAAGGCTCTCTCCTGGTAGGAGGTCACGGGACAGACCCAGCAGGTGCCATGGGTCGGCACACTGAGATCACTGGCAGATGCACCATCTGTGCCCCCTATTGCGCCAACTCTATTGCATTTTAGCCGCCCGGCGCTCCGCTCGTTGTTGTGAGCGTCGCTCCTCCATCCTCCGTTGTTGCTGGAGGGCGACTGCCTCCAACTGCCCAGCAGCTACCTCGGTGGCCCATGAAGGTGGCAATTTCTGGTGCAGGCCAATCCGTTTGAAAGGCAATGCGGACACGATTATCAAAGCACGTTTGTTTGTGGTTAATGCAGACTTTGGTGATGCCTTGCAATAATCGGTATCGATTTGGTGTTTGAACATCTGAACACAACTCCGATGTTATTGGTGGAAAAGCTAATGCCTAATTCTTTAATCATCATCACCCCCCGCCCCCGACTGCAAAAACATTGTCAGAACCCTTCTAGAAACTTAGCGAGGCTTTTTTGGGTAACACACATGGGATAACAATCATAAAAATGAATAAAAATAATTGTCTGAAAACGTGACGCCATTTTGCGTAATTTCTGTGATGCCCCTGCCTATAGCGTCACTTCCTATGATGTCACTTCCTATGACGTCACTTCCTATGTCACTTCCTGTGTTTTTTCTCGCCAAAAGTATTGACATCGTGTGACATTATTTTAAATAGGCAAGGCCATATTTTCATCAACGGAACTTTATGGAAAATCTTACAAATGCTTTGGTCAATATTTTTTGCGTGAATCTGTGAATCGGATCGCTCACCTGTCTTCACTCGAGGTAGCTTGTGTCCAGGGTAACCCATGTTGTCATGGAAGTTTGAATTCACATCCGGGTCAAAGGGCATCCCTAAGGAATACACGGAGACATGTGAAGACACGCATCAGCTCCATCTCTGATGATGGGGACTGTGTCCAATTCTATTGAGGATTTGTGAGCTCCTCACACAATCCAGACATTAAAATAACAACACCAACAACTCAAACAAGACAAAGATGCACCGTGTAGCCTTAACAGACTGTTGGGGCAAGTGCTGTTAGCGAGCGTCTATGAAGGCCAGCATGGCACACTAGGGAGTGGGTGGCCAGCACCACTCTTAGCCACCTTTGTCTCCCCAGTGGAGATGTTTACACATCACACCAGGTATTCATTTAAGGCCGAGTCGACCTAGAGGAGGCCCAGGACCGGTACAGATAATCGTCACCGGTGTTGGCCGTGAGCAGCAATTACAGCGCACTAACCACTACACTACCACATACTCACTCGCACAGACACATAATCACACACCAAATCACTCTCACAAGTTCATAGGCTGCAAAGAAAGTCTAGCAGCCTCCTACCATTGTTATTGCGCTGATCTGGCCCATGCCTTCCAATCACTCCAGACCAGGTGTCTGCATCATGACCCGCTCGGACATGAAAGTCACCCTATCTCGAGGGTGGCGATGAAATAAAATATTGTACCTGTGTCTCCCAGGAGGTCAAGCTCTCTGCAGACACACGCCACGGAGACCTGCAGTCCCACACACAGCTTCCGCAGTCTCCACACCTCCTCCATCTGACGCGTACGTGGAGAGACACACGGGGAGAGCGGTGGCGACACGGGGAGAGAGACACGGGGAGAGAGGTGGCGACACGGGGAGAGAGACACGGGGAGAGAAGCACGGGGAAAGAGACACGGGGAGAGAGGT
Source organism: Lampetra fluviatilis (assembly GCF_964198595.1). NCBI lineage: Eukaryota > Metazoa > Chordata > Hyperoartia > Petromyzontiformes > Petromyzontidae > Lampetra > Lampetra fluviatilis. The sequence continues at coordinate 1,531,558 of NC_136329.1, forward strand.
GGAGACACGGGGAGAGACACACAGGGAGAGAGGTGGAGACACGGGGAGAGAGACACGGGGAGAAAGGTGGAGACACGGGGAGAGAGACACGGGGAGAGAAGCACGGGGAAAGAGACACGGGGAGACAGGTGGAGACACGGGGAGAGAGGTGGAGACACGGGGAGAGAGACATGGGGATAGATCCATGGGGGAGAGAGAGGGGGACACGCGGAGAGAGACACGGGATAAAGACACGGGGAGAGACACAGGGAGAGAGACATGCAAAAGACGGAGTAGTCAATTTTCCATCCACAGAAAATTGTACTTTGGTGATGGTAGTTGTAATGGTAGTTGTTGTGATAGTAATGGTGGTTATGGTAGTTGTAGTGATGATGGTAGTTGCGGCAGTGGTTGTAGTTTGAGTAACTCTATTGGTGGTAGTTGTAGTTTTCTTCTTTTGTATTTCTGATGTAGATGCGAGGCTACAACTGCAATTTCACGTTCAGGTGGTCAAGCCAAATAACTGCGTAAGGACCAGAGGAGTGGACCGTCGCTGTGATATCTACTTCGTATTTGTGGGTCGTCGGGCATTGTGTCATTATAAATGTTGTAGTCTGTTCTGGATGACCAAAGTCGCATGCTGGAGAGTTTTTAATCTTCCATTTGTGCACCAGGTATCCACATCTGCCTCGGTTTGTGTGGATCCAATTGAGGGTGGACCATGCGCTTCGCGAATTATAATTATTTAAGGTGCAGCAAATGGGTCCACAAGGACTTGCGTGAGTTCAAGCGTTGACGAGGAGTCTTACTGAGGTCCCAGTGAATGGGTGACTGTTTGCATCGAGTCGAAGGACTTCCCAGAGGGTTGCAGCGTTGCAGCTGATGGGTGGGGTTAGAGATTTGGCGACAGCACAGGCAACCACGGAGTTGGAGGTCGTCTTGAGGGTTCCAGTCATACACCACCAAATTGCAGTGTTCAGTTGGACATTAACAAGTCGAGAGGTGATGACTTCTGGTCTACACTGGTGCACAGCGTTCGGCTACAGAGGACACAAGCGCCATCGTTGATGTCCGCGGCACTGAGCGTGCTGATGCTCTCCAGCGAGTGTTTACAAGTTTCTGGAGCAGGTTTACCCTTGAATTTGGATTTAAAGCTTTCGTGACTGCAGGGATTCATATTCTTGGTTCTTTTGGTAAAGCCACGTAGAAGGGAAATAATAAAAGAATAAAAAGAATAAAACAATAAAATTAAATCACGACGTTTTGATTGCAACACAAGCAATCATCATCAGGTGTGAAAACCACAGCAAGACAATTTTTTAAAAAGTAGCGGATTTTTTTTTCACTTTTTTCAAATTGTCTTGCTGTGGTTTTCACACCTGATGATGATTGCTTGTGTTGCAGTCCAAACGTCGCGAGAATTTTATTGTTTTATTTTTATTATTTTATCATTTCCCTTGTACGTGACTTTACCGAAAGAACCAAGAATGTGTTCACCCTTGTTATGGTCTTGGCGGCTATCTTATGCAGGTGGCCATGGAAGATTCGTGTGAGGTCCTGCTTCACTCCCGAGGTAGGTCAGAGTGGGGTCGTGACGCACGGCGTTGCCGTAGGTCACTTTCGGGGTGTGCTTCGCGCTGATATTGTCAACGTGAAATTCAGCGACGATTTGTAGTTGTAGGGATTGGACTCGAGCCTCCATTTCTGGAAGTGTTCCCCCCTTGCTGTTTAGATCTTTGTTCAGAGTGGATTCGATGTCATTACAAGTGGCTGCTTGCGTTGCCAGGGCAAGGTCATCCGGGTATACAAATTTGCATAACCCAGTTGGCGGCACGTCGCTGGTGTAGAGACGTTGAAGAGCATTGGCGCCGGTACCAAACTTGGTTGCAATCCATTGTTGAGGAACCGAGGTGAGCTGGCGCTGTCACCCATATAGACAGCCTATTGCTCAGCATCGTCCATATCAGGTTTATTGTGTCGAGGCGAAGGATGGTCCTTGCGAGCTTCAACATCAAGCCCTTAATCCAGGCTGTGTCGTAGGACAACGACAAGTCCACAAAGGCCATGCAGGTCTTGGCCTTCTTCTGGAATACGGCCTCGATCTGCGTTGCAAGGGCCCCAAACTTCGTCACAGCAGCAGCTGCTGCGTCCAGGCCGAACTCCCAATGCTCGTTCTGCAGGGGATCACGGACTCCACGAGGGGGCCGATTCTCCGGAGGATGATGCATTCCAGGAGTTTGTAGACCGTGCACAGGAGTGGTATTGGCCGATAGCTTCCCGGGTGGTGGGTTGGTTTCCCCGGTCTGGGCGTGGCCAGAACCATCGCCTCCCGCCATACTTTTGGGATGCATCCGGTTTTCATGGTTTTGGTGTACAGATATTCCAGCCATTGGTGACCCTTAGGGCCTAAGTAATGAAGGAATTCTGGGGGATACCATCTCTGCCAGCAGCCTTGCCTTTCGTCATTGCAGCCAGACCCTCACTCACTTCCACTGTGCTGATGGAGGCAGGGTCTTGTGAAGAAATTTAGTCCAATGTCCGGTGTAATTTAGCAATGGATCTCTCGCTTAATATTTGCCGAGGAGTCCTTTTGTGTTCTCAAGTGTGTGAAGTCCAGGCCTTCAATGCACTCAGTCTACCGCTGACATCTGGCTGAGAGGCAGGGCCTTTCCAATCTTTGGGTTGCCCGACTGGTCATACTGTCGGAGCAGGTCCTGGGTCTCTTTTGTCCAGCAGGAAGTGGATTGTTTCTGGAAGCCTCGGGAGATGCCCTCCTTGGCAGCTGCAGTTAGGAGGCCAATAACACGGTGATAGCATCCTGGTGCCGCAATAATTTGACTCACCACTCTCTCTACAGCCTCTTTTTACGCACTTTATACAGGTAGGAACAACAGGTTCCACACTGCCCACCAGGGATTATTTGTCTGTCTGTCGTGCATAGCCACGCCCTCGATTTGTATTCCATAGAGCGCTTCGGACGGGCTCACCACCACGTGACGCGCCGCCCCACGCAGCTTGCGCCGCCCCACGCAGCTTGCGCCGCGTGACACGGATCGCACGAATGCGTCGTCCAACCAAGTTCCTACCTGCCCACTCCGAAGGAAAGTGTTTGAACTCACTCAGTCTGTTGTTGTTGTTGTCGTATCCTCAAATCTTGTAACTCAATTTTTACCCACTTTCCAATGTGGTATCGACTGCAAACTTGGTATACTTATGTCATACTGATGACAATACTATATTCTATCATAAAAAAAAACATTTTTAAACAAACTTTTTTACATGTTATGTTTCGGCTTAGCTCTAATTGTCCACGGTAAACTGACGTTGGCTGTAATTGACCACGCGCTCCCTTACGTTATGGCAAGCTTCGGGACCACTTCCTGGAGTCGTGGAGTTCTTCCATTACTAGTACGGTACATTTCATTAAAGCATGTTTAAAAAAGTTTTTAAAAATATTACTTATTAGTGGTCCCAGTCAGCTTTGACCAGGTTCCACCTTGGCAATTGTTTAGACAGAATCACGGGGATTTCGATGATGTGGGTGATGTGGGTGATGATGTGGGCGATGATGTGGGCGATGATGTGGGCGATGATGTGGGCGATGATGTGGGCGACGATGTGGGCGACGATGTGGGCGACGATGTGGGCGATGATGTGGGTGACGATGTGGGCGACGATGTGGGCGATGATGTAGGTGACGATGTGGGTGCCGATGTGTGTGACGATGTGGGTGACGATGTGGGTGACGATGTGGGTGATGATGTGGATGTGGGTGATGATGTGGGTGATGATGTGGGTGACGATGTGGGTGACAATGTGGGTGACGATGTGGATGATGTGGGTGATGATGTGGCTGATGATGTGGGTGACGATGTGGGTGACGATGTGGGTGACGATGTGTGTGACGATGTGGGTGATGATGTGGGTGATAATGTGGATGATGATGTGGGTGATGATGTGGGTCACCCAACAAGATGACTCTGTCCCGAGTGGCCACTTTTGCCAGCACCTGTGACAGGAGGTCATAGAAGGCATCTGACTCATCGGCTTTGCCTGCATCCCTCCACGGATGTTCGTCTTCGGTGGGGGCATAAGTAACCACGACCACCACTCCTCGCCTCTGGTTGATGGGAAGGCGAGCCCAAAGTATCCTGGGGCTTACAGCTTCACACAACTCACCGCCACGCTCCCACGCCCCCTTCATTCTTTTGTTCAAAAGAAGAGCCACACCCTGTTGTTTGGCAGTCTCCTGCCCCGAGTAGAGGACTGTCCACCCCTCATGGTGGCAGGAGCCAGAACCGGTCCACCGGACCTCCTGAATGCCACAGAGATCCAGGCGGTACCGGTCCAGCTCCCGACAAAGGAGTGGCAGCCTCTCCTCTGCGGTGAGCGTTCGAAAATTCCACGTGGCCATCCGTAGTGGCTTTTCGTTGTTTCTGGAGGAGCCCCGAGGGTGAAAATTCAATCTCCTGGCTCCGCCAATTGGGGTTTGGCTAGGAGACGTCATAGACGCCTGTCCCCCCGGGGGCCTCCGGCACAAGCTTATTTGTTACAGATTTATGTTTAATTCGTAGTTTCGTGGTAATAAATTGAGGGTGGAGGGGTTACCAGCCCCTCGCACCCATCCAGAGCGCCCGTTTAGCCACTGTGGTGGTCACAGATGCCATGAGGGGAGAGGCCAATGAGGCGTTAGCCCTCCCCCACAGCACTGTCCACGACAGTGTTGCCCGTCCGGCACCGCGAGGAGGTAGGAGGTTGTTTTGCCGGACCATGCCCGAGTTGGTCATGATGCTGGCACCTGGTCTGGAGTGATTGGAATGCATGGGCCAGATCAGCTCAATAACAACGGTAGGAGGCTGCTAGATTTTTGTGCAGCCCATGGGCTTGTAATTACCAACACGCTCTTCCGGCATCGGCGCATCCACACAACATCATGGATGCATGCCGGGTACAAGCAAGAACAGCTGCTGGACTACATAGTGACGGACCAGGGGATGCAAGCACATGTCCTTGACACCAGGACCTACCGTGGAGCTGATCTGTCCTCTGACCATCGACTAGTCATCTGTAAGATGCGCCTGCCATTCTTCCGCTCCGGTGGTGGGTGTACACCCAGGACCCCATTCCAACCTAAAGTGGCCTGGTCTCAGTTAGCTGATGAAAGTTGCAAGCGAGAATTTCATCATCGCTTGCAGCTGGGGTTGGCATCATCCCCCACGCCTCCTGATGTCGAGGGTAAATGGGCGAGGTTTAGGACTGTGACTCATGCAGCTGCAATGGCTGCTTTGGGTACGCGGTCCAGACCTCCCCAGAAACCCTGGCTGACAGAGGAGGTGTTCAGGTTAGTTGAGAAAAAGCGACAGGCCCACTCTCATCGGCTACAGCATCCGACTTCAGAGAATGAGGAGGTTTACCGCAGCCTTCGCTCGGAGGTTCGGAGAGCCGTAAGGCGCTGCAAGGATGGGTGGTGGTCACGGGTTGCTGAGGAGATGGAGTCTGCCTCAGTGGCTCGCGATCACAAATCACTATTTAACTCCACCAAAAAAGTAACCTGCAGCGTCACACCTATTACCATCATTAGGGGAAAAAAACGGTGATCCAATCTCTGACCCCCAAGGAACAGGTTTGCAGATTTGCTGAGCATTTCTGTGAGGTCCTGGGGGAGGGGAATTCACTCAGCCAGGAAAACATCATGGCACAAAGTGGGGATAACCCTGCTGAGGCTGCGGTGCCTCAAATATTGGAAGAGGTCACCCCCTGTGAGTGGCTGGCTGAGGTGCCATCTGTTGAGGAAGTACTGAAGGCGATCCGGAGTCTGAGACTAGGAAAGGCACCGGGCAGAGATGATCTCCCAAGCGAAATGCTCAGGGAGGGTGGCGTTTGTGCACAGACTGCCCTACATGACATCATAACAGTCTGGACCACTGGACGGGTTCCGCAGGATTGGAAGGAAGCCCTGGTGGTTCCCCTCTTTAAGAAGGAGGACAGCACAGACTGTAACAACTACAAGGGCATCTCACTCCTCAATGTGCCGGGAAAGGTCCTGGCAAGGATTATTCAACATCGCCTTGCTAGGCACGCTGAGGAGAGGCTTGCGGAGCCCCAATGCGGTTTCAGGAAAGGGCGGTCCTGCACGGATGCCATATTTTCTGTCCGTCTGCTACAGCAGAGGTGTAGGGAATTCCAACAAGACCTACATCTCTGCTTTATTGACCTGGTCAAGGCCTATGATACCATCAGTAGGCCTGGGCTCTGGGTTGTTCTTCGTGCTTTCGGAGTCCTTGACCCTCTGCTCACGATCATTAAGGACCTTCATGATGGTGAGCGGGCCCGGGTGAAACTACGTGGCCGGGAGTCAGAGCCTTTCCCTGTACACTTTGGGGTGCGACAGGGATGTCCTCTGGCTCCCACATTATTTAACATCTATTTTGACCACGTAGTTTGTGAAGCCTTCAATAGCTGTATCGAGGGAATTTCCATTTGGTACAGATATAATGGGAGGCTGATCGATGCCCGGGTGCGATCAAGGGATGGCTCCCTATTGGTCAACCACGTTATGTATGCCGATGATTTGGTAATAGCTGCTCATTCAGAGGAGGAGTTGGAGACGCTGCTGCTGCTGAGACTGGAGCGTGCCACTAAGAGGTGGGGCCTTGCCATCAGCCCCACCAAAACTAAGCACCTGCCTGGGTATTTTGCAGAGGTGGGACAAAGTCATTGTTATGCAAGTCCAAGTCGAGTCGCAAGTCATCAAATTCATGACTCGAGTCTGACTCGAGTCCAAGTCACATGACTCGAGTCCACATCTCATAGGTGGGACAAAGTCATTGTTATGCAAGTCCAAGTCGAGTCGCAAGTCATCAAATTCATGACTCGAGTCTGACTCGAGTCCAAGTCACATGACTCGAGTCCACACCTCTGGTATTTTGTACCATCGGGCACTCCACCCCCACAACTCCCAATCGGTGATGGGGCAGTAGTGGAGAGAGTGGAGAGTTTCCCATACCTGGGCAGTGTGTTTATGACCGGCTCCAGTTTAACAGCAGAGGTCTCACTCCGAATCAGTCGAGCAGCAATATCTTTTCATCGGTTGCACAACGCTGTGTGGAAGCTAGCTGGTCTGTCGCTCCGCACGAAGCTTCAGGTCTTCTCGGCCAGTCATTCCCTCCCTTCTCTACACTTGTGAAACGTGGACCCCCCTAATGGAGCATCTTTGCCGGTTGGAAACATTTAGGCTGGCCTGCCTACGATCCATCCTGGGTTTAACCAGGCTGGATTGTGTGAGGAACTCACAAATCCTTGAAAGATCTGGGCAAAGTCCCATCGGTGAGCTCCTCCGGCAGGCAAGGCTGTGGTGGCTGGGTCACGTAGCCCGCATTCCCAGCCACCGCATGCCTAAACAGCTTTTGTTCGGCCGGATCGAGGGGGCTAAACGGGCGCGGCACGGGCTAGAGAAGAAAAGGAGTGATGTGGTACAGGAGGACGTGGAGCTGAGTGGACTTGCTGATGACTGGTATCAGCGGTGTCAAGATCGGCCTCTGTGGAGGAGGCTTGTGAAGGACGCTACTGGGCAGTTGGAGGCAGTCGCCCTCCAACAACAACGGAGGTCGGAGGAGCGACGCTCACAACAACGAGCGGAGGTGGCGAAAGCACAGCAAGTTGGTACAGTAGGGAGCACAGGTGGTGCATCAGCCAGTCATCTCGGTCATCTCAGTCAGTCGACCCGTGGCACCTGGGTCTGCCCCGTGACCTCCTGCCAGCGGGCGTTCGACACTTCACGTGGCCTCAAGGTGCACCTAGCCTGGCACAAGCGTCATGGTGACGTCACCACCACTTAGTGGCGAATGGCGGTTGTTGTTGTTGTTGATGATGTGGGTGATGATGTGGGCGATGATGTGGGTGATGATGTGGGTGATGATGGGCCAATGTTGACTTTCGGGGACACTCACGGGGAGTATTTTGCGGCATGCGTGAAGTATGCTCCCACTTTGATCTTTGGAAACGATGGCGAGAGGGGTCCAGCTTGTAGTCATGTTGCCAGCAAGCCGAGTGGAAAGTTGCTTGCTGCTTGGGATCGGCAACCAGGTGCAGATCTTCAGCGGGCATCCAGTCCGGCGAGGTCTTCGCCCTCGGCCTGATCTACTGCAGAGTCCCACATAGTACGGTAGCTGTCAAAGTCGCCAACGTATAGGGCTGGGATTGGTCCACTTGAGAGCGCCGGCTTTGGCCATTTTTAATGAGGGGCCTTGTACACGTTGGCGATGTGCAGCTCCCACCCTATCTTGATGCCGGTGGTGTAGGTGGCTTCTTTTTCAGTTGGTGGGAAGGCGTCGTGTTTACGTATATGGACAAACCATATTTCAGGTGGTAATGGCTCATCGTGAGGTTGGATCCATGGATGCGGCAGCGACTGACACGTAGGGGCATCAAGACGTGGGTTTCTTGGAGCGTCAGGACATCAATGTTGTGGGTTTTCATTACAATCGCAAGGCACTCAGTCCTTCACTTGGGAAAGTCCCTCAATGTTCAGTTGGATGATCCTTGTCCCAGGACCTATCTGATGCGTTGTTTGGCTCTGAAGAGGGCCGCTTGCTTAGTTTTTATTGTTACTCTGGAGACTGGGAGATCGATAATGGATGTTCGGTCAACATACTGATAGAATTCGTCGTGATTTCTCACCTAACGGAGTGTGCTGCATGAAGGCTGCCATATTTTCATTCCCAGTGGTACTGATGGTAGTTGTAGTGGTAGTTGATGGTGTATTCATATTCTTAGGGTTTTTTTTCGATAAAGTCACGTAGGTAAAAATTTTACATAATAAAAGTAAAATAAAAAATAAAAATCACGACGTTTCGGAGGCAACACAAGCTTCCTTCTTCAGGTGGAACCGTCACAGCACGATTGCTGTATCAAGTAAGAGAAATTCCAAGAGACCCGACCTTGTATATATACTGGTTGAGGGTGGGAGGAGCCAATGTAGGCGCCTGGATCGGAGTTTTGTATTATTATTATTGTGAGTTTGGTGCGGCTGAGGCTGCTGCTAGGAATGAGCCTTGTTGTGTAGACTGGTTGAACTGGGAGATACCAGAGTTGTTGAGGTGCGGCTGCTGTAAAGGTGCGGCTGCTGTAAATGGGACTGAGCCTTTGTTATGTAGATGAAACAGCCATTTGCTATGTTGCTGGGATTAATTCTAGATTTGCCAAACATATGTGGTAAAACTTAAAGCAGGAAACCAGTGTGTGAAAAAACAAGAAACTGTACGGTAACTGAAGAATGGTGCCTGTCAAATAAGATGGTCCAAATATGTGTAGTTACATCTTTTTTGCATGGTTAATAACATCTTTCCAATGATTACTCAGTTTGTACCCATCATCACGGTTGAAATTATGTCTGTGTTTGTATATTTGGATGGCTTCATGTACAAACCTTTGATGGTAGCCAGGAGGTTTGCAGAGTACCTTGGTCTCGGAAAAAACAATCTCATGAGAGCCCACAGCGTTGTAGCAATGATCGGCAACGGCAGAAGAATCAGTTTTGCCGTGTTTCAGATCTGACTTGTGCTTGCGGACATGATCAGAGATATGATGTTTCGTTTCTCCAATGTAACAATCACCACAGCTGCAACTCAGTTTGTAGACTCCAGGGTATTGTAAGCCAGGAATGACATCTTTCACATATGGAATTAGATCACGGATTTTATGTACTGTACTGAATCGGACTTGGATCTTATGTTTGTTTAGAATTTTGGAGATCTTTTTGGTCACGCCTGCTATGTATGGCAACGTGATAGTTTTGATCGGAGTTTCAAGTGGCTGTTTCTGTATGGTGGGAGAAACAGCTTGGCGGATGGTGCGGTCAGAGTATCCGTTCATCCTGAGGGCCCGATGTACATGTCTTAATTCACTGGCCAGGTGGTGTTGGTCAGACATGCCATGAGCTCTGTGGTATAGCGTTTTGATGAGATAATTGTTTTGAGATGGGTGGTGGTGGGAATCAGGTTTCAAGTAGGAATCTGTGTGGGTGGCTTTCCTGTAGACAAAATGTCCCAAGGATCCGTCAGGTCTCCTCTCAAACAAAATATCTAAGAATGGTAGTTTACCATCTTTCTCCACTTCCATGGTGAATCTGATGGATGGGTGTCTGGAATTGATGTGGTCCAAGAAGTGGTTCAATGCTGGGAGGCCATGTGGCCAAATGACGAAAGTGTCATCCACATACCTCTTCCACAGGGAAGGACGCAGGGTGGATGTCTGGATGGCGTCTGATTCAAACTTTTCCATGAACATGTTGGCTATCACTGGTGACAAGGGGGAGCCCATAAGGGTACCCACATTCTGTTTGTAGAAGGTGCCATTCCAGGTAAAATAAGTGTTGGTGAGGCAATGCCTAACCAGCGCAGGTACATCCGAATTTAATCCATGTTGGACCAAGTGCTCAATTATTGTAAGGGTGTCAGGTACTGGGACTTTGGTAAACAGAGATACTACATCAAAACTGACGAGGATATCATCAGGAGATAGTACCATGTCCTTGACCATAAAGACTAATTGGGTTGAGTTGAGTACTGCCGAAGAGGTCTTGCCTGTGAAGGGAAGCAGAGTATCTGATAGAAAACTGGCTAGTTTGTAGGTAGTAGAGTTGATTGTCGACACGATGGGTCATAGCGGGGTGCCTTCTTTATGGATCTTGGGAAGACCATAGAGTCTGGGAGGTCTTGCCGCTGATGGTTTTAGAGAGGGACGTTTGGTTGATGGTGGTTGTAGTGGTAGTAGTTGTAGTGGTAGTTGTAGTGGTGGTAGTTGTAGTGATAGTAGTTGTAGTGGTGGTAGTTGTAGTGATAGTTGTAGTGATAGTAGTTGTAGTGATAGTAGTTGTAGTGGTAGTTATGATTGTGGTGGTTGTAGTGGTAGTGGCATTCACCATGAGACCCATGTCTCCGCGTGTCTCCGTATCTCGGTGTCTCCGCGTCTCCGCATCGCACACCTCCAGTCTCAGCTTGTCCCGTGTCTCCCCGAGTCTCCGCGTCTCCTCCACCAGAGACTGGAAACGCAGCGTCTGGTGGCGCAGCAAAGCTGAGACACGGGGAGACACAGTCACACACGGAGACACACGGAGACACACGGAGACACACGGAGACACACGGGGAGACACACGGGGAGACACACGGAGACACACACGGAGACACACATGGAGACACACGGAGAGACGCAGTCACACACGGAGACACACGGGGAGACAGGGAGACGCAGGCACACACAGAAACACACGGGGAGTCACATGGGGAGACACACGGAGACACACGGGGAGACAGAGGGAGACAGGGAGACGCAGGCATATGAGTACAAGGGACAGAGACATGTCCCTGTGTCTCCCTATCCCCGTGTCTGCCTGTCTTACTGTGTGTCTCTTTCCACGTCTCCCTGTCTCCATGTCTCCTTCTCTCCCCGTCTGTGTGTCTCTCTCGTATCTCCCTATCCCCATGTCCAAGTGTCTCTCTGTGCGTCTCTCTCCATGTGTCTCTGTGTGTCTCTCTCTCTCGTGTGCCCCTATCCCAAGTTCCCGTGTCTCCCTGTCTGTGTGTCTCTCTCTGTCTCTCTCCATGTATTCTTGTCTCTGTGTCTCTGTCTCCATGTCTGTCTGTGTGTCTCTCTCTGTCTCTCTCTCCATGTCTTCTTGTCTCTGTGTCTCTCTCCGTGTCTGTCTGTGTCTCTCTGTGCGTCTCTCTCCATGTGTCTCTGTGCGTCTCTCTGTGTGTCTCTCTGTGTCTCCCTGTCTCTCTGTGTCTCTCTGTGTGTCTCTGTGTGTGTCTCTCCATGTCTCTCTCTGTCTCTCTCCATTTTTCTCTGTGTGTTTCTCTGTGTGTCTCTCTGTGTGTCTCTGTGTGTCTCTCTGTGTGTCTCTCCACGTGTTTCCACGTCTCACCATCCTCGTACGAGTCGCGCATCGCCATCTCCACAAGCTCCTGGTTCAAGTTCTTCTCCAGCTGCTGCTGCTGCTGACGCTGCTGTTGTAGTGTTACCGATTGTTGCCGTGTAAACTGCTGCTGCTGCTGCCGATGATGATGCTGGTACTGCAAGTACTGCTGGTACTGCTGGTACTGCTTCTGTTGCTGTTGCAGTAGTGGTGGCGGCTGTACATCCGGCTGTTGTGGGCTGTGCTTTGGTTGTGATGTCCCATGCTGCGACCGTGTGGGCGACGACTGATGGAGCGAGTGCGGCTGTGGTTGTGCGTACTGCGACTGTTGTGGTTGTAGTGGTTGTTGTAGTGGTTGTTGTGGTGGTGGTTGTTGCTGCTGTGTGTAGTACTGTTGCGGTGAAATCTGACGGTGTTGGCTGTACTGCAGCTGCTGTTCCTCCGTGTACTGCGAATGTTGAATGTGATCTGCCTGTTGCTGTGTGTACGGCTGTTGTTGAGTGTACTGGGTGTACGGCTGTTGTGCATAGGGTGGTTGTGCATACGGTGGCTGTAATTGCTGTGTGTAATCCATCTGGACATGCTGCTGTTGAGTGTACAACTGTTGCTGTTCCTGTGTGTGCTTTTGCTGTTGTGGAGATAGTTGTTGTTGTTGTGTGTGATATTGTTGTGGAGATAGTTGTTGTTGTTGCTGCGTGTGATATTGTTGTTGTGATGGTTGTTGTTGTTGTTGTGGTTGCTGCGTGTACTGCAGTGAAGGTTGTAATGGCGATTGCTGCCGTGCGTACTGCGGTGATGAATGTTGTGGTTGTTGTTGTTGTGGTTGTTGTTGTTGCTGTGTGTACTGCGGTGGTGGCGATGGTTGTTGTGTTTGTGGTGGCGACTGTTGCGCGCAATTTTGTTGTGCCTGCTGTGCGTATTGTTGTTGAGTGTACTGCGGTTGTTGTTGTTGTGGTGGTTGTTGATGTGTGTACTGCAGTGAATGTTGTGTTTGCTGTGTGTACTGTGGTGAATGTTGTTGTTGTTGTTGTTGTGGTGGTGGTGTGTACTGTGGTGATGGTTGCTGCTGTGGGTACTGGGGTTGTTGTGGTTGTTGTTGTTGTGGTGTGTAAAGCAGCGATGGTTGCTGCTGTGGGTACTGTGGCGAATGTTGTTGTTGTTGTTGTGGTGGTGTGTAAAGCAGCGATGGTTGTTGTTGTTGTTGCTGCTGTGTGTACTGCTGTTGTTGTTGCTGTTTGTACTGTGGTTGTTGTTGTTGTTGTGGGTACTGCAGTTGTTGTGGTTGTTGCTGCTGTGTGTACTGCAATTGCTGTTGATGTGTGTGTTGTGGGGATTGTTGTGGATACTGCGGTTGTTGTGGCGGTGGTTGTTGCTGTGTGTACTGCGGTTGTTGTGGTGGTTGTTGTTGTAGGTACTGCGATTGTTGTGGTCTGTACTGCAGCTGTTGTTGTGGTGGTTGTTGTTGTTGTGGGTACTGCAGCTGTTGTTGTTGTTGCCCCGTAGCTGTAAGTGTCAGGAATGAGTTGGAAGTGCCACAGGGAGCCTGCGGGAAAACTCCGGGAGACTTCTCGCGGAGCCCCAGCGGAGGGGTCGACGCTCCGGGAGACTTCTCCCGGTACCCCAGCGGAGGGGTCGACGCTCCGGGAGACTTCTCCCGGTACCCCAGCGGAGGGGTCGACGCTCCGGGAGACTTCTCCCGGTACCCCAGCGGAGGGGTCGACGCTCCGGGAGACTTCTCCCGGTACCCCAGGGGAGGGGTCGACGCTCCGGGAGACTTCTCGCGGTACCCCAGCGGAGGGGTCGACCCTCCGGAAGACTTCTCACGGTACCCCAGCGGAGGGGTCGACGCTCCGGGAGACTTCTCCCGGTACCCCATGGGAGGGGTCGACCCTCCGGGAGACTTCTCCCGGAGCCCCAGCGGAGGGGTCGACATTCCCGGATTTCTCGACGACGGTGGCGATGGCAGTGACGGCTTTCCCAACGCGGCACTCGGAATTCCGGAGGTCCACGGTGAAGCCGCCCAGAGCCCTCCCGGGGAAGGAGCAGAGATTCCTGCGGAAGTCTCGGACTCCCCCCACGCAGCGCTCGGCATTCCCCATGCGGCCGCTGCCAACGTTCCGGAGGAGGGAGACGGGAACGGAATTCTCCAGGAAGGAGGCGCAATTTCCACGGGGCCAGGAGCCGGAATTCCCACGGGGTGAGCGGCCACGTTGTCGAAGGACCGTGCCGGCGACGCTTGGGCCCAGCGTTCTAAGAGCCCGGGGGAAGAAGATCTGCGGGGGGCCGAGGCGGAAAGGGGGTCCAGTTGCCAAGGGAATGCCGGCGCCCGCTCACAACCGCCATCCGCCTGCGGTGCACGGAGGGGCTGTGGCGGAGAGGCTGACGGTGGCGTCGGGCCGTTGCCCGACTGTCGATTCCACAGTAGCCAAGCGGTCGACTGCTGGCTCGGGTGTAGCGGAGAGACTGAATGTGGTATGGGGTTGTTGTTCGACTGTAGGCCCGGCTGGAAGTCCGCGTGTAGAAGCGACGTTGTCTGTGCGTCGTAGCCCGGCTGTCGGTCCGCCTGTAGCGGAGGGACCGCCGGGTTCGGCCGCTGGTCGGGGCGTAGCACGGGAGGCGGCCACCGGTTGGGCTGTAGCGGCGAGCACGCCTGCAGTTCGTAGTTGGGCTGTAGTGGAGTCAGAGTAGGGGGCTGAGCGGCGTGGAGCGGATTTGACCGCAGCGGGGAGACGGCCTGTACCCTCGGCGACGGCCTCTCCGGCTGTAGCCAAGAGACCGAATGCGCCGACGGGTTTGCCTGTAGTTCGGAGTGCGGCGGAGAGGCCGGTCGAGAGGCCGGCTGTAGCTCGGCCTGTAGGGGACCGACCGCCTGTGTCTTGGCGACCGCCTGCTGGTCTCGGGGGAGCTTAGGGGCTGCCTGTAGACTTGGGTTCGGGGGACAGGGTGACTGTTGCGTGGGCTGTAGGCGAGGCTGTAGCGGGGACACCGCCTGTACCCTTGGGTTTGCCTGTTGGCCCGAGTGTAGTGGTGGCGATGGTGTTGATGGTTGAAGTGGTATTGTTGATAGTGATAATGGTGGTGATGTTGTTGTTGTTGCTGCTGAGTTTGATGTGAGTGTTGAGGGTGATGACGATGTTGTTGTTGTTGTTGATGTTGTTGATGCGTCACAATCCAGGTTGGGTTGCGTTTCCTTCGTGACCAGATCGGACGACGTCATCATCACTGCAGCCATCACAACGCTGAAACACAAACACACGTGTGAGTCTGAGTCTGTGTGTGGTGAATCTGTGAGTCTATAGATCTGTGTGGTGAGTCTGTGGGTCTGTGTGGTGAGTCTAAGGGTCTCTGTGTAGTGGGTCTATGGGTCTCTATGTGGTGAGTCTGTGGATCTCTGTGTGTGGCGAGTCTATGGGTCTCTGTGTGGTGAGTCTGTGGGTCTCTGTGTGGTGAGTCTGTGGGTCTCTGTGTGATGAGTCCGTGGGTCTCTGTGTGAGTGAGTCTGTGGGTCTCTGTGTGGTGAGTCTGTGGGTCTCTGTGTAGTGTCCATGGGTCTCTGTGTGAGTGAGTCTATGGGTCTCTGTGTGGTGAGTCTATGGGTCTGTGTGGTGAGTCTGTGGGTCTCTGTGTGGTGAGTATGTGGGTCTCTGTGTGGTGAGTTTGTGGGTCTCTTTGTGATGAGTCTGTGGGTCTCTGTGTGGTGAGTCTGTGGGTCTCTGTGTGGGTGTCTATGGGTCTCTGTGTGGTGAGTCTGTGGGTCTCTGTGTGGTGAGTCTGTGGGTCTCTGTGTGGTGAGTCTGTGGGTCTCTGTGTAGTGAGTCTGAGTCTCTGTGTCTCTGTGTGTCTATGAGTCTGTAAGTCTGGGTCTCTGTGTAGTGAGTCTATGTGTTTGTGTGTCTATGGGTCTCTGGGTCTCTGTGTGGTGAGTCTGTGGATCTCTGTGTGGTGAGTCTGTGGGTCTCTGTGTGGTGAGTCTGTGGGTCTCTGTGTGTGTCCATGGGTCTCTGTGTGAGTGAGTCTGTGGGTCTCTGTGTGGTGAGTCTATGGGTCTCTGTGTGGTGAGTCTGTGGGTCTCTGTGTGGTGAGTCTGTGGGTTTCTGAGTGGTGAGTCTGTGGGTCTCTGTGTGATGAGTCCATGGGTCTCTGTGTGAGTGAGTTTGTGGGTCTCTGTGTGGTGAGTCTGTGGGTCTCTGTGTAGTGAGTCTGTGGGTCTCTGTGTAGTGTCCATGGGTCTCTGTGTGAGTGAGTCTATGGGTCTCTGTGTGGTGAGTCTGTGGGTCTCTGTGTGGTGAGTCTGTGGGTTTCTGAGTGGTGAGTCTGTGGGTCTCTGTGTGATGAGTCCATGGGTCTCTGTGTGAGTGAGTTTGTGGGTCTCTGTGTGGTGAGTCTGTGGGTCTCTGTGTAGTGAGTCTGTGGGTCTCTGTGTAGTGTCCATGGGTCTCTGTGTGAGTGAGTCTATGGGTCTCTGTGTGGTGAGTCTATGGGTCTGTGTGGTGAGTCTGTGGGTCTCTGTGTGGTGAGTCTGTGGGTCTCTGTGTGATTAGTCTGTGTGTCTCTGTGTGATGAGTCTGTGTGTCTCTGTGTGGTGAGTCTGTGGGTCTCTGTGTAGTGAGTCTCTGGGTCTCTGTGTGGTGAGTCTGTGGGTCTCTGTGTGATGAGTCTGTGGGTCTGTGTGGTGAGTCTGTGGGTCTCTGTGTGGTGAGTCTGTGGGTCTCTGTGTGGTGAGTCTGTGGGTCTCTGTGTGGGTGTCTATGGGTCTCTGTGTGGTGAGTCTATGGGTCTCTGTGTGGTGAGTCTGTGGGTCTCTGTGTGAGTATGTGGGTCTCTGTGTGGTGAGTCTGAGTCTATGTGTGAGTGAGTCTGTGAGTCTATGGGTCTCTGTGTGGGTGTCTATGGGTCTCTGTGTGGGTGTCTATGGGTCTCTGTGTAGTGGGTCTGTGTGTGGTGAGTCTGAGGGTCTCTGTGTGATGAGTCTGTGGGTCTCTGTGTGATGAGTCTGTGGGTCTCTGTGTGGTGAGTCTGTGTGTCTCTGTGTGGTGAGTCTGTGGGTCTCTGTGTGATGAGTCTGTGTGTCTCTGTGTGATGAGTCTGTGGGTCTCTGTGTGGTGAGTCTCTGGGTCTCTGTGTGGTGAGTCTGTGGGTCTCTGTGTGATTAGTCTGTGTGTCTCTGTGTGATGAGTCTGTGTGTCTCTGTGTGGTGAGTCTGTGGGTCTCTGTGTAGTGAGTCTCTGGGTCTCTGTGTGGTGAGTCTGTGGGTCTCTGTGTGATGAGTCTGTGGGTCTGTGTGGTGAGTCTGTGGGTCTCTGTGTGGTGAGTCTGTGGGTCTCTGTGTGGTGAGTCTGTGGGTCTCTGTGTGGGTGTCTATGGGTCTCTGTGTGGTGAGTCTATGGGTCTCTGTGTGGTGAGTCTGTGGGTCTCTGTGTGAGTATGTGGGTCTCTGTGTGGTGAGTCTGAGTCTATGTGTGAGTGAGTCTGTGAGTCTATGGGTCTCTGTGTGGGTGTCTATGGGTCTCTGTGTAGTGGGTCTCTGTGTGGTGAGTCTGAGGGTCTCTGTGTGATGAGTCTGTGGGTCTCTGTGTGATTAATCTATGGGTATCGATGTGGTGAGTCTGTGGGTCTCTGTGTGGTGAGTCTGTGGGTCTCTGTGTGTGGCGAGTCTATGGGTCTGTGTGGTGAGTCTGTGGGTCTCTGTGTGGTGAGTCTGTGGGTTTCTGAGTGGTGAGTCTGTGGGTCTCTGTGTGATGAGTCCATGGGTCTCTGTGTGAGTGAGTTTGTGGGTCTCTGTGTGGTGAGTCTGTGGGTCTCTGTGTAGTGAGTCTGTGGGTCTCTGTGTAGTGTCCATGGGTCTCTGTGTGAGTGAGTCTATGGGTCTCTGTGTGGTGAGTCTATGGGTCTGTGTGGTGAGTCTGTGGGTCTCTGTGTGGTGAGTCTGTGGGTCTCTGTGTGGTGAGTCTGTGGGTCTCTGTGTATGGTGAGTCTGTGGGTCTCTGTGTGGTGAGTCTGTGTGTCTCTGTGTGATTAGTCTGTGTGTCTCTGTGTGGTGAGTCTCTGGGTCTCTGTGTAGTGAGTCTCTGGGTCTCTGTGTGGTGAGTCTGTGGGTCTCTGTGTGATGAGTCTGTGGGTCTGTGTGGTGAGTCTGTGGGTCTCTGTGTGGTGAGTCTGTGGGTCTCTGTGTGGTGAGTCTGTGGGTCTCTGTGTGGGTGTCTATGGGTCTCTGTGTGGTGAGTCTATGGGTCTCTGTGTGGTGAGTCTGTGGGTCTCTGTGTGAGTATGTGGGTCTCTGTGTGGTGAGTCTGAGTCTATGTGTGAGTGAGTCTGTGAGTCTATGGGTCTCTGTGTGGGTGTCTATGGGTCTCTGTGTAGTGGGTCTCTGTGTGGTGAGTCTGAGGGTCTCTGTGTGATGAGTCTGTGGGTCTCTGTGTGATGAGTCTGTGGGTCTCTGTGTGGTGAGTCTGTGTGTCTCTGTGTGGTGAGTCTGTGGGTCTCTGTGTGATGAGTCTGTGTGTCTCTGTGTGATGAGTCTGTGGGTCTCTGTGTGGTGAGTCTCTGGGTCTCTGTGTGGTGAGTCTGTGGGTCTCTGTGTGATTAGTCTGTGTGTCTCTGTGTGATGAGTCTGTGTGTCTCTGTGTGGTGAGTCTGTGGGTCTCTGTGTAGTGAGTCTCTGGGTCTCTGTGTGGTGAGTCTGTGGGTCTCTGTGTGATGAGTCTGTGGGTCTGTGTGGTGAGTCTGTGGGTCTCTGTGTGGTGAGTCTGTGGGTCTCTGTGTGGTGAGTCTGTGGGTCTCTGTGTGGGTGTCTATGGGTCTCTGTGTGGTGAGTCTATGGGTCTCTGTGTGGTGAGTCTGTGGGTCTCTGTGTGAGTATGTGGGTCTCTGTGTGGTGAGTCTGAGTCTATGTGTGAGTGAGTCTGTGAGTCTATGGGTCTCTGTGTGGGTGTCTATGGGTCTCTGTGTAGTGGGTCTCTGTGTGGTGAGTCTGAGGGTCTCTGTGTGATGAGTCTGTGGGTCTCTGTGTGATTAATCTATGGGTCTCGATGTGGTGAGTCTGTGTGGTGAGTCTGTGGGTCTCTGTGTGTGGCGAGTCTATGGGTCTGTGTGGTGAGTCTGTGGGTCTCTGTGTGGTGAGTCTGTGGGTTTCTGAGTGGTGAGTCTGTGGGTCTCTGTGTGATGAGTCCATGGGTCTCTGTGTGAGTGAGTTTGTGGGTCTCTGTGTGGTGAGTCTGTGGGTCTCTGTGTAGTGAGTCTGTGGGTCTCTGTGTAGTGTCCATGGGTCTCTGTGTGAGTGAGTCTATGGGTCTCTGTGTGGTGAGTCTATGGGTCTGTGTGGTGAGTCTGTGGGTCTCTGTGTGGTGAGTCTGTGGGTCTCTGTGTGGTGAGTCTGTGGGTCTCTGTGTATGGTGAGTCTGTGGGTCTCTGTGTGGTGAGTCTGTGTGTCTCTGTGTGATTAGTCTGTGTGTCTCTGTGTGGTGAGTCTGTGGGTCTCTGTGTAGTGAGTCTCTGGGTCTCTGTGTGGTGAGTCTGTGGGTCTCTGTGTGGTGAGTCTGTGGGTCTCTGTGTGGTGAGTCTGTGGGTCTCTGTGTGGGTGTCTGTGGGTCTCTGTGTGGTGAGTCTATGGGTCTCTGTGTGGTGAGTCTGTGGGTCTCTGTGTGAGTATGTGGGTCTCTGTGTGGTGAGTCTGAGTCTATGTGTGAGTGAGTCTGTGAGTCTATGGGTCTCTGTGTGGGTGTCTATGGGTCTCTGTGTAGTGGGTCTCTGTGTGGTGAGTCTGAGGGTCTCTGTGTGATGAGTCTGTGGGTCTCTGTGTGATTAATCTATGGGTATCGATGTGGTGAGTCTGTGGGTCTCTGTGTGGTGAGTCTGTGGGTCTCTGTGTGTGGCGAGTCTATGGGTCTGTGTGGTGAGTCTGTGGGTCTCTGTGTGGTGAGTCTGTGGGTTTCTGAGTGGTGAGTCTGTGGGTCTCTGTGTGATGAGTCCATGGGTCTCTGTGTGAGTGAGTTTGTGGGTCTCTGTGTGGTGAGTCTGTGGGTCTCTGTGTAGTGAGTCTGTGGGTCTCTGTGTAGTGTCCATGGGTCTCTGTGTGAGTGAGTCTATGGGTCTCTGTGTGGTGAGTCTATGGGTCTGTGTGGTGAGTCTGTGGGTCTCTGTGTGGTGAGTCTGTGGGTCTCTGTGTGGTGAGTCTGTGGGTCTCTGTGTATGGTGAGTCTGTGGGTCTCTGTGTGGTGAGTCTGTGTGTCTCTGTGTGATTAGTCTGTGTGTCTCTGTGTGGTGAGTCTCTGGGTCTCTGTGTAGTGAGTCTCTGGGTCTCTGTGTGGTGAGTCTGTGGGTCTCTGTGTGATGAGTCTGTGGGTCTGTGTGGTGAGTCTGTGGGTCTCTGTGTGGTGAGTCTGTGGGTCTCTGTGTGGTGAGTCTGTGGGTCTCTGTGTGGGTGTCTATGGGTCTCTGTGTGGTGAGTCTATGGGTCTCTGTGTGGTGAGTCTGTGGGTCTCTGTGTGAGTATGTGGGTCTCTGTGTGGTGAGTCTGAGTCTATGTGTGAGTGAGTCTGTGAGTCTATGGGTCTCTGTGTGGGTGTCTATGGGTCTCTGTGTAGTGGGTCTCTGTGTGGTGAGTCTGAGGGTCTCTGTGTGATGAGTCTGTGGGTCTCTGTGTGATGAGTCTGTGGGTCTCTGTGTGATGAGTCTGTGGGTCTCTGTGTGGTGAGTCTGTGTGTCTCTGTGTGGTGAGTCTGTGGGTCTCTGTGTGATGAGTCTGTGTGTCTCTGTGTGATGAGTCTGTGGGTCTCTGTGTGGTGAGTCTCTGGGTCTCTGTGTGGTGAGTCTGTGGGTCTCTGTGTGATTAGTCTGTGTGTCTCTGTGTGATGAGTCTGTGTGTCTCTGTGTGGTGAGTCTGTGGGTCTCTGTGTAGTGAGTCTCTGGGTCTCTGTGTGGTGAGTCTGTGGGTCTCTGTGTGATGAGTCTGTGGGTCTGTGTGGTGAGTCTGTGGGTCTCTGTGTGGTGAGTCTGTGGGTCTCTGTGTGGTGAGTCTGTGGGTCTCTGTGTGGGTGTCTATGGGTCTCTGTGTGGTGAGTCTATGGGTCTCTGTGTGGTGAGTCTGTGGGTCTCTGTGTGAGTATGTGGGTCTCTGTGTGGTGAGTCTGAGTCTATGTGTGAGTGAGTCTGTGAGTCTATGGGTCTCTGTGTGGGTGTCTATGGGTCTCTGTGTAGTGGGTCTCTGTGTGGTGAGTCTGAGGGTCTCTGTGTGATGAGTCTGTGGGTCTCTGTGTGATTAATCTATGGGTCTCGATGTGGTGAGTCTGTGTGGTGAGTCTGTGGGTCTCTGTGTGTGGCGAGTCTATGGGTCTGTGTGGTGAGTCTGTGGGTCTCTGTGTGGTGAGTCTGTGGGTTTCTGAGTGGTGAGTCTGTGGGTCTCTGTGTGATGAGTCCATGGGTCTCTGTGTGAGTGAGTTTGTGGGTCTCTGTGTGGTGAGTCTGTGGGTCTCTGTGTAGTGAGTCTGTGGGTCTCTGTGTAGTGTCCATGGGTCTCTGTGTGAGTGAGTCTATGGGTCTCTGTGTGGTGAGTCTATGGGTCTGTGTGGTGAGTCTGTGGGTCTCTGTGTGGTGAGTCTGTGGGTCTCTGTGTGGTGAGTCTGTGGGTCTCTGTGTATGGTGAGTCTGTGGGTCTCTGTGTGGTGAGTCTGTGTGTCTCTGTGTGATTAGTCTGTGTGTCTCTGTGTGGTGAGTCTGTGGGTCTCTGTGTAGTGAGTCTCTGGGTCTCTGTGTGGTGAGTCTGTGGGTCTCTGTGTGATGAGTCTGTGGGTCTGTGTGGTGAGTCTGTGGGTCTCTGTGTGGTGAGTCTGTGGGTCTCTGTGTGGTGAGTCTGTGGGTCTCTGTGTGGGTGTCTATGGGTCTCTGTGTGGTGAGTCTATGGGTCTCTGTGTGGTGAGTCTGTGGGTCTCTGTGTGGTGAGTCTGAGTCTATGTGTGAGTGAGTCTGTGAGTCTATGGGTCTCTGTGTGGGTGTCTATGGGTCTCTGTGTAGTGGGTCTCTGTGTGGTGAGTCTGAGGGTCTCTGTGTGATGAGTCTGTGGGTCTCTGTGTGATGAGTCTGTGGGTCTCTGTGTGGTGAGTCTGTGTGTCTCTGTGTGGTGAGTCTGTGGGTCTCTGTGTGATGAGTCTGTGTGTCTCTGTGTGATGAGTCTGTGGGTCTCTGTGTGGTGAGTCTCTGGGTCTCTGTGTGGTGAGTCTGCGGGTCTCTGTGTGATTAGTCTGTGTGTCTCTGTGTGATGAGTCTGTGTGTCTCTGTGTGGTGAGTCTGTGGGTCTCTGTGTAGTGAGTCTCTGGGTCTCTGTGTGGTGAGTCTGTGGGTCTCTGTGTGATGAGTCTGTGGGTCTGTGTGGTGAGTCTGTGGGTCTCTGTGTGGTGAGTCTGTGGGTCTCTGTGTGGTGAGTCTGTGGGTCTCTGTGTGGTGAGTCTGTGGGTCTCTGTGTGGGTGTCTATGGGTCTCTGTGTGGTGAGTCTATGGGTCTCTGTGTGGTGAGTCTGTGGGTCTCTGTGTGAGTATGTGGGTCTCTGTGTGGTGAGTCTGAGTCTATGTGTGAGTGAGTCTGTGAGTCTATGGGTCTCTGTGTGGGTGTCTATGGGTCTCTGTGTAGTGGGTCTCTGTGTGGTGAGTCTGAGGGTCTCTGTGTGATGAGGCTGTGGGTCTCTGTGTGATGAGTCTGTGGGTCTCTGTGTGGTGAGTCTGTGTGTCTCTGTGTGGTGAGTCTGTGGGTCTCTGTGTGGTGAGTCTCTGGGTCTCTGTGTGGTGAGTCTGTGGGTCTCTGTGTGATGAGTCTGTGGGTCTGTGTGGTGAGTCTATGGGTCTCTGTGTAGTGGGTCTATGGGTCTCTATGTGGTGAGTCTGTGGATCTCTGTGTGTGGCGAGTCTATGGGTCTCTGTGTGGTGAGTCTGTGGGTCTCTGTGTGGTGAGTCTGTGGGTCTCTGTGTGATGAGTCCGTGGGTCTCTGTGTGAGTGAGTCTGTGGGTCTCTGTGTGGTGAGTCTGTGGGTCTCTGTGTAGTGTACATGGGTCTCTGTGTGAGTGAGTCTATGGGTCTCTGTGTGGTGAGTCTATGGGTCTGTGTGGTGAGTCTGTGGGTCTCTGTGTGGTGAGTATGTGGGTCTCTGTGTGGTGAGTTTGTGGGTCTCTTTGTGATGAGTCTGTGGGTCTCTGTGTGGTGAGTCTGTGGGTCTCTGTGTGGGTGTCTATGGGTCTCTGTGTGGTGAGTCTGTGGGTCTCTGTGTGGTGAGTCTGTGGGTCTATGTGTGGTGAGTCTGTGGGTCTCTGTGTAGTGAGTCTGAGTCTCTGTGTCTCTGTGTGTCTATGAGTCTGTGAGTCTGGGTCTCTGTGTAGTGAGTCTATGTGTTTGTGTGTCTATGGGTCTCTGGGTATCTGTGTGGTGAGTCTGTGGGTCTCTGTGTGGTGAGTATGTGGGTCTCTGTGTGGTGAGTCTGTGGGTCTCTGTGTGGTGAGTCTGTGGGTCTCTGTGTGGTGAGTCTGTGGGTCTCTGTGTGTGTCCATGGGTCTCTGTGTGAGTGAGTCTGTGGGTCTCTGTGTGGTGAGTCTATGGGTCTCTGTGTGGTGAGTCTGTGGGTCTCTGTGTGGTGAGTTTGTGGGTCTCTGTGTGTGGCGAGTCTATGGGTCTGTGGGTCTCTGTGTGGTGAGTCTGTGGGTCTCTGAGTGGTGAGTCTGTGGGTCTCTGTGTGATGAGTCCATGGGTCTCTGTGCGAGTGAGTCTGTGGGTCTCTGTGTGGTGAGTCTGTGGGTCTCTGTGTAGTGAGTCTGTGGGTCTCTGTGTAGTGTCCATGGGTCTCTGTGTGAGTGAGTCTATGGGTCTCTGTGTGGTGAGTCTATGGGTCTGTGTGGTGAGTCTGTGGGTCTTTGTGTGGTGAGTCTGTGGGTCTCTCTGTGGTGAGTCTGTGGGTCTTTGTGTGGTGAGTCTGTGTGTCTCTGTGTGGTGAGTCTGTGGGTCTCTGTGTAGTGAGTCTCTGGGTCTCTGTGTGGTGAGTCTCTGGGTATCTGTGTGGTGAGTCTGTGGGTCTCTGTGTGGTGAGTCTGTGGGTCTATGTGTGCTGAGTCTCTGGGTCTCTGTGTGGCGAGTCTGTGAGTCTCTGTGTGGTGAGTCTGTGGGTCTCTGTGTGGTGAGTCTGTGGGTCTCTGTGTGGTGAGTCTGTGGGTCTCTGTGTGGGTGTCCTATGGGTCTCTGTGTGGTGAGTCTGTGGGTCTCTGTGTGGGTGTCTATGGGTCTCTGTGTGGTGAGTCTGTGGGTCTCTGCGTAGTGAGTCTGTGGGTCTCTGTGTGGTGAGTCTGTGGGTCTCTGTGTGAGTATGTGGGTCTTTGTGTGGTGAGTCTGAGTCTATGTGTGAGTGAGTCTGTGAGTCTATGGGTCTCTGTGTGGGTGTCTATGGGTCTCTGTGTAGTGGGTCTGTGTGGTGAGTCTGAGGGTCTCTGTGTGATGAGTCTGTGGGTCTCTGTGTGATGAGTCTGTGGGTCTCTGTGTGGTGAGTCTGTGTGTCTCTGTGTGGTGAGTCTGTGGGTCTCTGTGTGATGAGTCTGTGTGTCTCTGTGTGATGAGTCTGTGGGTCTCTGTGTGGTGAGTCTCTGGGTCTCTGTGTGGTGAGTCTGTGGGTCTCTGTGTGATTAGTCTGTGTGTCTCTGTGTGATGAGTCTGTGTGTCTCTGTGTGGTGAGTCTGTGGGTCTCTGTGTAGTGAGTCTCTGGGTCTCTGTGTGGTGAGTCTGTGGGTCTCTGTGTGATGAGTCTGTGGGTCTGTGTGGTGAGTCTGTGGGTCTCTGTGTGGTGAGTCTGTGGGTCTCTGTGTGGTGAGTCTGTGGGTCTCTGTGTGGTGAGTCTGTGGGTCTCTGTGTGGGTGTCTATGGGTCTCTGTGTGGTGAGTCTATGGGTCTCTGTGTGGTGAGTCTGTGGGTCTCTGTGTGAGTATGTGGGTCTCTGTGTGGTGAGTCTGAGTCTATGTGTGAGTGAGTCTGTGAGTCTATGGGTCTCTGTGTGGGTGTCTATGGGTCTCTGTGTAGTGGGTCTCTATGTGGTGAGTCTGAGGGTCTCTGTGTGATGAGGCTGTGGGTCTCTGTGTGATGAGTCTGTGGGTCTCTGTGTGGTGAATCTGTGTGTCTCTGTGTGGTGAGTCTGTGGGTCTCTGTGTGGTGAGTCTCTGGGTCTCTGTGTGGTGAGTCTGTGGGTCTCTGTGTGATGAGTCTGTGGGTCTGTGTGGTGAGTCTATGGGTCTCTGTGTAGTGGGTCTATGGGTCTCTATGTGGTGAGTCTGTGGATCTCTGTGTGTGGCGAGTCTGTGGGTCTCTGTGTGGTGAGTCTGTGGGTCTCTGTGTGGTGAGTCTGTGGGTCTCTGTGTGGTGAGTCTGTGGGTCTCTGTGTAGTGTACATGGGTCTCTGTGTGAGTGAGTCTATGGGTCTCTGTGTGGTGAGTCTATGGGTCTGTGTGGTGAGTCTGTGGGTCTCTGTGTGGTGAGTATGTGGGTCTCTGTGTGGTGAGTTTGTGGGTCTCTGTGTGAGTGAGTCTGTGGGTCTCTGTGTGGTGAGTCTGTGGGTCTCTGTGTGGTGAGTATGTGGGTCTCTGTGTGGTGAGTTTGTGGGTCTCTGTGTGAGTGAGTCTGTGGGTCTCTGTGTGGTGAGTCTGTGGGTCTCTGTGTAGTGTACATGGGTCTCTGTGTGAGTGAGTCTATGGGTCTCTGTGTGGTGAGTCTATGGGTCTGTGTGGTGAGTCTGTGGGTCTCTGTGTGGTGAGTATGTGGGTCTCTGTGTGGTGAGTTTGTGGGTCTCTTTGTGATGAGTCTGTGGGTCTCTGTGTGGTGAGTCTGTGGGTCTCTGTGTGGGTGTCTATGGGTCTCTGTGTGGTGAGTCTGTGGGTCTCTGTGTGGTGAGTCTGTGGGTCTATGTGTGGTGAGTCTGTGGGTCTCTGTGTAGTGAGTCTGAGTCTCTGTGTCTCTGTGTGTCTATGAGTCTGTGAGTCTGGGTCTCTGTGTAGTGAGTCTATGTGTTTGTGTGTCTATGGGTCTCTGGGTATCTGTGTGGTGAGTCTGTGGGTCTCTGTGTGGTGAGTATGTGGGTCTCTGTGTGGTGAGTCTGTGGGTCTCTGTGTGGTGAGTCTGTGGGTCTCTGTGTGGTGAGTCTGTGGGTCTCTGTGTGTGTCCATGGGTCTCTGTGTGAGTGAGTCTGTGGGTCTCTGTGTGGTGAGTCTATGGGTCTCTGTGTGGTGAGTCTGTGGGTCTCTGTGTGGTGAGTTTGTGGGTCTCTGTGTGTGGCGAGTCTATGGGTCTGTGGGTCTCTGTGTGGTGAGTCTGTGGGTCTCTGAGTGGTGAGTCTGTGGGTCTCTGTGTGATGAGTCCATGGGTCTCTGTGCGAGTGAGTCTGTGGGTCTCTGTGTGGTGAGTCTGTGGGTCTCTGTGTAGTGAGTCTGTGGGTCTCTGTGTAGTGTCCATGGGTCTCTGTGTGAGTGAGTCTATGGGTCTCTGTGTGGTGAGTCTATGGGTCTGTGTGGTGAGTCTGTGGGTCTTTGTGTGGTGAGTCTGTGGGTCTCTCTGTGGTGAGTCTGTGGGTCTTTGTGTGGTGAGTCTGTGTGTCTCTGTGTGGTGAGTCTGTGGGTCTCTGTGTAGTGAGTCTCTGGGTCTCTGTGTGGTGAGTCTCTGGGTATCTGTGTGGTGAGTCTGTGGGTCTCTGTGTGGTGAGTCTGTGGGTCTATGTGTGCTGAGTCTCTGGGTCTCTGTGTGGCGAGTCTGTGAGTCTCTGTGTGGTGAGTCTGTGGGTCTCTGTGTGGTGAGTCTGTGGGTCTCTGTGTGGTGAGTCTGTGGGTCTCTGTGTGGGTGTCCTATGGGTCTCTGTGTGGTGAGTCTGTGGGTCTCTGTGTGGTGAGTCTGTGGGTCTCTGTGTGGGTGTCTATGGGTCTCTGTGTGGTGAGTCTGTGGGTCTCTGCGTAGTGAGTCTGTGGGTCTCTGTGTGGTGAGTCTGTGGGTCTCTGTGTGAGTATGTGGGTCTTTGTGTGGTGAGTCTGAGTCTATGTGTGAGTGAGTCTGTGAGTCTATGGGTCTCTGTGTGGGTGTCTATGGGTCTCTGTGTAGTGGGTCTGTGTGGTGAGTCTGAGGGTCTCTGTGTGATGAGTCTGTGGGTCTCTGTGTGATGAGTCTGTGGGTCTCTGTGTGGTGAGTCTGTGTGTCTCTGTGTGGTGAGTCTGTGGGTCTCTGTGTGATGAGTCTGTGTGTCTCTGTGTGATGAGTCTGTGGGTCTCTGTGTGGTGAGTCTCTGGGTCTCTGTGTGGTGAGTCTGTGGGTCTCTGTGTGATTAGTCTGTGTGTCTCTGTGTGATGAGTCTGTGTGTCTCTGTGTGGTGAGTCTGTGGGTCTCTGTGTAGTGAGTCTCTGGGTCTCTGTGTGGTGAGTCTGTGGGTCTCTGTGTGATGAGTCTGTGGGTCTGTGTGGTGAGTCTGTGGGTCTCTGTGTGGTGAGTCTGTGGGTCTCTGTGTGGTGAGTCTGTGGGTCTCTGTGTGGTGAGTCTGTGGGTCTCTGTGTGGGTGTCTATGGGTCTCTGTGTGGTGAGTCTATGGGTCTCTGTGTGGTGAGTCTGTGGGTCTCTGTGTGAGTATGTGGGTCTCTGTGTGGTGAGTCTGAGTCTATGTGTGAGTGAGTCTGTGAGTCTATGGGTCTCTGTGTGGGTGTCTATGGGTCTCTGTGTAGTGGGTCTCTATGTGGTGAGTCTGAGGGTCTCTGTGTGATGAGGCTGTGGGTCTCTGTGTGATGAGTCTGTGGGTCTCTGTGTGGTGAGTCTGTGTGTCTCTGTGTGGTGAGTCTGTGGGTCTCTGTGTGGTGAGTCTCTGGGTCTCTGTGTGGTGAGTCTGTGGGTCTCTGTGTGATGAGTCTGTGGGTCTGTGTGGTGAGTCTATGGGTCTCTGTGTAGTGGGTCTATGGGTCTCTATGTGGTGAGTCTGTGGATCTCTGTGTGTGGCGAGTCTATGGGTCTCTGTGTGGTGAGTCTGTGGGTCTCTGTGTGGTGAGTCTGTGGGTCTCTGTGTGATGAGTCCGTGGGTCTCTGTGTGAGTGAGTCTGTGGGTCTCTGTGTGGTGAGTCTGTGGGTCTCTGTGTAGTGTACATGGGTCTCTGTGTGAGTGAGTCTATGGGTCTCTGTGTGGTGAGTCTATGGGTCTGTGTGGTGAGTCTGTGGGTCTCTGTGTGGTGAGTATGTGGGTCTCTGTGTGGTGAGTTTGTGGGTCTCTTTGTGATGAGTCTGTGGGTCTCTGTGTGGTGAGTCTGTGGGTCTCTGTGTGGGTGTCTATGGGTCTCTGTGTGGTGAGTCTGTGGGTCTCTGTGTGGTGAGTCTGTGGGTCTATGTGTGGTGAGTCTGTGGGTCTCTGTGTAGTGAGTCTGAGTCTCTGTGTCTCTGTGTGTCTATGAGTCTGTGAGTCTGGGTCTCTGTGTAGTGAGTCAATGTGTTTGTGTGTCTATGGGTCTCTGGGTATCTGTGTGGTGAGTCTGTGGGTCTCTGTGTGGTGAGTATGTGGGTCTCTGTGTGGTGAGTCTGTGGGTCTCTGTGTGGTGAGTCTGTGGGTCTCTGTGTGGTGAGTCTGTGGGTCTCTGTGTGGTGAGTCTGTGGGTCTCTGTGTGTGTCCATGGGTCTCTGTGTGAGTGAGTCTGTGGGTCTCTGTGTGGTGAGTCTATGGGTCTCTGTGTGGTGAGTCTGTGGGTCTCTGTGTGGTGAGTTTGTGGGTCTCTGTGTGTGGCGAGTCTATGGGTCTGTGGGTCTCTGTGTGGTGAGTCTGTGGGTCTCTGAGTGGTGAGTCTGTGGGTCTCTGTGTGATGAGTCCATGGGTCTCTGTGCGAGTGAGTCTGTGGGTCTCTGTGTGGTGAGTCTGTGGGTCTCTGTGTGGTGAGTCTGTGGGTCTCTGTGTGGTGAGTCTGTGGGTCTCTGTGTGGGTGTCTATGGGTCTCTGTGTGGTGAGTCTGTGGGTCTCTGTGTGGTGAGTCTGTGGGTCTCTGTGTGGGTGTCTATGGGTCTCTGTGTGGTGAGTCTGTGGGTCTCTGCGTAGTGAGTCTGTGGGTCTCTGTGTGGTGAGTCTGTGGGTCTCTGTGTGGTGAGTCTGTGGGTCTCTGTGTGGGTGTCTATGGGTCTCTGTGTGGTGAGTCTATGGGTCTCTGTGTGGTGAGTCTGTGGGTCTCTGTGTGAGTATGTGGGTCTCTGTGTGATGAGTCTGAGTCTATGTGTGAGTGAGTCTGTGAGTCTATGGGTCTCTGTGTGGGTGTCTATGGGTCTCTGTGTAGTGGGTCTCTGTGTGGTGAGTCTGAGGGTCTCTGTGTGATGAGGCTGTGGGTCTCTGTGTGATGAGTCTGTGGGTCTCTGTGTGGTGAGTCTGTGTGTCTCTGTGTGGTGAGTCTGTGGGTCTCTGTGTGGTGAGTCTCTGGGTCTCTGTGTGGTGAGTCTGTGGGTCTCTGTGTGATGAGTCTGTGGGTCTGTGTGGTGAGTCTATGGGTCTCTGTGTAGTGGGTCTATGGGTCTCTATGTGGTGAGTCTGTGGATCTCTGTGTGTGGCGAGTTTATGGGTCTCTGTGTGGTGAGTCTGTGGGTCTCTGTGTGGTGAGTCTGTGGGTCTCTGTGTGATGAGTCCGTGGGTCTCTGTGTGAGTGAGTCTGTGGGTCTCTGTGTGGTGAGTCTGTGGGTCTCTGTGTAGTGTACATGGGTCTCTGTGTGAGTGAGTCTATGGGTCTCTGTGTGGTGAGTCTATGGGTCTGTGTGGTGAGTCTGTGGGTCTCTGTGTGGTGAGTATGTGGGTCTCTGTGTGGTGAGTTTGTGGGTCTCTTTGTGATGAGTCTGTGGGTCTCTGTGTGGTGAGTCTGTGGGTCTCTGTGTGGGTGTCTATGGGTCTCTGTGTGGTGAGTCTGTGGGTCTCTGTGTGGTGAGTCTGTGGGTCTATGTGTGGTGAGTCTGTGGGTCTCTGTGTAGTGAGTCTGAGTCTCTGTGTCTCTGTGTGTCTATGAGTCTGTGAGTCTGGGTCTCTGTGTAGTGAGTCTATGTGTTTGTGTGTCTATGGGTCTCTGGGTATCTGTGTGGTGAGTCTGTGGGTCTCTGTGTGGTGAGTATGTGGGTCTCTGTGTGGTGAGTCTGTGGGTCTCTGTGTGGTGAGTCTGTGGGTCTCTGTGTGGTGAGTCTGTGGGTCTCTGTGTGTGTCCATGGGTCTCTGTGTGAGTGAGTCTGTGGGTCTCTGTGTGGTGAGTCTATGGGTCTCTGTGTGGTGAGTCTGTGGGTCTCTGTGTGGTGAGTTTGTGGGTCTCTGTGTGTGGCGAGTCTATGGGTCTGTGGGTCTCTGTGTGGTGAGTCTGTGGGTCTCTGAGTGGTGAGTCTGTGGGTCTCTGTGTGATGAGTCCATGGGTCTCTGTGCGAGTGAGTCTGTGGGTCTCTGTGTGGTGAGTCTGTGGGTCTCTGTGTAGTGAGTCTGTGGGTCTCTGTGTGAGTGAGTCTATGGGTCTCTGTGTGGTGAGTCTATGGGTCTCTGTGTGGTGAGTCTGTGGGTCTCTGTGTGAGTATGTGGGTCTCTGTGTGGTGAGTCTGAGTCTATGTGTGAGTGAGTCTGTGAGTCTATGGGTCTCTGTGTGGGTGTCTATGGGTCTCTGTGTAGTGGGTCTCTGTGTGGTGAGTATGTGGGTCTCTGTGTGGTGAGTTTGTGGGTCTCTTTGTGATGAGTCTGTGGGTCTCTGTGTGGTGAGTCTGTGGGTCTCTGTGTGGGTGTCTATGGGTCTCTGTGTGGTGAGTCTGTGGGTCTCTGTGTGGTGAGTCTGTGGGTCTATGTGTGGTGAGTCTGTGGGTCTATGTGTGGTGAGTCTGTGGGTCTCTGTGTGGTGAGTCTGTGGGTCTCTGTGTGGGTGTCTATGGGTCTCTGTGTGGTGAGTCTGTGGGTCTCTGCGTAGTGAGTCTGTGGGTCTCTGTGTGGTGAGTCTGTGGGTCTCTGTGTGAGTATGTGGGTCTTTGTGTGGTGAGTCTGAGTCTATGTGTGAGTGAGTCTGTGAGTCTATGGGTCTCTGTGTGGGTGTCTATGGGTCTCTGTGTAGTGGGTCTGTGTGGTGAGTCTGAGGGTCTCTGTGTGATGAGTCTGTGGGTCTCTGTGTGATGAGTCTGTGGGTCTCTGTGTGGTGAGTCTGTGTGTCTCTGTGTGGTGAGTCTGTGGGTCTCTGTGTGATGAGTCTGTGTGTCTCTGTGTGATGAGTCTCTGGGTCTCTGTGTGGTGAGTCTCTGGGTCTCTGTGTGGTGAGTCTGTGGGTCTCTGTGTGATTAGTCTGTGTGTCTCTGTGTGATGAGTCTGTGTGTCTCTGTGTGGTGAGTCTGTGGGTCTCTGTGTAGTGAGTCTCTGGGTCTCTGTGTGGTGAGTCTATGGGTCTCTGTGTGGTGAGTCTGTGGGTCTCTGTGTGAGTATGTGGGTCTCTGTGTGGTGAGTCTGAGTCTATGTGTGAGTGAGTCTGTGAGTCTATGGGTCTCTGTGTGGGTGTCTATGGGTCTCTGTGTAGTGGGTCTCTATGTGGTGAGTCTGAGGGTCTCTGTGTGATGAGGCTGTGTGTCTCTGTGTGATGAGTCTGTGGGTCTCTGTGTGGTGAGTCTGTGTGTCTCTGTGTGGTGAGTCTGTGGGTCTCTGTGTGGTGAGTCTCTGGGTCTCTATGTGGTGAGTCTGTGGGTCTCTGTGTGATGAGTCTGTGGGTCTCTGTGTGGTGAGTTTGTGGGTCTCTGTGTGTGGCGAGTCTATGGGTCTGTGGGTCTCTGTGTGGTGAGTCTCTGGGTATCTGTGTGGTGAGTCTGTGGGTCTCTGTGTGGTGAGTCTGTGGGTCTCTGTGTGGGTGTCTATGGGTCTCTGTGTGGTGAGTCTGTGGGTCTCTGTGTGGTGAGTCTGTGGGTCTCTGTGTGGGTGTCTATGGGTCTCTGTGTGGTGAGTCTGTGGGTCTCTGCGTAGTGAGTCTGTGGGTCTCTGTGTGGTGAGTCTGTGGGTCTCTGTGTGGGTGTCTATGGGTCTCTGTGTGGTGAGTCTATGGGTCTCTGTGTGGTGAGTCTATGGGTCTCTGTGTGGTGAGTCTGTGGGTCTCTGTGTGAGTATGTGGGTCTCTGTGTGGTGAGTCTGAGTCTATGTGTGAGTGAGTCTGTGAGTCTATGGGTCTCTGTGTGGGTGTCTATGGGTCTCTGTGTAGTGGGTCTCTGTGCTCTGTGTGGTGAGTATGTGGGTCTCTGTGTGGTGAGTTTGTGGGTCTCTTTGTGATGAGTCTGTGGGTCTCTGTGTGGTGAGTCTGTGGGTCTCTGTGTGGGTGTCTATGGGTCTCTGTGTGGTGAGTCTGTGGGTCTCTGTGTGGTGAGTCTGTGGGTCTATGTGTGGTGAGTCTGTGGGTCTATGTGTGGTGAGTCTGTGGGTCTCTGTGTGGTGAGTCTGTGGGTCTATGTGTGGGTGTCTATGGGTCTCTGTGTGGTGAGTCTGTGGGTCTCTGCGTAGTGAGTCTGTGGGTCTCTGTGTGGTGAGTCTGTGGGTCTCTGTGTGAGTATGTGGGTCTTTGTGTGGTGAGTCTGAGTCTATGTGTGAGTGAGTCTGTGAGTCTATGGGTCTCTGTGTGGGTGTCTATGGGTCTCTGTGTAGTGGGTCTGTGTGGTGAGTCTGAGGGTCTCTGTGTGATGAGTCTGTGGGTCTCTGTGTGATGAGTCTGTGGGTCTCTGTGTGGTGAGTCTGTGTGTCTCTGTGTGGTGAGTCTGTGGGTCTCTGTGTGATGAGTCTGTGTGTCTCTGTGTGATGAGTCTGTGGGTCTCTGTGTGGTGAGTCTCTGGGTCTCTGTGTGGTGAGTCTGTGGGTCTCTGTGTGATTAGTCTGTGTGTCTCTGTGTGATGAGTCTGTGTGTCTCTGTGTGGTGAGTCTGTGGGTCTCTGTGTAGTGAGTCTCTGGGTCTCTGTGTGGTGAGTCTATGGGTCTCTGTGTGGTGAGTCTGTGGGTCTCTGTGTGAGTATGTGGGTCTCTGTGTGGTGAGTCTGAGTCTATGTGTGAGTGAGTCTGTGAGTCTATGGGTCTCTGTGTGGGTGTCTATGGGTCTCTGTGTAGTGGGTCTCTATGTGGTGAGTCTGAGGGTCTCTGTGTGATGAGGCTGTGGGTCTCTGTGTGATGAGTCTGTGGGTCTCTGTGTGGTGAGTCTGTGTGTCTCTGTGTGGTGAGTCTGTGGGTCTCTGTGTGGTGAGTCTCTGGGTCTCTATGTGGTGAGTCTGTGGGTCTCTGTGTGATGAGTCTGTGGGTCTCTGTGTGGTGAGTTTGTGGGTCTCTGTGTGTGGCGAGTCTATGGGTCTGTGGGTCTCTGTGTGGTGAGTCTGTGGGTCTCTGAGTGGTGAGTCTGTGGGTCTCTGTGTGATGAGTCCATGGGTCTCTGTGCGAGTGAGTCTGTGGGTCTCTGTGTGGTGAGTCTGTGGGTCTCTGTGTAGTGAGTCTGTGGGTCTCTGTGTAGTGTCCATGGGTCTCTGTGTGAGTGAGTCTATGGGTCTCTGTGTGGTGAGTCTATGGGTCTGTGTGGTGAGTCTGTGGGTCTTTGTGTGGTGAGTCTGTGGGTCTCTCTGTGGTGAGTCTGTGGGTCTTTGTGTGGTGAGTCTGTGTGTCTCTGTGTGGTGAGTCTGTGGGTCTCTGTGTAGTGAGTCTCTGGGTCTCTGTGTGGTGAGTCTCTGGGTATCTGTGTGGTGAGTCTGTGGGTCTCTGTGTGGTGAGTCTGTGGGTCTATGTGTGCTGAGTCTCTGGGTCTCTGTGTGGCGAGTCTGTGAGTCTCTGTGTGGTGAGTCTGTGGGTCTCTGTGTGGTGAGTCTGTGGGTCTCTGTGTGGGTGTCCTATGGGTCTCTGTGTGGTGAGTCTGTGGGTCTCTGTGTGGTGAGTCTGTGGGTCTCTGTGTGGGTGTCTATGGGTCTCTGTGTGGTGAGTCTGTGGGTCTCTGCATAGTGAGTCTGTGGGTCTCTGTGTGGTGAGTCTGTGGGTCTCTGTGTGAGTATGTGGGTCTTTGTGTGGTGAGTCTGAGTCTATGTGTGAGTGAGTCTGTGAGTCTATGGGTCTCTGTGTGGGTGTCTATGGGTCTCTGTGTAGTGGGTCTGTGTGGTGAGTCTGAGGGTCTCTGTGTGATGAGTCTGTGGGTCTCTGTGTGATGAGTCTGTGGGTCTCTGTGTGGTGAGTCTGTGTGTCTCTGTGTGGTGAGTCTGTGGGTCTCTGTGTGATGAGTCTGTGTGTCTCTGTGTGATGAGTCTGTGGGTCTCTGTGTGGTGAGTCTCTGGGTCTCTGTGTGGTGAGTCTGTGGGTCTCTGTGTGATTAGTCTGTGTGTCTCTGTGTGATGAGTCTGTGTGTCTCTGTGTGGTGAGTCTGTGGGTCTCTGTGTAGTGAGTCTCTGGGTCTCTGTGTGGTGAGTCTATGGGTCTCTGTGTGGTGAGTCTGTGGGTCTCTGTGTGAGTATGTGGGTCTCTGTGTGGTGAGTCTGAGTCTATGTGTGAGTGAGTCTGTGAGTCTATGGGTCTCTGTGTGGGTGTCTATGGGTCTCTGTGTAGTGGGTCTCTATGTGGTGAGTCTGAGGGTCTCTGTGTGATGAGGCTGTGGGTCTCTGTGTGATGAGTCTGTGGGTCTCTGTGTGGTGAGTCTGTGTGTCTCTGTGTGGTGAGTCTGTGGGTCTCTGTGTGGTGAGTCTCTGGGTCTCTATGTGGTGAGTCTGTGGGTCTCTGTGTGATGAGTCTGTGGGTCTGTGTGGTGAGTCTATGGGTCTCTGTGTAGTGGGTCTATGGGTCTCTATGTGGTGAGTCTGTGGATCTCTGTGTGTGGCGAGTCTATGGGTCTCTGTGTGGTGAGTCTGTGGGTCTCTGTGTGGTGAGTCTGTGGGTCTCTGTGTGATGAGTCCGTGGGTCTCTGTGTGAGTGAGTCTGTGGGTCTCTGTGTGGTGAGTCTGTGGGTCTCTGTGTAGTGTACATGGGTCTCTGTGTGAGTGAGTCTATGGGTCTCTGTGTGGTGAGTCTATGGGTCTGTGTGGTGAGTCTGTGGGTCTCTGTGTGGTGAGTATGTGGGTCTCTGTGTGGTGAGTTTGTGGGTCTCTTTGTGATGAGTCTGTGGGTCTCTGTGTGGTGAGTCTGTGGGTCTCTGTGTGGGTGTCTATGGGTCTCTGTGTGGTGAGTCTGTGGGTCTCTGTGTGGTGAGTCTGTGGGTCTATGTGTGGTGAGTCTGTGGGTCTCTGTGTAGTGAGTCTGAGTCTCTGTGTCTCTGTGTGTCTATGAGTCTGTGAGTCTGGGTCTCTGTGTAGTGAGTCAATGTGTTTGTGTGTCTATGGGTCTCTGGGTATCTGTGTGGTGAGTCTGTGGGTCTCTGTGTGGTGAGTATGTGGGTCTCTGTGTGGTGAGTCTGTGGGTCTCTGTGTGGTGAGTCTGTGGGTCTCTGTGTGGTGAGTCTGTGGGTCTCTGTGTGTGTCCATGGGTCTCTGTGTGAGTGAGTCTGTGGGTCTCTGTGTGGTGAGTCTATGGGTCTCTGTGTGGTGAGTCTGTGGGTCTCTGTGTGGTGAGTTTGTGGGTCTCTGTGTGTGGCGAGTCTATGGGTCTGTGGGTCTCTGTGTGGTGAGTCTGTGGGTCTCTGAGTGGTGAGTCTGTGGGTCTCTGTGTGATGAGTCCATGGGTCTCTGTGTGGTGAGTCTGTGGGTCTCTGTGTGGTGAGTCTGTGGGTCTCTGTGTGGTGAGTCTGTGGGTCTCTGTGTGGGTGTCTATGGGTCTCTGTGTGGTGAGTCTGTGGGTCTCTGTGTGGTGAGTCTGTGGGTCTCTGTGTGGGTGTCTATGGGTCTCTGTGTGGTGAGTCTGTGGGTCTCTGCGTAGTGAGTCTGTGGGTCTCTGTGTGGTGAGTCTGTGGGTCTCTGTGTGGTGAGTCTGTGGGTCTCTGTGTGGGTGTCTATGGGTCTCTGTGTGGTGAGTCTATGGGTCTCTGTGTGGTGAGTCTGTGGGTCTCTGTGTGAGTATGTGGGTCTCTGTGTGATGAGTCTGAGTCTATGTGTGAGTGAGTCTGTGAGTCTATGGGTCTCTGTGTGGGTGTCTATGGGTCTCTGTGTAGTGGGTCTCTGTGTGGTGAGTCTGAGGGTCTCTGTGTGATGAGGCTGTGGGTCTCTGTGTGATGAGTCTGTGGGTCTCTGTGTGGTGAGTCTGTGTGTCTCTGTGTGGTGAGTCTGTGGGTCTCTGTGTGGTGAGTCTCTGGGTCTCTGTGTGGTGAGTCTGTGGGTCTCTGTGTGATGAGTCTGTGGGTCTGTGTGGTGAGTCTATGGGTCTCTGTGTAGTGGGTCTATGGGTCTCTATGTGGTGAGTCTGTGGATCTCTGTGTGTGGCGAGTTTATGGGTCTCTGTGTGGTGAGTCTGTGGGTCTCTGTGTGGTGAGTCTGTGGGTCTCTGTGTGATGAGTCCGTGGGTCTCTGTGTGAGTGAGTCTGTGGGTCTCTGTGTGGTGAGTCTGTGGGTCTCTGTGTAGTGTACATGGGTCTCTGTGTGAGTGAGTCTATGGGTCTCTGTGTGGTGAGTCTATGGGTCTGTGTGGTGAGTCTGTGGGTCTCTGTGTGGTGAGTATGTGGGTCTCTGTGTGGTGAGTTTGTGGGTCTCTTTGTGATGAGTCTGTGGGTCTCTGTGTGGTGAGTCTGTGGGTCTCTGTGTGGGTGTCTATGGGTCTCTGTGTGGTGAGTCTGTGGGTCTCTGTGTGGTGAGTCTGTGGGTCTATGTGTGGTGAGTCTGTGGGTCTCTGTGTAGTGAGTCTGAGTCTCTGTGTCTCTGTGTGTCTATGAGTCTGTGAGTCTGGGTCTCTGTGTAGTGAGTCTATGTGTTTGTGTGTCTATGGGTCTCTGGGTATCTGTGTGGTGAGTCTGTGGGTCTCTGTGTGGTGAGTATGTGGGTCTCTGTGTGGTGAGTCTGTGGGTCTCTGTGTGGTGAGTCTGTGGGTCTCTGTGTGGTGAGTCTGTGGGTCTCTGTGTGTGTCCATGGGTCTCTGTGTGAGTGAGTCTGTGGGTCTCTGTGTGGTGAGTCTATGGGTCTCTGTGTGGTGAGTCTGTGGGTCTCTGTGTGGTGAGTTTGTGGGTCTCTGTGTGTGGCGAGTCTATGGGTCTGTGGGTCTCTGTGTGGTGAGTCTGTGGGTCTCTGAGTGGTGAGTCTGTGGGTCTCTGTGTGATGAGTCCATGGGTCTCTGTGCGAGTGAGTCTGTGGGTCTCTGTGTGGTGAGTCTGTGGGTCTCTGTGTAGTGAGTCTGTGGGTCTCTGTGTAGTGTCCATGGGTCTCTGTGTGAGTGAGTCTATGGGTCTCTGTGTGGTGAGTCTATGGGTCTGTGTGGTGAGTCTGTGGGTCTTTGTGTGGTGAGTCTGTGGGTCTCTCTGTGGTGAGTCTGTGGGTCTTTGTGTGGTGAGTCTGTGTGTCTCTGTGTGGTGAGTCTGTGGGTCTCTGTGTAGTGAGTCTCTGGGTCTCTGTGTGGTGAGTCTCTGGGTATCTGTGTGGTGAGTCTGTGGGTCTCTGTGTGGTGAGTCTGTGGGTCTCTGTGTGGGTGTCTATGGGTCTCTGTGTGGTGAGTCTGTGGGTCTCTGTGTGGTGAGTCTGTGGGTCTCTGTGTGGGTGTCTATGGGTCTCTGTGTGGTGAGTCTGTGGGTCTCTGCGTAGTGAGTCTGTGGGTCTCTGTGTGGTGAGTCTGTGGGTCTCTGTGTGGGTGTCTATGGGTCTCTGTGTGGTGAGTCTATGGGTCTCTGTGTGGTGAGTCTATGGGTCTCTGTGTGGTGAGTCTGTGGGTCTCTGTGTGAGTATGTGGGTCTCTGTGTGGTGAGTCTGAGTCTATGTGTGAGTGAGTCTGTGAGTCTATGGGTCTCTGTGTGGGTGTCTATGGGTCTCTGTGTAGTGGGTCTCTGTGTGGTGAGTATGTGGGTTACTGTGTGGTGAGTTTGTGGGTCTCTTTGTGATGAGTCTGTGGGTCTCTGTGTGGTGAGTCTGTGGGTCTCTGTGTGGTGAGTCTGTGGGTCTATGTGTGGTGAGTCTGTGGGTCTATGTGTGGTGAGTCTGTGGGTCTCTGTGTAGTGAGTCTGAGTCTCTGTGTCTCTGTGTGTCTATGAGTCTGTGAGTCTGGGTCTCTGTGTAGTGAGTCTATGTGTTTGTGTGTCTATGGGTCTCTGGGTATCTGTGTGGTGAGTCTGTGGGTCTCTGTGTGGTGAGTATGTGGGTCTCTGTGTGGTGAGTCTGTGGGTCTCTGTGTGGTGAGTCTGTGGGTCTCTGTGTGGTGAGTCTGTGGGTCTCTGTGTGGTGAGTCTGTGGGTCTCTGTGTGTGTCCATGGGTCTCTGTGTGAGTGAGTCTGTGGGTCTCTGTGTGGTGAGTCTATGGGTCTCTGTGTGGTGAGTCTGTGGGTCTCTGTGTGGTGAGTTTGTGGGTCTCTGTGTGTGGCGAATCTATGGGTCTGTGGGTCTCTGTGTGGTGAGTCTGTGGGTCTCTGAGTGGTGAGTCTGTGGGTCTCTGTGTGATGAGTCCATGGGTCTCTGTGCGAGTGAGTCTGTGGGTCTCTGTGTGGTGAGTCTGTGGGTCTCTGTGTAGTGAGTCTGTGGGTCTCTGTGTAGTGTCCATGGGTCTCTGTGTGAGTGAGTCTATGGGTCTCTGTGTGGTGAGTCTATGGGTCTGTGTGGTGAGTCTGTGGGTCTTTGTGTGGTGAGTCTGTGGGTCTCTCTGTGGTGAGTCTGTGGGTCTTTGTGTGGTGAGTCTGTGTGTCTCTGTGTGGTGAGTCTGTGGGTCTCTGTGTAGTGAGTCTCTGGGTCTCTGTGTGGTGAGTCTCTGGGTATCTGTGTGGTGAGTCTGTGGGTCTCTGTGTGGTGAGTCTGTGGGTCTCTGTGTGTGTCCATGGGTCTCTGTGTGAGTGAGTCTGTGGGTCTCTGTGTGGTGAGTCTATGGGTCTCTGTGTGGTGAGTCTGTGGGTCTCTGTGTGGTGAGTTTGTGGGTCTCTGTGTGTGGCGAGTCTATGGGTCTGTGGGTCTCTGTGTGGTGAGTCTGTGGGTCTCTGAGTGGTGAGTCTGTGGGTCTCTGTGTGATGAGTCCATGGGTCTCTGTGCGAGTGAGTCTGTGGGTCTCTGTGTGGTGAGTCTGTGGGTCTCTGTGTAGTGAGTCTGTGGGTCTCTGTGTAGTGTCCATGGGTCTCTGTGTGAGTGAGTCTATGGGTCTCTGTGTGGTGAGTCTATGGGTCTGTGTGGTGAGTCTGTGGGTCTTTGTGTGGTGAGTCTGTGGGTCTCTCTGTGGTGAGTCTGTGGGTCTTTGTGTGGTGAGTCTGTGTGTCTCTGTGTGGTGAGTCTGTGGGTCTCTGTGTAGTGAGTCTCTGGGTCTCTGTGTGGTGAGTCTCTGGGTATCTGTGTGGTGAGTCTGTGGGTCTCTGTGTGGTGAGTCTGTGGGTCTCTGTGTGGGTGTCTATGGGTCTCTGTGTGGTGAGTCTGTGGGTCTCTGTGTGGTGAGTCTGTGGGTCTCTGTGTGGGTGTCTATGGGTCTCTGTGTGGTGAGTCTGTGGGTCTCTGCGTAGTGAGTCTGTGGGTCTCTGTGTGGTGAGTCTGTGGGTCTCTGTGTGGGTGTCTATGGGTCTCTGTGTGGTGAGTCTATGGGTCTCTGTGTGGTGAGTCTATGGGTCTCTGTGTGGTGAGTCTGTGGGTCTCTGTGTGAGTATGTGGGTCTCTGTGTGGTGAGTCTGAGTCTATGTGTGAGTGAGTCTGTGAGTCTATGGGTCTCTGTGTGGGTGTCTATGGGTCTCTGTGTAGTGGGTCTCTGTGTGGTGAGTATGTGGGTTACTGTGTGGTGAGTTTGTGGGTCTCTTTGTGATGAGTCTGTGGGTCTCTGTGTGGTGAGTCTGTGGGTCTCTGTGTGGGTGTCTATGGGTCTCTGTGTGGTGAGTCTGTGGGTCTCTGTGTGGTGAGTCTGTGGGTCTATGTGTGGTGAGTCTGTGGGTCTATGTGTGGTGAGTCTGTGGGTCTCTGTGTAGTGAGTCTGAGTCTCTGTGTCTCTGTGTGTCTATGAGTCTGTGAGTCTGGGTCTCTGTGTAGTGAGTCTATGTGTTTGTGTGTCTATGGGTCTCTGGGTATCTGTGTGGTGAGTCTGTGGGTCTCTGTGTGGTGAGTATGTGGGTCTCTGTGTGGTGAGTCTGTGGGTCTCTGTGTGGTGAGTCTGTGGGTCTCTGTGTGGTGAGTCTGTGGGTCTCTGTGTGTGTCCATGGGTCTCTGTGTGAGTGAGTCTGTGGGTCTCTGTGTGGTGAGTCTATGGGTCTCTGTGTGGTGAGTCTGTGGGTCTCTGTGTGGTGAGTTTGTGGGTCTCTGTGTGTGGCGAATCTATGGGTCTGTGGGTCTCTGTGTGGTGAGTCTGTGGGTCTCTGAGTGGTGAGTCTGTGGGTCTCTGTGTGATGAGTCCATGGGTCTCTGTGCGAGTGAGTCTGTGGGTCTCTGTGTGGTGAGTCTGTGGGTCTCTGTGTAGTGAGTCTGTGGGTCTCTGTGTAGTGTCCATGGGTCTCTGTGTGAGTGAGTCTATGGGTCTCTGTGTGGTGAGTCTATGGGTCTGTGTGGTGAGTCTGTGGGTCTTTGTGTGGTGAGTCTGTGGGTCTCTCTGTGGTGAGTCTGTGGGTCTTTGTGTGGTGAGTCTGTGTGTCTCTGTGTGGTGAGTCTGTGGGTCTCTGTGTAGTGAGTCTCTGGGTCTCTGTGTGGTGAGTCTCTGGGTATCTGTGTGGTGAGTCTGTGGGTCTCTGTGTGGTGAGTCTGTGGGTCTCTGTGTGGGTGTCTATGGGTCTCTGTGTGGTGAGTCTGTGGGTCTCTGTGTGGTGAGTCTGTGGGTCTCTG
Organism: Lampetra fluviatilis; assembly: GCF_964198595.1. Taxonomy (NCBI): domain Eukaryota; kingdom Metazoa; phylum Chordata; class Hyperoartia; order Petromyzontiformes; family Petromyzontidae; genus Lampetra; species Lampetra fluviatilis. The sequence goes on from NC_136329.1 coordinate 1,572,282, forward strand.
TGTGGGTGTCTATGGGTCTCTGTGTGGTGAGTCTGTGGGTCTCTGCGTAGTGAGTCTGTGGGTCTCTGTGTGGTGAGTCTGTGGGTCTCTGTGTGGGTGTCTATGGGTCTCTGTGTGGTGAGTCTATGGGTCTCTGTGTGGTGAGTCTATGGGTCTCTGTGTGGTGAGTCTGTGGGTCTCTGTGTGAGTATGTGGGTCTCTGTGTGGTGAGTCTGAGTCTATGTGTGAGTGAGTCTGTGAGTCTATGGGTCTCTGTGTGGGTGTCTATGGGTCTCTGTGTAGTGGGTCTCTGTGTGGTGAGTATGTGGGTTACTGTGTGGTGAGTTTGTGGGTCTCTTTGTGATGAGTCTGTGGGTCTCTGTGTGGTGAGTCTGTGGGTCTCTGTGTGGGTGTCTATGGGTCTCTGTGTGGTGAGTCTGTGGGTCTCTGTGTGGTGAGTCTGTGGGTCTATGTGTGGTGAGTCTGTGGGTCTATGTGTGGTGAGTCTGTGGGTCTCTGTGTAGTGAGTCTGAGTCTCTGTGTCTCTGTGTGTCTATGAGTCTGTGAGTCTGGGTCTCTGTGTAGTGAGTCTATGTGTTTGTGTGTCTATGGGTCTCTGGGTATCTGTGTGGTGAGTCTGTGGGTCTCTGTGTGGTGAGTATGTGGGTCTCTGTGTGGTGAGTCTGTGGGTCTCTGTGTGGTGAGTCTGTGGGTCTCTGTGTGGTGAGTCTGTGGGTCTCTGTGTGTGTCCATGGGTCTCTGTGTGAGTGAGTCTGTGGGTCTCTGTGTGGTGAGTCTATGGGTCTCTGTGTGGTGAGTCTGTGGGTCTCTGTGTGGTGAGTTTGTGGGTCTCTGTGTGTGGCGAGTCTATGGGTCTGTGGGTCTCTGTGTGGTGAGTCTGTGGGTCTCTGAGTGGTGAGTCTGTGGGTCTCTGTGTGATGAGTCCATGGGTCTCTGTGCGAGTGAGTCTGTGGGTCTCTGTGTGGTGAGTCTGTGGGTCTCTGTGTAGTGAGTCTGTGGGTCTCTGTGTAGTGTCCATGGGTCTCTGTGTGAGTGAGTCTATGGGACTCTGTGTGGTGAGTCTATGGGTCTGTGTGGTGAGTCTGTGGGTCTTTGTGTGGTGAGTCTGTGGGTCTCTCTGTGGTGAGTCTGTGGGTCTTTGTGTGGTGAGTCTGTGTGTCTCTGTGTGGTGAGTCTGTGGGTCTCTGTGTAGTGAGTCTCTGGGTCTCTGTGTGGTGAGTCTCTGGGTATCTGTGTGGTGAGTCTGTGGGTCTCTGTGTGGTGAGTCTGTGGGTCTATGTGTGCTGAGTCTCTGGGTCTCTGTGTGGCGAGTCTGTGAGTCTCTGTGTGGTGAGTCTGTGGGTCTCTGTGTGGTGAGTCTGTGGGTCTCTGTGTGGTGAGTCTGTGGGTCTCTGTGTGGTGAGTCTGTGGGTCTCTGTGTGGGTGTCTATGGGTCTCTGTGTGGTGAGTCTGTGGGTCTCTGTGTGGTGAGTCTGTGGGTCTCTGTGTGGGTGTCTATGGGTCTCTGTGTGGTGAGTCTGTGGGTCTCTGCGTAGTGAGTCTGTGGGTCTCTGTGTGGTGAGTCTGTGGGTCTGTGTGGTGAGTCTGTGGGTCTCTGTGTGGGTGTCTATGGGTCTCTGTGTGGTGAGTCTATGGGTCTCTGTGTGGTGAGTCTGTGGGTCTCTGTGTGAGTATGTGGGTCTCTGTGTGATGAGTCTGAGTCTATGTGTGAGTGAGTCTGTGAGTCTATGGGTCTCTGTGTGGGTGTCTATGGGTCTCTGTGTAGTGGGTCTCTGTGTGGTGAGTCTGAGGGTCTCTGTGTGATGAGGCTGTGGGTCTCTGTGTGATGAGTCTGTGGGTCTCTGTGTGGTGAGTCTGTGTGTCTCTGTGTGGTGAGTCTGTGGGTCTCTGTGTGGTGAGTCTCTGGGTCTCTGTGTGGTGAGTCTGTGGGTCTCTGTGTGATGAGTCTGTGGGTCTGTGTGGTGAGTCTATGGGTCTCTGTGTAGTGGGTCTATGGGTCTCTATGTGGTGAGTCTGTGGATCTCTGTGTGTGGCGAGTTTATGGGTCTCTGTGTGGTGAGTCTGTGGGTCTCTGTGTGGTGAGTCTGTGGGTCTCTGTGTGATGAGTCCGTGGGTCTCTGTGTGAGTGAGTCTGTGGGTCTCTGTGTGGTGAGTCTGTGGGTCTCTGTGTAGTGTACATGGGTCTCTGTGTGAGTGAGTCTATGGGTCTCTGTGTGGTGAGTCTATGGGTCTGTGTGGTGAGTCTGTGGGTCTCTGTGTGGTGAGTATGTGGGTCTCTGTGTGGTGAGTTTGTGGGTCTCTTTGTGATGAGTCTGTGGGTCTCTGTGTGGTGAGTCTGTGGGTCTCTGTGTGGGTGTCTATGGGTCTCTGTGTGGTGAGTCTGTGGGTCTCTGTGTGGTGAGTCTGTGGGTCTACGTGTGGTGAGTCTGTGGGTCTCTGTGTAGTGAGTCTGAGTCTCTGTGTCTCTGTGTGTCTGAGTCTGTGAGTCTGGGTCTCTGTGTAGTGAGTCTATGTGTTTGTGTGTCTATGGGTCTCTGGGTATCTGTGTGGTGAGTCTGTGGGTCTCTGTGTGGTGAGTATGTGGGTCTCTGTGTGGTGAGTCTGTGGGTCTCTGTGTGGTGAGTCTGTGGGTCTCTGTGTGGTGAGTCTGTGGGTCTCTGTGTGTGTCCATGGGTCTCTGTGTGAGTGAGTCTGTGGGTCTCTGTGTGGTGAGTCTATGGGTCTCTGTGTGGTGAGTCTGTGGGTCTCTGTGTGGTGAGTCTGTGGGTCTCTGTGTGGTGAGTCTGTGGGTCTCTGTGTGGTGAGTCTGTGGGTCTCTGTGTGGGTGTCTATGGGTCTCTGTGTGGTGAGTCTATGGGTCTCTGTGTGGTGAGTCTGTGGGTCTCTGTGTGAGTATGTGGGTCTCTGTGTGGTGAGTCTGAGTCTATGTGTGAGTGAGTCTGTGAGTCTATGGGTCTCTGTGTGGGTGTCTATGGGTCTCTGTGTAGTGGGTCTCTGTGTGGTGAGTCTGAGGGTCTCTGTGTGATGAGGCTGTGGGTCTCTGTGTGATGAGTCTGTGGGTCTCTGTGTGGTGAGTCTGTGTGTCTCTGTGTGGTGAGTCTGTGGGTCTCTGTGTGGTGAGTCTCTGGGTCTCTGTGTGGTGAGTCTGTGGGTCTCTGTGTGATGAGTCTGTGGGTCTGTGTGGTGAGTCTATGGGTCTCTGTGTAGTGGGTCTATGGGTCTCTATGTGGTGAGTCTGTGGATCTCTGTGTGTGGCGAGTTTATGGGTCTCTGTGTGGTGAGTCTGTGGGTCTCTGTGTGGTGAGTCTGTGGGTCTCTGTGTGATGAGTCCGTGGGTCTCTGTGTGAGTGAGTCTGTGGGTCTCTGTGTGGTGAGTCTGTGGGTCTCTGTGTAGTGTACATGGGTCTCTGTGTGAGTGAGTCTATGGGTCTCTGTGTGGTGAGTCTATGGGTCTGTGTGGTGAGTCTGTGGGTCTCTGTGTGGTGAGTATGTGGGTCTCTGTGTGGTGAGTTTGTGGGTCTCTTTGTGATGAGTCTGTGGGTCTCTGTGTGGTGAGTCTGTGGGTCTCTGTGTGGGTGTCTATGGGTCTCTGTGTGGTGAGTCTGTGGGTCTCTGTGTGGTGAGTCTGTGGGTCTACGTGTGGTGAGTCTGTGGGTCTCTGTGTAGTGAGTCTGAGTCTCTGTGTCTCTGTGTGTCTGAGTCTGTGAGTCTGGGTCTCTGTGTAGTGAGTCTATGTGTTTGTGTGTCTATGGGTCTCTGGGTATCTGTGTGGTGAGTCTGTGGGTCTCTGTGTGGTGAGTATGTGGGTCTCTGTGTGGTGAGTCTGTGGGTCTCTGTGTGGTGAGTCTGTGGGTCTCTGTGTGGTGAGTCTGTGGGTCTCTGTGTGTGTCCATGGGTCTCTGTGTGAGTGAGTCTGTGGGTCTCTGTGTGGTGAGTCTATGGGTCTCTGTGTGGTGAGTCTGTGGGTCTCTGTGTGGTGAGTTTGTGGGTCTCTGTGTGTGGCGAGTCTATGGGTCTGTGGGTCTCTGTGTGGTGAGTCTGTGGGTCTCTGAGTGGTGAGTCTGTGGGTCTCTGTGTGATGAGTCCATGGGTCTCTGTGCGAGTGAGTCTGTTGGTCTCTGTGTGGTGAGTCTGTGGGTCTCTGTGTAGTGAGTCTGTGGGTCTCTGTGTAGTGTCCATGGGTCTCTGTGTGAGTGAGTCTATGGGTCTCTGTGTGGTGAGTCTATGGGTCTGTGTGGTGAGTCTGTGGGTCTTTGTGTGGTGAGTCTGTGGGTCTCTCTGTGGTGAGTCTGTGGGTCTTTGTGTGGTGAGTCTGTGTGTCTCTGTGTGGTGAGTCTGTGGGTCTCTGTGTAGTGAGTCTCTGGGTCTCTGTGTGGTGAGTCTCTGGGTATCTGTGTGGTGAGTCTGTGGGTCTCTGTGTGGTGAGTCTGTGGGTCTATGTGTGCTGAGTCTCTGGGTCTCTGTGTGGCGAGTCTGTGAGTCTCTGTGTGGTGAGTCTGTGGGTCTCTGTGTGGTGAGTCTGTGGGTCTCTGTGTGGGTGTCTATGGGTCTCTGTGTGGTGAGTCTGTGGGTCTCTGTGTGGTGAGTCTGTGGGTCTCTGTGTGGGTGTCTATGGGTCTCTGTGTGGTGAGTCTGTGGGTCTCTGCGTAGTGAGTCTGTGGGTCTCTGTGTGGTGAGTCTGTGGGTCTCTGTGTGGGTGTCTATGGGTCTCTGTGTGGTGAGTCTATGGGTCTCTGTGTGGTGAGTCTATGGGTCTCTGTGTGGTGAGTCTGTGGGTCTCTGTGTGAGTATGTGGGTCTCTGTGTGGTGAGTCTGAGTCTATGTGTGAGTGAGTCTGTGAGTCTATGGGTCTCTGTGTGGGTGTCTATGGGTCTCTGTGTAGTGGGTCTCTGTGTGGTGAGTCTGAGGGTCTCTGTGTGATGAGTCTGTGGGTCTCTGTGTGATGAGTCTGTGGGTCTCTGTGTGGTGAGTCTGTGTGTCTCTGTGTGGTGAGTCTGTGGGTCTCTGTGTGATGAGTCTGTGTGTCTCTGTGTGATGAGTCTGTGGGTCTCTATGTGGTGAGTCTCTGGGTCTCTGTGTGGTGAGTCTGTGGGTCTCTGTGATGAGTCTGTGGGTCTGTGTGGTGAGTCTGTGGGTCTCTGTGTGGTGAGTCTGTGGGTCTATGTGTGGTGAGTCTGTGGGTCTCTGTGTGGTGAGTTTGTGGGTCTCTGTGTGGTGAGTCTGTGAGTCTCTGTGTGGGTGTCTATGGGTCTCTGTGTGGGTGTCTATGGGTCTCTGTGTGGTGAGTCTGTGGGTCTCTGTGTGGGTGTCTATGGGTCTCTGTGTGGTGAGTCTGAGTCTATGTGTGAGTGAGTCTGTGAGTCTATGGGTCTCTGTGTAGTGTCTATGGGTCTCTGTGTAGTGGGTCTTTGTGTGGGTGTCTATGGGTCTCTGTGTGGTGAGTCTGTGGGTCTCTGTGTAGTGTGTCTCTGTGTGGGTGTCTATGGGTCTCTGTGTAGTGGGTCTCTGTGTGGGTGTCTATCGGTCTCTGTGTGGTGCGGCTTACGAGTCTCCGTGCCTGCGAGCAGCTTTATCGCCAGGCGGGCAGCAACAATTGCCGCAGACGGCATGGGGTGCGGTGTGGGGTGTGGGACACGCATCGAGCGACTCACGCGGAGAGAGAGAGGGGGGGTCGCTGGTGGTGCTGCTGGTGGTGGTGGTGCTGGTGGTGGTGCTGGTGGTAATGCTGGTGGTGCTGGTGGTGGTGCTGGTGTTGGTGGTGTTGCTGTTGAGTCGCTGTGGTGCTGCTGGTGTTGTTGTTGGTTGTTGTTGTTGCTGCTGCTGGTGTTGTTGTTGCTGCTGTTGATGGTTGTTGTTGTTGGTGGTTGTTGTTGTTGAGTCGCTGTGGAACGCCGCGAGTCGCCAGCGGTGCCACCGAGAACCCCTCACTCCGGAAGTCCGCGTCTCCGGGTCACGTGACGCGCATTCTCGCATCACGTGGTGTGGGCGGGTCGGGCAGTCCCCCCCCCCACTCTGCCCCCTCCTATTCTCGTGACGTCATCCCCCATCTCTCTCTCTCCTCCCACACCGGAAACAGAATCGGAATCCGATTAGCAGTGAAGCTCTTTGTGTCACTGATGTCCAGCAGGGGGCACGAGGCCAGAGCGTTACAACAACAAACAATAGGGTGGGTGGGTGGGTAGGGGACCATCCATAAATGACGTCACGCGATTTTGGACGAATGAGTTTCAAAGAGAATGCGTTCATATGATTACCAGAGCATGTTTTGTGTGCATGTTCACCACAAGAGGTAATGTCGAGTTGGTGTTTGAACATCTTGACACAACTAACTCTTTATTCTCTTAGTTTTTTTGTCGGTAAAGTCACGTAGGTAAAAATAAATAATAGAAATAATAATAGTGATGTATTATTTTATTTCTACTATTATTTCTTTAATTTGTATTTTTTATTTTTACCTACGTGACTTTACCGAAAAAACCTAAGAGTATGAATCCTTGCAGTCACGAAAGCTTCAAATCTAGAATTAACTCTGTATTGCCAGAGAAGGGCACAGAACTTGTTGTTAATTATCAAAGACGACTTCCAGTGACGTCATCGTCTCACACCCAACGCCACCTGGTGACGTCACCGATCACACGTCAAGCGCGCCACAAGCGCCGTGACGTCACGCGAACAGAGGGCCGAACCCCTTCTGTCCGTGACGTCACCGCCTACATTCCACCCCCCCGGCCACTCGGATGACGTCACCACCTTAAGGTCCCACCTCCAAAAACGCGATGACGTCACTTCCGCCCGTCGCGCACCACCTAATATGGAGATGAGAGGCAACGCGTCCGTGGTAACGCCTGGATCGATTCATCGAGTCGATTTTCTATTTATTTCCTATCGTTTCCATTGTTGACGGCCCTTCAATGCAATCGATTCCTCGGCATTGAACTCTATTAGTGATTAGATGTAGATCTATTAGTGATTTTTTAAAATTAGGATTTCTGTGGGGGTTGCCGAGGGAGAATCGATTATCAGGATAGATGGGGGGAAAGCATCGTATAGAACCCACTAGAGTCCAGTATAGAACCCAGCATGGAACCCAGCACGTGACCCAGTATAGCGCCGAGTACAGAATCTAACAGAATCCACACTCACCCACACACTCAACCACACACTCACCCACTCCCCCACAAACTCACCCACACACTCACCCACTCACCCACACACTCAAAAACTCACCCAAACACAACAACAACACAACAATCGCCATTCGCCACTAAGTGGCGGTGACGTTACCACGACGCTTGTGCCAGGCCATGTGCACCTTGAGGCCACGTGAAGTGTCGAACGCCCGCTGGCAGGTCACGGGGCAGACCCAGTTGCCACGGGTCGACTGACCGAGATGACCTAGATGACTGGCTGATGCACCACCTGTGCCCCCTACTGTACCAACTTGCAGTGCTTTAGCCACCCGGCGCTCCGCTCGTTATTGTGAGCGTCGCTCCTCCGCCCTCCGTTGTTGTTGGAGGGCGACTGCCTCCAACTGCCCAGTAGCGTCCTTCACGAGCCTTTTCCACAGAGGCCGATCTTGACACCGCTGGCACCAGTCATCGGCAAGTCCACTCAGTTCCACGTCCTCTTGCACCACATCACTCCATCTCTTCTCTAGCCCGTGCCGCGCCCGTTTAGCCCCCTCGATCCGGCCGAACAAAAGCTGTTTAGGCATGCGGTGGCTGGGCATGCGGGCTACATGACCCAACAGCCTTGCCTGCCGGAGGAGCTCCTGATGGCAGTGTCCAGATCTTTCAAGGATTTGTGAGCTCCTCACACAATCCAGCTTAGTTAAACCCAGGATGGATCGTAGGCAGGCCAGCCTGAATGTTTCTAACCGGCACAGATGCTCCATTAGGGGGGTCCACGTTTCGCAAGCGTAGAGAAGGGAAGGAATGACTGTGGCCGAGAAGAGCCGAAGCTTCGTGCGGAACGACAGACCAGGTAGCTTCCACACAGCGTTACGCAACCGATGAAAATATCATCCCGTCCAACTGATTCAGAGTGAAATCTCTGTTATCAAACCGGTATGGGAAACTCTCCACTCTCTCCACAACTGCCCCATCACAGATTGGGAGTTGTGGGGGTGGAGTGCCCGATGGTACAAAATACCCAGGCAGGTGCTTCGTTGTGGTGGGGCTGATGGTCAGGCCCCACCTCTTAGTGGCACGCTCCAGTTTCTGCAGCAGCGCCTCCAACTCCTCCTCTGAGTGGGCCGCAATTACCAGAACATCGGCATACATAACGTGGTTGACCAATAGGGAGCCATCCCCTGACCGCACCCGGGCATCAATCAGCTTCCCATTGTATCTGTACCAGATGGAAATTCCTCCGGTACAGCTACTGAAGGCTTCACGAACTACGTGGTCAAAATAGATGTTAAATAATGTTGGAGCCAGAAGACATCCCTGTCGCACCCCAAGGTGAACAGGGAATGGCTCCGACTCCTGACCACGTAGCTTTACCCTAATCATGAAGGCCCTTAATGATTGTGAGCAGAGAGTCAGGGACTCCGAAAGCACGAAAAACTGCCCACAGCCCTGGCCTGTTGATGGTATCATAGGCCTAGCAGACACATTCACCCACACACGCACTTATCCACACACTCACCCACACACTCATCCACTCACCCACACTCACTCACCCACTCACACACTCATTCGCACACTCAACCATTCACAAACACACTGACCCACACACTCACCCACACTCACCCACACACTGACCCACACACACACTCACCCACACACTCAACCACACACTCACTCATCTACACACACACTCACTCACACACTCATCCACGCAACCACACACTCACTCACCCACACACTCACCTACACACTCACACACCCACACACTCACATCCACACTCTCACCCACACACTGACCCACACACTCATCCACACACTGACCCACACCCTCACCCACGCACTCACCCACCCCAACACACTCACCCACACACTCACCTACACACACACACACTCACCCACACACCCACACACTGATCCACACACTCTCCCCCACACTCTCCCCCACACACTCACCCACACACACAAACTCACCCACACACTCACCCACACACACACTCACCCACACACTCTCACCCACACACCCACACTTTCACACGCTCACACACTCTCACACACTCACCCACACACTCTCACCCACCCACCCACAATCTCTCACCCACACACTCTCACCCACACTCTCACACACTCACCCACACACTCTCACCCACACACTCACTCTCACTCTCTCACCCACACACTCACCCACACGCTATCTCACCCACACTCTCTCACACACTCACCCACACACTCTCACCCACACACTCACTCTCACACACCCACACTCTCCCTCACACACTCTCACCCACACACACTCACTTTCGCACTCTCACTCACACACCCACACTCTCATACTCTCACTCACACACTCTCACCCACACACCCACACTCTCACACTCTCACCCACACACTCACACACCCACACTCTCACACTCTCACCCACACACTCTCACACTCTCACCCACACACTCTCACACACTCTCACACTCTCACCCACACACCTACACACTCTCACCCACACACTCACTCTCACACTCCACACGCAATGCGCACATAGCGATCATAGCTCACACGGACACTCCCAGCCCCACACCCAGTCACAAAGACAAAGGTCCTCGTGTAGCCTTCACAGACGGCTGGGGCAAGTGCTGGTAGTGGCAGCGCCTATGAAGGCCGACACGGAACACGATGGGGTGGGTGGCCAGCACCACAACCGGCCGCCATTGTCTCCCTAGTGGCGATGTTTACTCCAAGCCGCACCAGGTACTCATTTGAGGCTGAGTCGACCTAGGGGAGGCCCAGGACCGGCTCAGATAATGAATCGCTATCGCTGGTGGTGGTAGCCGGATCGTAGCGTAGTGCAGCGCTAACCGCAGCGCCACCGCTCCCCACACGCCGTGACGAGACGCTAACTATGCACGCAGACTCATGCGCAGGGGCAGCTGCCGCTGGGGCTGCCCCCAGGCGAGAGGCGCCACTCTCCTCGTGCTCGTGCCCTCGTGACACAATCAAAACCGCGGAGATTGAAGCGGCCAGAAACAAACAGCACGGATTTCAAATTTTTTTGTCGAATTGTGACGTCACGCATCAGGGGGTAGGGCTCGTGACGTCACGCGCAGCACGTGGGTGGGGGCGGTTGTGACCCCGGAGATTGTACGAACCGGTCCTTGGCCTCCCCTAGGTCCACTCAGCCTAAAACAATATATCATTACACAGTACCTGGTGTGTAGTGAACATCGACACTGTGGAGACAAAGGCGGCCGGGCGTGGTGCCACAGTGCGGGCCTACACAGCTGCTGCTGCTCGCGACTAACTACAGCACTTGCCCCAGCAGTCTGCAGAGGCTACACGGGGGAGGAGGCGTGCACCTTTGTCTTTGTCACGCACCCTGCGTGACGTCACCGGTGAGGGAGGTGCCGCGGTCTGCGGGCCGCACCCCCCGCGGGAATGCGGGGGGCGAGGCCAAGGGGGAGGGGGCGGGGCCAAAGCGGGGGGGGGCGGGACCAAGGGGGGAGGGGGCGGTGCCAAGGGGGGCGGGGCCAAATGGGGAGGGGGGCGGGGCCAAGGGGGGAGGGGGCGGTGCCAAGGGGGGCGGGGCCAAAGGGGGGGGGCGAGGCCAAGGGGGAGGGGGCGGTGCCAAGGGGGGCGGGGCCAAAGGGGGGGGCGAGGCCAAGGGGGAGGGGGCGGTGCCAAGGGGGTCGGGGCCACATGGGGAGGGGGGCGGGGCCAAAGGGGGAGGGGGCGGTGCCAAGAAGAGTGGGGCCAAGGGGGAGGGGGCGGGGCCAAGGGGGGAAGGGGGCGGTGCTAAGAGGCGGGGTCTAGACTCTGAACCGGCTAACATTGTCCATAGACTCAACATAGACTCACACTGCCCATAGACTCAACATTACCCATAGACTCAACACTGCCCATAGACTAACACTGCCCATAGACTCAACACTACCCATAGACTCACACTGCACCATAGACTCAACACTACCCATAGACTCAACACTGCCCATAGACTAACACTGCCCATAGACTCAACACTACCCATAGACTCACACTGCACCATAGACTCAACACTACCCATAGACTCAACTCTGCCCATAGACTCAACACTGCCCATAGACTCACACTGCCCATAGACTAACACTGCCCATAGACTAACACTGTTCATAGACTAACACTGCCCACAGACTAACACTGCCCATAGACTCAACATTGTCCACAGACTCAACACTATCCATAGACTCAACACTGCCCATAGACTCAACATTACCCATACACTCAACACTGTTCAAAGACTAACACTGTTCATAGACTAACACTGCCCACAGACTGACACTGCCCATAGACTCAACACTGCCCCATAGACTCAACACTGCCCATAGACTCAACACTGCCCATAGACTCAACACTGCACACAGACTAACACTGCCCATAGACTAACACTGCCAATAAATTAACATTACCCATAGACTACCATTACCCATAGACTAACACTGCCCATAGACTAACACTGCCCATAGACTAACACTACCCATAGACTAACACTGCCAATAAACTAACATTACCCATAGACTACCATTACCCATATACTAACATTACCCATAGACTAACACTGCCCATATACTAACATTGCCCATAGACTCAACACTGCCCATAGACTCAACACTACCCATAGACTAACATTACCCATAGACTCAACACTGCCCATAGACTCAACACTGCCCACAGACTAACACTGCCCATAGACTAACACTGCCAATAAACTACCATTACCCATAGACTACCATTACCCATAGACTAACATTACCAATAGACTAACACTGCCCATAGACTCAACACACTGCCCACAGACTAACACTGCCCATAGACTAAAACTGCCAATAAACTAACATTACCCATATACTACCATTACCCATAGACTAACATTACCCATAGACGAACACTGCCCATAGACTAACACTGCCTATAGACTAACACTGCCCATAGACTAACACTGCCCATAGACTACCATTACCCATAGACTAACATTACCCACAGACTCAACACTGCCCATATACTAACATTGCCCATAGACTCAACACTGCCCATAAACTCAACACTTCACCATAGACTCAACACTACCCATAGACTCAGCACTGCCCATAGACTCAACACTGCCCATAGATTCACACTGCCCATAGACTCACACTGCCCATAGACTCAACACTGCACCATAGACTCAACACTGCCCATAGACTCAACACTGCACCGTAGACTCAACACTACCCATAGACTCAACACTACCCATAGACTAACACTGCCCATAGACTCAACACTACCCATAGACTCAACACTACCCATAGACTAACACTGCCCATAGACTCAACACTACCCATAGACTCAACACTACCCATGGACTAACACTGCCCATAGACTCAACACTACCCATAGACTCACACTGCCCATAGACTCACATTGCCCACAGACCAGGCGCGTCAAACCAGCGAGTTGCTTAAGATCCAAATGCACCTCCAGGGGGCCGAACAATTGGGCCTATGAAAATAAAAAGCAAGATAATGATTGTTGGGTATTCATTTACCCAACACCGGCTGCACCAAACTCGTTGCAGCTAAATCCACGTCAACAACCCACGTGACATCGAAACACGTCGGTGGGTATCGACGATACGATTAGCGCGGTTGGCTACGTACGGTGCAGAGGAAGTTCAACACACGCACACTGCAACACACATGACAGGATGTCCCATCAGTCTGCAATCGTAGGGAATAATAATAACACTGGTCAACACACTTTTTCTAGCATAAGGTATTCCAACGGTTGTAAGGTAATTTTGGGGTGCTGATTCCAAATCTGGCATCACATGAGGTTTTTGAGATATCAAATATTGCATTTTCAATAAAAAGTGCAGAAGAAAAATATTAAATAAATGTGGATATTTACATAAAATTATATTATAAACACACTATACTAAAAATACAGCACCATAGTTTAAGACTAAAGCATTCACTGATTCGCAACAACTTGCAATCATATGTGACAGAGTTAATTTCGGGTAAAATCAATGAAAATGGGGTATGCAAATAGCATAAAAATGAGATGTGATAGAGCAAATCTGAGATCATATTTAGAATCAGCACCCTGAAATTAGTCTAAAACAGATGCAAAAGTCTAGGCCAGAATTTTTTGTTGACCAGTGTAATAGAAGAAATGAGAAGAGGTTTTCCCCTTTTCTGGCAACAAAATAGTTGTGTTAAGATGTTAAAACACCAAACTGAAACCTCTTAATAGGAATCCTGTCTGCATTAACCACAATACTTGTGGTCAGAATGCCAACAAAAACCACACAGTATGATGCATTGCCCTTGAAACGGATTGGTCCAAACCAGAGACAGCTTTCTTTTGAGCCTTCTGGCGTCCTCTGATCTAACACCGTTTGAGAATCAGCATCACACTCCATCCGCAACTCTTCCGAGACCTCAGACACACGGACAGCAAACGGGTGACGAAATGTCGCAAAGTCTTCCTCGAAGATTTTTGTTGTTTAAAGTCCGAACAGCTTCCCTTGCAATGGCTTCGTCTCGAGTTTGTCGATGGTTCGCTGCTGCTGCTGGTGGTATGTTCCGTGAGTGTGCGTCTGCTTGTCGTCATTTGAAAATGTTGTGAAAGGGTGCAGGGATTTATTCCCCCCAAAGTTGAGTTTCTCCATAGCCGAAAGCTGCTGCCGCTGCCGCACAGCTCACTCTGAAAGGCCTCATGGGCAGTTGCATTTGGAGGCTTTCCCCCTCTCGTCTCTCCGCCTGATGAAGGCCGCTGGTGTTGCGATCGAAACGACGTCGTTTTTTGCTTTTATAAAAATAAAATTAGAATTTTTTAAATTAATTTAATTTAATTTTATATCTACGTAACTTTACCGAAGGAATCAAGAATAAGAATATGAAAGTTTTAATCTCCCCCCCCCACCCCACTGCATTTTTGGTTTAAAGTCAGCTGAGGTGTTCTGTCTTCTTGGTTCTTTCGGTAAAGTCACGTGGAAGGGAAATAATAAAATAATAAAAATAAAACATAATAACATACAATTCTCACGACGTTTCGGCCACAACGCAAGCAGCCGTCCTCAGGTGAAGAACCGACGTGATTTATAATAAAGGTTTTTGGGTGAGATCGCGTTATTTATAAATGTGTCGTAACCCTCCACCACCCGACACGGCCAAACAGTACAAAAATGTGTCACGTTTACAAACAGTAAGACTACCCACGTGACTCCACCGTAAGAACCGAAGTGCTCACCGGTGTAAAACGCGATGAGCGCCGCAACACATCGATGGTCGCGATTGACGGCGCGTCATCTTCCCCTTCTGTGGCACTGCCGCTCTCTTCCCGGCCACAGCGTGGTGCTCCGTCTGTTGGCCAAACCCACGGCTGTTGGAGCGGTCTACACCTACCTTGACCAGGGCACCCACCCACCCACCAAACCGGTGAAGATGTTTTCATTCTGCTGTGGTGTCTTCCGTGGGAACCACCTCCACAAAGCTCCTCTGGAGTGCGCGGCGCTTTGATCGACACCACGAATTAAAACAAAACCGCACGTTGCAACAAGCCGGTTAAATCCGTGCTTTCATCGAGGGCAAAGCGGCAATGCATCAACGACTTCACTTTGTCCGTGAGCTGCTCATTTAGATTCTCCGATGTCACCGACCGCCTCAGCGACGGTGTTTCTCTGGAGAGGCTAACACGGTATGAGCAGAGGCCCGTCTGCTGTTCTGGACATATTGAATCCGCACTGACCAGCGTGCATCTTTTGATCGTGGATGTCCCCATCCCGAAGAGAGGTTGCGATGACCGAGCAAGCGATGGTTTTGTTGCGAGCGTTCACGTCCGCTTCGCTCGCCCAATGGCCTTCTGTGAAGAGGGACCCCCACTGACTTTTCAACGATTTCCCCGAGCTCGTCAACTTTTCCAGCGCGCATCTTCCCCGAGTATTCACTGTCGAGTCGACGTCTCGATTATCCGCGCTGATTACAGAGGACGGCCGGGGATCATCAAAAATCACAAATAATCTCAAAACATAACCAATTTCCGCGGATCTCTATGCCAAAACCACAACTATAGGTATACATTTTACATATATAATGAACAAAACTAAAATATTGTAGTCAAGAATGTATTGATCTTGTTTTATTACAAAAGTCCACGCAAAAACAAACTAATTGATGCGCGTGCTCAGTGATAGTAACGTTTCCCTGCTCCCGCACACGAGACCACGAAGTGGATGATAGCAGAGCCGCGCCAATCAACATCAAACTCCGCCCCACCGTTGTAAAGATATGGCAACTACTGTACTGTAGAGGCGATCGCGTAAATTTCGGACTAACTGGTTTAAGCACATGACTTGTAATAAACATTTCCAAGAATAACAATGTTGTAGCGCTGTTTTTGGATGATTAATTTGGGCTAAAGGGATAATCCATCAGTTATTAATTCATGTCAAAATCGAACCACATGAGGATATTCTAGGGTCTGCTGCTGTATTTCTCCTCACGATCGGATTCGCAATGACTCCGATCGTTGCCACTCTTTGGGGACAGCCATTTGCTGTGCGCAGATCAAGCATTGTTGTTGTTGTTGTTGGCTTCACATTCACCTCCGCAAAGAAGTTCTAAATTCCTTCGCTTATCTCGTACGACTCTACACCCCTCGTGGACCTACCCTTTGCCTTGATAGCGTCAGGCGGCTACGCGAGTTATAGCGCACTTTAACATACGTTTAAAAAAAGTGAATTATCTATTCCCGCGCATTCTGATTCAAAATCTGAAAGCGCGAGAAAAGGGGAGTGGGTATCTTAATTGATTCATTTTCGCGGCAGGACGCTCCAAGTTCTTCCAATTTCCTGTTTAAATTCAGGATGAATTTCGGTAGAAGCTTTAAAAAAAAATACATCAAAATAAATATAAGTCGTTTAAATTAAAGCACGTGGCCGTGAAAACGAAAGTATGTTTTATTTGACCAGGCGAGGCCTACTGACATACACAGCTGTTGAGCAGAAGCGACCTGGCCACAAGTGATAGCCCAACGAAGTGGCTTCTCGTCGTCACGTGGACATTCACAGCAGCAGCCAACCACTCAAGAAGCTTTGTGATGTTCAATCTCGATTTGAAGTTTTCGTGACTGCAGGGATCCATACTCTTTGGTTCTTTCAGTAAAGTCACGTGGGTAGAAAATAAAATTAATCAAATCACGACGTTTCGGGCGCAACCCAAGCAATCATCATCAGGTTGGAAAACCCACAGCAAGACATTTTTTTTGCTGAAATTTTCTTGCAATAATTTTTTTTGCTGAAATGTTCTCTCATGTATCTGCCACTAACCTTCTACTGCAGGATCTGTTTTTAATATTTGTATTACACGCTTTTATTTAACTCACTCTGTCTGTTGTCGTATCCTCAAATCTTGTAACTCAATTTTAACCCACTTCACAATGTGGTATCGACTGCAAACTTGGTATACTTATGTCATACTGATGATAATACTATATTCTATCATAAATATATATTTTTTAACAATCTTTTTTACATGTTATATTTCGGCTTGGGTCTAATTGTCCACGCTCAACTGACGTTGGTTGTAGTTGACCACGGTCCCTGACGTTGTGGCAAGCCTCGGGGCCACTTCCTGGAGTCGTGGAGTTCTGCCATTACTAGTACGGTACATTTCATTAAAGCGTGTTTTAAAAAAAGTATTTTTTACACATTCCGTCTCGCTTGTCTCATTTTGGGAAAGGCTCTGAAATTTCAAATCTTATTTGAGTTGTTTGTAGCACTCCAACAACGCACGAGCCAGGGATCATTCGCGTGCCGGGGTCTGCAGGGGGCTGTTGATTGTCGTCACAAAAATTTAATAAAAGTCAAATTTTGTTTTTATCATTGTTTGCGTAAGGTATTTACAAAATAAAAATAAACCTATTTAAGCAATTTAACTTCACGAATCCTACACGAGTATCATTGATATCATGTGCCAGATAAAAGGGTAAAAACCAATCATCGTATTTTGCTACTGGCAAAGGAGGTTCCAATGGTGTAAATGCTTTACCCCGAGCTCTCATACTCTGATGGTGCATTGTCTTTGAGTTGTGCGCCTTTTGGCGTCATCTGGTCCAACACCACGTGAGACGAGGCTCTAAGGAAAGCTGTCTCGGGTGTGGACCAATCAACTTCAAGGACAGTGCATACATTATCAGAGTATTGTTTTTTGTTTGCATTCCGACCGCAGGTGTTGTGGTCAATGCAAACATGACTCCTTGTAAAAAAAGGTGTCAGTTTTGTTGCCAGATAGAAGGGTAAAAAAAAACCAAATATCATATTTTTTACTGGCAAAGGAGGTTCCAATTGTGTAAATGCTTACCCCGAGCTCTCATACTCTGATGGTGCGTTGCCTTTGAGTTGTGCGCCTTTTGGCGTCATCTGGTCCAACCCATGTGTAATAAAGGACTCTTTCACTGTGTCTGTCTCCGTTGTCCTTTATTCGGGTTCTTTACAACTTGTCCCACACGGCCCTCGCTCAGAGCCTCCCCGCTTGGCAGCTCGACGCTGCCGTCGCTCCCGTAGCCTTTCTCCACTCCGATGCAGCTCCGCTGCAGGTTCCCCTTGTGCAGTCCTCTGGCTGCTCTCACTGCAGCTCCACTGCTGCTCTTCGTTCCTGCTTTGCTCGGTCACCGCTGGCCGACGGTGCCGAGTCTCCCCGTGTGGCGATCTCGCCACTCTCCACTCTCCGCCCTGCGTGGCCTCACTCTGTCTCTATTCCCGTACTCCCCACCCCGCTGGCTGGCGCCGTCATGAGCCCCTCAGCCACCAGGCTGAGGCACGGCGACCACCCAACGTGATCTCCACTCTTCACTCCCTCGACTGCCCCAGATGTCTTCCTGTCTCCCCGCTATAACTTCTCCCCCACGTGACCCTGACTCCTCCCTCTCGGATCGTCACATCCGACCTGCCCATTTACGCTCGCATTACACATGTGAGACTAGGCTCTAAGGAAAGCTGTCTCGGATGTGGACCAATCAATTTCAAGTACAGTGCATACATTATCAGAGTTGTGTGTTTTGTTTGCATTCCGACCGCAGGTATTGTGGTCAATGCAACCATGACTCCATGTAAAGTTTTGTTGCCAGATAAAATGGTAAAAAAACAATTATCATGTGATACCCTTTTTTCCAGTATCAAAGCATGACAAATAAGAATAGATTTTACCCTTTCTGCCAATACAACACGAGGTGTGCTAAGATGTTTAAACACCAAGCTTCGTCGCGACTCCTGGACGGGTTGTTGAAGGGACATTGAGGACGAGGCTAGGGAGGTAACGAGGTTGTTCCAAATCGATGGTGGTGGTGGTGTGACGAGAGCTTGTTGTGTAGTTGGAGTTGGCGTCTTCTCTCTTTCTCTCCCAATGGTGGTGGCGTGGATTCTTCTCGGGGTCCTCCGGGTTTCTCCTCCATTTAAAATCAATGCGCCTTTAGATTATTTGGCTGCTGCTATAAATGTGCACATGGGTCTGTGGGTTTCTGTGTAGTGAGTCTATGGGTCTCTGTGTGATGAGTCTATGGGTCTCTGTGTGATGAGTCTATGGGTCTCTGTGTGGTGAGTTTATGGGTCTCTGTGTGGTGAGTCTGTGGGTCTCTGTGTGGTGAGTCTATGGGTCTCTGTGTGACGAGTCTATGGGTCTCTGTGTGATGAGTCTATGGGTCTCTGTGTGATGAGCCTATGGATCTCTGTGTGGTGAGTCTATGGGTCTCTATGTGGCGAGTCTATGGATCTTTGTGGTGAGTCTATGGGTCTCTGTGTGATGGGTCTATGGGTCTCTGTGTGGTGAGTCTGTGGGTCTCTGTGTGATGAGTCTATGGGTCTCTGTGTGATGAGTCTATGGGTATCTGTGTGGTGAGTCTATGGGTCTCTGTGTGGTGAGTCTGTGGGTCTCTGTGTGATGAGTCTGTGGGTCTCTGTGTGGTGAGTCTGTGGGTCTCTGTGTGATGAGTCGATGGGTCTCTGTGTGATGAGTCTATGGGTCTCTGTGTGATGAGTCTATGGGTATCTGTGTGATGAGTCTATGGGTCTTTGTGTGGTGAGTCTGTGGGTCTCTGTGTGATGAGTCTGTGGGTCTCTGTGTGGTGAGTCTATAAGTCTCTGTGTGGTGAGTCTATAAGTATCTGTGTGGTGAGTCTATGGGTCTCTGTGTGGTGAGTCTATGGGTCTTTGTGTGGTGAGTCTATGGGTATCTGTGTGGTGAGTCTATGGGTATCTGTGTAGTGAGTCTATGGGTCTCTGTGTAGTGAGTCTATGGGTCTCTGTGTGATGAGTCTATGGGTCTCTGTGTGATGAGTCCGTGAGTCTCTGTGTGATGAGTCTATGGGTCTCTGTGTAATGAGTCTATGGGTCTCTGTGATGAGTCTATGGGTCTCTGTGATGAGTCTGTGAGTCTCTGTGTGATGAGTCTATGGCTCTCTGTGTAATGAGTCTATGGGTCTCTATGTGGCGAGTCCATGATAAGTCACTTCGTTGAGCTATCATCTGTGGCCAGGCTGCTTCTGATAAAGAATTACAGAGCTCAGCGGGATCTTACCTGGTAAATAAAAAGGCTCAAATCCTCGTCTCTTGACCCCTCAGCTGGACGAACGAACTTGAGACTTGAGTCCAAGTGGGCGGGGCTACAGCGACGGGGGGACGGGGCTGGACAGGTACAAGGCGGGGCTAGGAAGATAAGAGGCGGGGCTAAGGACGGAGGGGGCGGAGCTAAGAACGTAGGGGGTGGGGCTAAGGACGGAGCTAGAGACGTAGGGGGCGGGGCAAGGGATGAAAGGGGCGTGTCCGAAGACGTTGGGGGCTTTGTAAGACGGGGGGGGGGCTAGAAATGGGCGGGGCGAAGGGAAATAGGGGGAGGGACAAACCACAAAGGGGCGTGGCTAGTTCCGTAGGGGGCGGTGCTATGTGTGTAGGGGCGTGGCTAGACGCGTTGGAGGCGGGGCTAGACGCGAGTGGGCGGGGCGACGCGCGAGTGGGCGGGGCGAGGAGTGCTAAGGGGGTGGGGCTATGCGGCAGCTCGAAGTCTTCCGGGCCGGGCACTTTAGTTAAAAAGTGGTCTCCATTAAGAAGTCAAACAAACAACAACTACCACAACAACTACCACCACAACTAAACAACAACTAAACAACCAACAAGGACGACAACAACAAGAGCAGCAGCCGCCACGATCACGGTGAGCGCCGCCCGCCCGCCCCAACTCTCCAGCGGCACAGTGGCCGTGAGGCTCCGCGGTTCTCCCTCTCCTCCTCCTCCTCTCGCTCCTCTGTGGCTCGCGGGGCGGCCTCCTCCTCCTCCTCCTCGCCTCCTCCTCCTCCTTGCCGGGGGGAGATGGGGGGGGATGGGGGGTCGACCAGAGGAGGAGGCCGAGGAGGGAGCGCGGCGCTCGACCCGGGACCTCCACCTCGCTCGCTCGCCCCCCTCGTCAGGAGGCCGCCGCCGCCGCCGGCAGATTAGTCGCGGTCGCGGGCACTGCGCATGCGCGAAGGCAGTGCGATTGAATGGTTGAGTGCGGCGAGGGGGGGGGTCCGAATTTCGCATGGGGGGCAGGGGCCCGGGTGTTACATGGGGGGGGGGGGGGTCCGAATGTGGCAGGAGGGGTGAAGGGGGGTCCGGATGTTGCATTGGGGGTGGGGTCCGAATTTCGCATGGGGGGCAGGGGCCCGGGTGTTACATGGGAGGGGGGGGGGGTCCGAATGTGGCAGGAGGGGTGAAGGGGGGTCCGGATGTTGCATTGGGGGTGGGGTCCGAATTTCGCATGGGGGGCAGGGGCCCGGGTGTTACATGGGAGGGGGGGTCCGAATGTGGCAGGAGGGGTGAAGGGGGGTCCGGATGTTGCATTGGGGGTGGGGTCCCAATTTCGCATGGGGGGCAGGGGCTCGGGTGTTACATGGGGGGGTGGGGGTCCGGATCTGGTACGCGAGGTGTTGTAGGTGAGGAAGGAGCGGTGGGATTGTGATCACGTGCCGATTGGTGACCCCCCCTCCTCCTCCTGCGAGGAGACGGGAGGAGCGGTGGGAGTGGATCCCTGGTGGCGCTCGCAACTCCACAGCACTTGCACCCTCGGGCCGGTGGAGGCTACACGGGGGAGCTTTGTCTTTGTGGTGACCCCAGATGGCGATCGTCAAATTGTCAAGCGGAACAGAAAGTGAAGTCCACGACAGCGTGGGGAGAGATCCGTGCTAGGAGTGAATGGCGGTGGTAGAGGCGGTGTGAGTGGTAGGGGTAGAGGCGGTGTGAGTGGTAGGGGTGGAGGCGGTGTGAGTGGTAGGGGTGGAGGCGGTGTGAGTGGTAGGGGTGGAGGCGGTGTGAGTGGTAGTGGTAGAGGCGGTGTGAGTGGTAGGGGTAGAGGCAGTGTGAGTGGTAGGGGTAGAGGCAGTGTGAGTGGTAGAGGCAGTGTGAGTGGTAGGGGTAGAGGTGGTGTGAGTGGTAGGGGTAGAGGCAGTGTGAGTGGTAGGAGTAGAGGCAGTGTGAGTGGTAGAGGCAGTGTGAGTGGTAGGGGTAGAGGCGGTGTGAGTGGTAGGGGTAGAGGCAGTGTGAGTGGTAGGGGTAGAGGCAGTGTGAGTGGTAGAGGCAGTGTGAGTGGTAGGGGTGGAGGCAGGGTGAGTGGTAGGGGTAGAGGCAGTGTGAGTGGTAGAGGCAGTGTGAGTGGTAGAGGTGGTGTGAGTGGTAGGGGTAGAGGCAGTGTGAGTGGTAGGAGTAGAGGCAGTGTGAGTGGTAGAGGCAGTGTGAGTGGTAGGGGTGGAGGCAGGGTGAGTGGTAGGGGTAGAGGCAGTGTGAGTGGTAGGGGTAGAGGCAGTGTGAGTGGTAGAGGCAGTGTGAGTGGTAGGGGTAGAGGTGGTGTGAGTGGTAGGGGTAGAGGCAGTGTGAGTGGTAGGGGTAGAGGTGGGGTGAGTGGTAGGGGTAGAGGCGGTGTGAGTGGTAGGGGTAGAGGCGGTGTGAGTGGTAGGGGTAGAGGCGGTGTGAGTGGTAGGGGTAGAGGCAGGGTGAGTGGTAGGGGTAGTAGCAGGGTGAGTGGTAGGGGTAGAGGCGGGGTGAGTGGTAGGGGTAGAGGCGGTGTGAGTGGTAGGGGTAGAGGCAGGGTGAGTGGTAGGGGTAGAGGCGGTGTGAGTGGTAGGGGTAGAGGCGGTGTGAGTGGTAGGGGTAGAGGCGATGTGAGTGGTAGGGGTAGAGGTGGTGGGAGTGGTAGGGGTAGAGGCGATGTGAGTGGTAGGGGTAGAGGCAGTATTAGTGATATCCCCCTGGTCTCCAGAGTGAGTGAGTGGAGTTTGTATGATTTCCCCATGCTCAGCATGAGTTTCTTCACAGGCAAATCTCTTCCCGTAGCTAAACCCACACACACAGTGGGACTGGTATTGGCCAAACATCCCAATGCAAAAAAATGCCATTAAATTGTTCAATCGGCATTGCACGTTGCTGCAGCAGCAGTGTCATTCCTGCTGACTACAATAGACATCAAACTGAATCTAAACTAAAACTATTTTAATTCTTCTAGTTAAGGCCCTCTGAGCTACAAATCTCCTTTTCAGAAGCGTCCCGGCCACAAATGACAGTTCAACAAAGTGGCTCATCATCATCAACATCACGTGGACAATTACAGCAGCAGCTATAATGATGTTGATTTGTAATGTGGAGGGAAAAAACCAGACGACCCGGAGAAAAATCCACGCGACCACCACAGGGAGAGAGAGAGAGAGACGCAGATTTAAAATCTTGAACAGGTGTCATGGTGGCTAGGAGATGTTCACTATCTCGCTCGGTCAACAGGAGCTGGTGGGTTCGAGCCGGACCCTGGCGATGCCTGCGGTGTATTTGGTGGTGGCGGCTTTCACGTCACATTTATCTCTTTACGCTCTCTCACCCACAAGACCTGCAATATGGATGGTATTGGTCGTGAAGGCCTACTTGGTGTTGAGCTGGACATTTGGAATTTGTGTCTTCTCCCTCCCTGTAGCCGCCTGGATTTTTCTCCAGATCCTCCGGTTTTTATTATTTCACGATTTTATTTAACTCACTCTGTCTGTTGTATTCTCAACTCTGTCTGTTGTTGTCGTATCCTCAAATCTTGGAGCTCAATTTCAACCCACTTCCCAATGTGGTATCGACTGCAAACTTGGTATACGTATGTCATACTGATGACAATACTATATTCTATCATAAAAAAAAATGTAAGTAATCTTTTTTATATGTTATGTTTCGGCTTGGGTCTGACATTGGCTGTAGTTGACCACGGTCTCTTACGTTGTGGCAAGCTTCGGGGCCACTTCCTGGAGTCGTGGAGTTCTGCCATTACTAGTGCGGTACTTTTCATGAAAGTGTGTTTTTTATAAAGTATTTTAAAAAGTCACTTATTTCTCTCCACGTCTACAATCGACGTCACAATGCGTTTAGGGTATTTGGCTCCTGCTGTAAATGTCCACATGATGATGAGCCACTTCACGAGCTGTCATTTAGTGTGTAGCCAGGTCGCTTGTGACAAATAGCTCCTACATAGCAGCTCAATGGGTCAAATAAAAAATACTTTGAGTAAATACGTAAAAATAAAAAAAGGCTTTATTTTCAGCTGCCAGAGAGTGGCGTCATGACGTCCAGAAAGGATTTTTGATTTAAGCCCCCGGATTGTCGCGTTGGACGTTGGCCGGATCAATGTCCGCCAGCACCGGGCGCCACGGGACACGGATTGAGGGTGCCGCTGCCGACACGCAGTGCGGTGTTGACTTCGACGACACGCCGTGTGGTGTTGACTTCGACGTCGACTCGGCGTCGTGCGAGGAGGGCCGCCACTCCGCCCCCGGGAGCCGCATCGTGGGCCAGGGCCAGGCTCGCGTTGACGGGTTCCGACGTGCTGCGGGGCGACGCTGCCCCCGCGTCCGTTTCCCGCGAGCTTCCGGGTTGTTGTTCGAGGTGGTTGACGGCGTTTGAGCGCGTGCGGCCTCGCGCCACTCCCGATGGAGCCCGCCCAGGGTGGCGGTCATGCCCGTTAGCGGCGTTCCCCCAGCACAAGTCGACGTTCGCCATCTTTGTCGGCCCGCCCGCCCGCCCGTCGCTCGGGCGGAACGGCGGAGACGGGGGCCCCCCTCTTGTCGGCGTTTGGCTTTGGGGCGCCAAGTTTGAATGGTCCTGAGATATTTTGTATCAAGAACCTTTCCCGGTGTCCTCCGTTGCCCCCCCCGGCCTTGGCTTGCCAGCGTGGAGGCGTCGTCGTCGTCCTCGTTGAGCTGTCGTCTGTGACGTGGCCCGGTCGCTTCTGACAAATGGTGATGTCACCGTCACTTGGTGGAGAATTGCGGGTGTTGGTATTGGGTGGTGGTGGTGGTTGTGGTAACAGCACTTGCCCCAACAGTCTGTTGAGACTATGCGGGGGATGTTTATCTTTGGTGGCGGAGGTGATGGTGATGATGGCTATGGTGGTAGAGGTGGAAGTTGTTGTGGTGGTGGTGATGTGTTTGTGTGTCTATGTGGGTAACCGCCATGAACACACCAAAACAACTCGTCGTGGTGGCTAGGAGATGTTAACTACCTCGCCTGGTACGCAGGAGGTCGTGGGTTCGGTCCCGACCCTGACGCCTGCTGCTGCTGTATATTTGGAGTTTGCGTGTCTCTCTCCCCATGGTCACGTGGATTTTTCTCCGAGTCCTCCGGATTTGGCTGCAATAACTTCCCGCGCGATGACAACCACCTCGCTGAGCCGTCATTTGTGATGGCCGGGGCCTTCCCTGGTAAAATAAAAACCAGTTTATTTTGAGTCTAGATGGAACCCACGACCTCCTGTATATTAGGCGAGGGAGACGACATCTCCTAGCCCCCGGGTTCATCATCGTTTCTCTCGCCCGTCTTTGTGTTCGCAGGACGCAGCTGTGCGAAGAAGCGACCGCAGAGCGAGTGAATGTTTGAGTTCACGAATTCATTTGGGGGTGTGCTGAAAGTCTGCGTGTGTGGGCGAGCGAGTCAGTCGGGTATTCCACCATGTGGCTGGGTGAGTGAATGAGCAAGTGAGTGGGTGAGTAAGTGAACGAGCAAGCGAGCGAGTGAGTGCGTGCGTGAGTCAGTGGGTGAGTAAGTGAGCGAGTGAGCGAGCGAGTGAGTGAGTGGGCGAGTAAGTGAACGAGCGAGTGAGCGTGCGAGTGAGTGAGTGGGCGAGTAAGTGAACGAGCGAGCGAGTGAGTGAGTGCGTGAGTCAGTGGGTGAGTCAGTGGGCGAGTGAGCAAGTCAGTGGGTGAGCGAGCGAGCGAGTGAGTGCGTGATCGAGTGAGTGAGCGAGTAAATGAACGAGCGAGCGAGCGAGCGGTCATCGCAATGAGTGAGGCTGCTTTGCGGGGCCCGGACGAGTGATTCGCCGAGGGTGGAGAAGTGGGGGCGGGAATGATTCACGGAGCCTGCGGAACCGGGGGAAGGATTCACGGAGCGAAAGGATCCGGTGGACAACCGAACGACGCCCCGAGTTGAAGGACGAAACGAAGGAAGAAGCCAACGGAAAGTTCCCGCGAACTGACGTCCAACGGAAGGAGGGAGGGAGGGAGCGAACGAAGGAGCCAGGGAAGGAGGGGAGGGACCAAACGGAATTCACTTGAGGAATGAAAGGCGCGAGGAGCGAATGAAAAGGGGCGGACGGACCAGAGGAAGGAACGGACGGAGCAAAGGGGATTGTTCCGATGAACTGACGACTCATTCCAATTGGCGCTGAGTCATTCCTGATGAGCGCTGATTCATTCCAATTAGCGCTGATTCATTCCTGATGAGCGCTGATTCATTCCAATTAGCGCTGATTAATTCCTGATTAGTGCTGATTCATTCCAATTAGCGCCAATTCATTCCAATTAGCGCCGATTCATTCCTGATTAGTGCTTAGTCATTCCAACTAGTACTGCATCATTCCTCTGAGTGTTTCGTCATTCCTGATTCATGCATCTGAGTGGTCGACAGCTGCTGCTGCTCTCATAGCTTTACCATTTGCACATCTCGCGGGTTTCACCGACTGCTGGTTAGTGTCACTTTTACCGGCTGGTGCTGCTAGTTAGGAGAACGTTGGCGACTCGGTACTGAGCTTGTGTGTGGCTGGCGCTGGGTAGTGCGCAGACTCGCACCGTCAGCTGGTGGGCCTCGTCGCGCCGGCGGTGGTGACTGCCCAGTGAGCGGAGCTCGTTAGCAGCGCTCTCGTGCGGCCTGCAAGTGTCACAGGTTGGGCGGTGCGCTGCCGGTTAATGCGAGTTGACCGCGCGTGTTGCAATCCGTTGTTTTCTACTCCTATCGCTCGTGTCGCTAGTTAGACTCAATATCACTGGCACGTGTCGCTAGTTAGACTCAATATCACTGACACTTATCACGAGTTAGTGTCAATATCACTGGCTCATATCGCTTTTTACTTTTAATATCACTGTTACGTATCGCTAGTTACTCTCAATATAGTAGAAGTAGTGGGTGAGTGGTGGGTGAGTAGTGGGTGAGTGGTGGGTGAGTGGTGGGTGAGTAGTGGTGAGTGGTGGGTGAGTAGGAGCAGTGGGTGAATAGGAACAGTGGGTGAGTAGTGGGTGAGTAGTGGTGGGTGAGTAGTGGTGAGTGCTGGGTGAGTAGTGGGTGAGTAGTGGTGAGGAGGAGGAGGAGCGATGGAGGGAGGGGCGCTGGAGAGCCGGGAGATGAAGCTGCGAGTGTCGCGTCTCGCACGCCGCATGAACGAGCTGGAGGAGGCGCTGGCCCAGCTGAGAGTCACGGGGACCGAGATCGAGACGCTGTGGGGGCAGCTGTCTCAGGGTGAGACACCACACACCATGGGGACACACGGAGAGACACACATGGAGACGGTGACACACACAGTGACACACACAGAGACACACACAGATACACAGACACACACAGATACACAGACACAAACACACACAGACACACACAGACAACAACAACAACCGCCATTCGCCACTAAGTGGTGGTGACGTCACCACGACGCTTGTGCCAGGCCATGTGCACCTTGAGGCCACATGAAGTGTCGAACGCCCGCTGGCAGGAGATCACGGGGCAGACCCAGGTGCCATGGGTCGACCGACTGAGATGACCGAGATGGCTGGCTGATGCACCACCTGTGCCCCCTACTGTGCCAACTTGCTGTGCTTTAGCCACCTGGCGCTCCGCTCGTTGTTGTGAGCGTCGCTCCCCCGCCCTCCGTTGTTGTTGGAGGCCGACTGCCTCCAACTGCCCAGTAGCGTCCTTCACGAGCCTCCTCCACAGAGGCCGATCTTGACACCGCTGGTACTAGTCATCGGCAAGTCCACTCAGCTCCATGTCCTCCTGTACCACATCACTCCGTCTCTCTAGCCCGTGTCGCGCCCGTTTAGCCCCCTCGATCCGGCTGAACAAAAATTGCTTGGGCATGCGGTAGCTGGGCATGCGGGCTACATGACCCAGCCAACGCAGCTTTGCCTGCCGGAGGAGCTCACCGATGGGACTTTGCCCAGATCTTTCAAGGATTTGTGAGCTCCTCACACTATCCAGCCTGGTTAAACCCAGGATAGATCGTAAGCAGGGCAGCCTAAATGTTTCCAACCGACGAAAATGCTCCATTAGGGGGGTCCACGTTTCGCAAGTGTAGAGAATGGAGGGAATGACTGTGGCCGAGAAGACCTGAAGCTTCGTGCGGAGCGACAGACCAGGTAGCTTCCACACAGCGTTACGCAACCGATGAAAAGATATTGCCGCTCGACTGATTCGGAGTGAGACCTGCTGTTAAACTGGAGCTGGTCATAAGTGCACTGCCCAGGTATGGGAAACTCTCCACTCTCTCCACTACTTCCCCATCACCGATTGGGAGTTGTGGGGGTGGAGAGTCCGATGGTACAAAATACCCAGGCAGGTGCTTAGTTTTGGAGGGGCTGAAGGTAAGGCCCCACCTCTTAGTGGCACGCTCCAGTCTCAGCAGCAGCGTCTCCAACTCATCTTCTGAATTAGCAGCTATTACCAAATCATCGGCATACATAACGTGGTTGACCAATAGGGAGCCATCCCTTGATCGCACCCGGGCGTCGATCAGCCTCCCATTATATCTGTACCAAATGGAAATTCCCCCGGTACAGCTATTCAAGGCTTCACGAACTACGTGGTCAAAATAGATGTTAAATAATGTGGGAGCCAGAGGACATCCCTGTCGCACCCCTAAGGTGTACAGGGAAAGGCTCTGACTCCCGGCCACGTAGTTTTACCCGGGCCCGCTCACCATCATGAAGGTCCTTAATGATCATGAGCAGAGGGTCAGGGACTCCAAAAGCACGAAGAACAACCCAGAGCCCATGCCTACTGATGGTATCATAGGCCTTGACCAGGTCAATAAAGCAGAGATGTAGGTCTTGTTGGAATTTCCTACACCTCTGCTGTAGCAGACGGACAGAAAATATGGCATCTGTGCAGGACCGCCCTTTCCTGAAACCGCATTGGGGCTCCGCAAGCCTCTCCTCAGCATGGCTAGCAAGGCGATGTTGAATAATCCTTGCCAGGACCTTTCGCGGCACACTGAGGAGTGAGATGCCCCTGTAGTTGTTACAGTCTGTGCGGTCGCCCTTCTTAAAGAGGGAGACCACAAGGGAATCCTTCCAATCCTGCGGAGCCCGTCCAGTGGTCAAGACTGTTGTTATGATGTCATGTAGGGCAGTCTGTGCACAAACGCCACCCTCCCTCAGCATTTCGCTTGGGAGATCATCTCTGCCCGGTGCCTTTCCTGGTCTCAGACTCTGGATCGCCTTCAGTACTTCCTCAACAGATGGCACCTCAGCCAGCCACTCACAGGGGGTGACCTCTTCCAATATTTGAGGCACCGCAGCCTCAGCAGGGTTATCCCCACTTTGTGCCATGATGTTTTTCTGGCTGAGGTATTTCCCCTCCTCCAGAACCTCACAGAAATGCTCAGCAAATCTGCAAACCTGTTCCTGGGGGTCGGAGATTGGATCACCGTTTTTTTCCCTAATGATGGTAATAGGTGTGGCGCTGCAGGTTACTTTTTTGATGGAGTTAAATAGTGATTTGTGATCACGGGCCACTGAGGCAGACTCTATCTCCTCAGCAACCCGCGACCACCACCCATCCTTGCAGCACCTTACGGCTCTCCGAACCTCCGAGCGAAGGCTGCGGTAAACCTCCTCATTCTCTGACGTGGGATGCTGTAGCCGATGAGAGTGGGCCTGTCGCTTTTTCTCAACTAACCTGAACACCTCTGTCAGCCAGGGTTTCTGGGGAGGTCTGGACCGCATACCCAAAGCAGCCATTGCAGCTGCATGAGTCACAGTCCTAAACCTCGCCCATTTACCCTCGACATAAGGTGGAGTGGGGGACGATGCCAACCCCAGCTGCAAGCGATGATGAAATTCTCACTTGCAACTTTCATCAGCTAACTGAGACCAGGCCAATTTTGGTTGGAATGGGGTCCTGGGTGTACACCCACCACCGGAGTGGAAGAATGGCAGGCGCATCTTACAGATGACTAGTCGATGGTCAGAGGGCAGATCAGCTCCACGGTAGGTCCTGGTGTCAAGGACATGGGCTCGCATCCGCTGGTCCGTCACTACGTAGTCCAGCAGATGTTCTTGCTTGGACCAGGCATGCATCCATGATGTTGTGTGGATGCGCCGATGCCGGAAGAGCGTGTTGGTAATTACAAGCCCATGGGCTGCACAAAAATCTAGCAGCCTCCTACCGTTGTTATTGAGCTGATCTGGCCCATGCCTTCCAATCACTCCCGACCAGATGCCAGCATCATGACCAACTCGGGCATTGAAGTCACCCAACAAGATGACTCTGTCCCGAGTGGCCACTTTAGCCAGCACCTGTGACAAGAGGTCATAGAAGGCATCTGACTCATCGGCTTTGCCTGCATCCCTCCACGGATGTTCGTCTTCGGTGGGGGCATAAGTAACCACGACCACCACTCCTCGCCTCCGGTTGATGGGAAGGCGAGCCCAAAGTATCCTGGGGCTTACAGCTTCCCACACCTCACCGCCACGCTCCCACGCCCCCTTCATTATTTTGTTCAGAAGAAGAGCCACACCCTGTTTGGCAGTATCCTGCCCCGAGTGGAGGACTGTCCACCCCTCATGGTGGCAGGAGCCAGAACCGGTCCACCGGACCTCCTGAATGCCACAGAGATCCAGGCGGTACCGGTCCAGCTCCCGACAAAGGAGTGGCAGCCTCTCCTCCGCAGTGAGCGTTCGAACATTCCACGTGGCCATCCGTAGTGATTTTTCGTTGTTTCTGGAGGAGCCCCGAGGGTGAAGATTCAATCTCCTGGCTCCGCCAATTCGGGTTTGGCCAGGAGACGTCGTAGAAGCCTGTCCCCCCGGGCCTCCGGCACAAGCTTATTTGTTGCATATTTATGTTTCATTCGTAGTTTAGTGGTAATGAATTGAGGGTGGAGGGGTTACCAGCGCCTCGCACCCGTCCAGAGCCCCCGTTTAGCCACTGTGGTGGTCGCAGACGCCATGAGGGGAGAGGCCAATGGGCATTGGCCCTCCCCCCACAGCGCTGTCCACGACAGTGTTGCCCATCCGGCACCGCGAGAAGGTAGGGGGTTGTTTTGCCGGACACACACACACAGACACAGACACACACACAGACACAGACACACACGCAGACAACAACAACCGCCATTCGCCACTAAGTGGCGGTGACGTCACCTTGACGCTTGTGCCAGGCCATGTGCACCTTGAGGCCACGTGAAGTGTCGAACGCCCGCTGACAGGAGGTCACGGGGCAGACCCAGTTGCCACGGGTCGACTGACCGAGATGACCGAGATGACTGGCTGATGCACCACCTGTGCCCCTTACTGTACCAACTTGCTGTGCTTTAGTCACCCGGCGCTCCGCTCGTTGTTGTGAGCGTCGCTCCTCCGCCCTCCATTGTTGTTGGAAGGCGACTGCCTCCAACTGCCCAGTAGCGTCCTTCACGAGCGTCCACACAGACACACACACAGACACACACACAGACACACACACAGACACTCATATACAGACACTCACATACAGACGCACACACAGACGCACACACAGACACACACAGACACACACACAGACACACACACAGACACACACAGACACACAGACACACACACAGACACACACACAGACACACACAGACACACACAGACACACAGACACACACAGACACACACACAGACACACACACACAGACACACACACAGACACACACACAGACACACACACACAGACACACACACAGACACACACAGGGAGACATGGAGCTGTCTCCCCGACTCCTCACCCCCCCCCGTCCTCCCGTCTCCCCGCAGATGGAGCCGCCCCCCTGTCCCCCACGTCCCCGCCGCCGTCCCCGATGTCCCCCGTGCCGTCTCCGCTCTCCCCCATGTCTCCGCGGTCCCCCGCCTCGCTCCTGCGCGAGGTGGAGGCCCTGAGACGTCGGGCGCAGGAGGCGCTGGGCAGGGACGGGGACACGGGGAGGATGCAGAGAGAATGTGCGGAGATGTCCCAGCGGATCTCCGCAGAGACCGAGACCACCACGATTCTGCAGGGGCAGGTGAGCAAAAGACTCACTCAGGGACTCACTCAGAGACTCACTCAGAGACTCACTCACTCAGAGACTCACTCAGAGATTCACTTAGAGACTCACTCAGAGACTCACTCAGAGACTCACTCACTCAGAGACTCACTCACTCAGAGACTCACTCAGAGATTCACTTAGAGACTCACTCAGAGACTCACTCAGAGACTCACTCACTCAGAGACTCAGAGACTCACTCAGATACTCACTCAGAGACTCACTCAGAGACTCACTCACTCGGAGACTCACTCAGAGACTCACTCAGAGACTCACTCGGAGACTCAATCAGAGACTCACTCACTCAGAGACTCACTCATAGACTCACTCAGAGACTCACTCAGAGACTCACTCAGAGACTCACTCAGAGACTCACTCAGAGACTCACTCAGAGACTCGCTCACTCAGAGACTCACTCACTCAGAGACTCACTCACTCAGAGATTCACTTAGAGACTCACTCAGAGACTCACTCAGAGACTCACTCACTCAGAGACTCACTCACTCAGAGACTCACTCAGAGATTCACTTAGAGACTCACTCAGAGACTCACTCAGAGACTCACTCACTCAGAGACTCAGAGACTCACTCAGATACTCACTCAGAGACTCACTCAGAGACTCACTCACTCGGAGACTCACTCACTCAGAGACTCACTCAGAGACTCACTCAGAGACTCAATCAGAGACTCACTCACTCAGAGACTCACTCATAGACTCACTCAGAGACTCACTCAGAGACTCACTCAGAGACTCACTCACTCAGAGACTCACTCAGAGACTCACTCAGAGAATCACTCAGAGACTCACTCACAGACTCACAGACTTAGAGACTCACTCACTAAGAGACTCACTCACTCAGAGACTCACTCAGAGACTCACTCAGAGACTCACTCACTCAGAGGCTCACTCAGAGACTCACTCAGAGACTCACTCAGAGACTCACTCACTCAGATACTCACTCACTCAGAGACTCACTCAGAGACTCACTCAGAGACTCATTCACTCAGAGACTCACTCAGAGACTCACTCACTCAGAGACTCACTCACTCAGAGACTCACTCACTCAGAGACTCACTCACTCAGAGACTCACTCAGAGACTCATTCAGAGACTCACTCACTCAGAGACTCACTCATAGACTCATTCAGAGACTCACTCAGAGACTCACTCAGAGACTCACTCAGAGACTCACTCAGAGACTCACTCAGAGACTCACTCAGAGACTCATTCAGAGACTCACTCAGAGACTCACTCATAGACTCATTCAGAGACTCACTCACTCAGAGACTCACTCAGAGACTCACTCAGAGACTCACTCAGAGACTCACTCAGAGACTCACTCAGAGACTCACTCAGAGACTCATGCAGAAACTCACACAGACTCACTCTCCCATAGGGTTCAATGTTAAAGGCTCCCAATGGATCGTTCAATGCTAGAGGCGGTGTTTGTTTGTAGATCGATTCTCTCAAGGAGAAGTTGAAAGAGCGAGCGAAGCCTGCAGACAGCAACGGAGCCAAAGATGATGAAAATGAGGTGAGTCACTCACCAACTCACTCATCAACTCACCCACTCACTCACCCACTCACTCACCAACTCACTCACCAACTCACTCACTCACCCACTCACTCACCAACTCACCTACTCACTCACTCACCAACTCACTTACCAACTCACTCACCCACTCACTCACCAACTCACTCACTCACCAACTCACTCACCTACTCACTCACCCACTCACTCACCAACTCACTCACCCACTCACGCACCAACTCACTCACTCACCCACTCACTCACCAAGTCATCCACTCACTCGTTCACTCACCAACTCACTCACCCACTCACTCACCAACTCACTCACCCACTCACTCACCCACTCACTCACCAACTCACTCACCAACTCACCCACTCACTCACCCACTCACTCACCCACTCACTCACCAACTCACCCATTCACCTACTCACCAACTCACTCACCAACTCACTCACCAACTCACTCACCTACGCACTCACCAACTCACTCACCCACTCACTCACCAACTCACCAAACCCACTTATCCACCCACCCACTCACCAACCCTCTCTGACCTCCCCTCCCCCCCCCACTCCCAGCTGCTGGAGGAGCTGGGTTTGTTACGCGAGCGGGTGCGCTCCGTGGAAAGTCGCGGGGCCGAGCACGACGAGATGGAGGCAGAGCTGCGTGACAACCTGGAGCGGCTGCGTGCCGCTGGCCGGGAGGTGCGGGCCCGCGTACGCGAAGCCGTGCGCGACCGGGACGAGGCCAAGTCGGCACTCGGGCGGGCGGAGAAGACGCGGGAGGAGATGAGGGAGCGCGTGAGATGCGTGGAGAGACTGGTACGGGGGGGGGGGGGCCTGTCTCTCTTCTGTAGCAACTACTTAGCACGCACACACACCCACACTAACACACTCACTCACCCACCCACTAACACACACACCCACCCATTCAAACACTCGCCCACTAACACACTCACCCAGCCACTCACTCACTCACCCAGCCACTCACACACCCAGCCACTCACTCACCCAGCCACTCACTCACCCAGCCACTCACTCACCCAGCCACTCACTCATTCACCCACCCACTAACACACACACCCACCCATTCAAACAGTCGCCCACTAACACACTCACTCACCCAGCCACTTACTCACTCACCCAGCCACTCACTCACCCAGCCACTCACTAACACCCACACTAACACACTAACTCACTCAGCCACTCACTCAGCCAGCCACTCACTCACTCACCCACCCACTAACACACACACACACCCATTCAAACACTCGCCCACTAACACACTCACTCACTCACCCAGCCACTCACTTACTCATCCAGCCACTCACTCACTCACTCAGCCACTCACTCACTCACCCAATAACCCACTCACTCACCCAATGACCCACTCACTCACCCGCCCACTAACACACTCACCCACTAACACACTCACCAACCCACTCACTCACCCACCCACTAACACACACACCCACCAATTCAAACACTCACCCACCACCCACTCACCCACTAACACTCACACACACAGTGACAACAACAACCGCCATTCGCCACTAAGTGGCGGTGACGTCACCACAACGCTTGTGCCAGGCCATGTGACTTTGAGGCCACGTGAAGTGTCGAACGCCCGCTGGCAGGAGGTCACGGGGCAGACCCAGGTGCCACGGGTCGTCTGACTGAGATGACCGAGATGACTGGCTGATGCACCACCTGTGCCCCCTACTGTGCCAAATTGCTGTGCTTTAGCCACCCAGCGCTCCGCTCGTTGTTGTGAGCGTCGCTCCTCCGCCTTACATTATTGTTGGAGGGCGACTCCCTCCAACTGGCCAGTAGCCGCGTCATTCACGAGCCTCCTCCACAGAGGCCGATCTTGACACCGCTGGTACAAGTCATTGGCAAGTCCACTCAGCTCCACATCCTCCTGTACCAGATCATTCCATCTCCTCTCTAGCCCGTGCCGCACCAGTTTAGCCCTCGCGATCCAGGCGAACAAGGTCCTTAATGATCGTGAGCAGAGGGTCAGGGACTTCGAAAGCACGAAGAACAACCCAGAGGCCAGGCCTAGTGATGGTATCATACGCCTTGACCAGGTCAATAAAGCACACGCACACACACCCGCCCACTAACACACTCACTCACTCACTCACCCACCCACCCACTCACCCACTCACCCATTCACCCACCCACTCACCCACCCACCCATCCACTATCCCCCCCACTCTCCCCCCCATTCTACCCCCACTCTCCCCCCCACTCTCTCCCCACTCTCTCCCCACTCGCCCCCCCCCACTCTCCCCTCACTCTCCACCCCCACTTTCCCCCCATTCTCCCTCCCACTCTATCCCCCCACTCTCCCCCCCACTCTCCCCCCCACTCTCTCCCTTCACTCTCCCCCCACTCTCCCTCCCACCCTCTCCCCCCACTCTCTCCCCCCACTCTCTCCCCCCACTCTCTCCCCCCACTCTCCCCCCACTCTCCCCCCACTCTCCCCCCACTCTCTCCTCACTCTCCCCCCCTCCCCCCACTCTCCCCCCACTCTCCCCCCACTCGCCCCCCACTCTCCCCCCCCCTCCCCCCCCCTCCCCCCACTCTCTTCCCACTCTCCTCCGCCCACTCTCCCCCCCCCCCCGCTCTCCCCCACTCGCCCCCCACTCTCCCCCCACTCGCCCCCCACTCTCCCCCCACTCTCCCCCCACTCCCCCCCCACTCTCCCCCCACTCTCCCCCCACTCTCTTCCCACTCTCTTCCCACTCTCCCCCCACTCTTTCCCCACTCTCCCCTCATTCTCCCTCCCACTCTCTCCCCCCACTCTCTCCCCCCACTCTCCCCCCCACTCTCCCCCCCACTCTCCCCCCCACTCTCTCCCCCCACTCTCCCCCCCACCCCTCTCCCCCCCACTCTCCCCTCACTCTCCCTCCCACTCTCCCCCCACTCTCTCCCCCACTCTCCCCTCACTCTCCCTCCCTCTCCCCCCCTCCCCCCTCTCTCCCCCCACTCTCCCCCCACTCTCCCCCCCCCCCGCACTCCCCCCACTCTCCCCCCACTCCCCCCCCACTCCCCCCCCACTCGCCCCCCACTCTCCCCCCACTCTCCCCCCACTCCCCCCCCACTCTCCCCCCACTCTCCCCCCACTCTCTTCCCACTCTCTTCCCACTCTCCCCCCACTCTTTCCCACTCTCCCCTCATTCTCCCTCCCACTCTCTCCCCCCACTCTCCCCCCCCACTCTCCCCCCCACTCTCCCCCCCACTCTCTCCCCCCACTCTCCCCCCCCACTCTCCCCCCCACTCTCCCCCCATTCTCCCTCCCACTCTCCCCCCACTCTCTCCCCCACTCTCCCCTCACTCTCCCTCCCTCTCCCCCCCTCCCCCCTCTCTCCCCCCACTCTCCTCCCACTCTCCCCCCCCCCCGCACTCCCCCCACTCTCCCCCCACTCCCCCCCCACTCCCCCCCCACTCCCCCCCCACTCCCCCCCCCACTCCCCCCCACTCCCCCCCCGCTCTCCCCCACCCCCCGCTCTCCCCCACTCACCCCCCGCTCTCCCCCACTCGCCCCCCACTCTCCCCCCCACTCCCCCCCCCGCTCTCCCCCCACTCTCCCTCCCCCCCCACTCTCTCTCTCGCTGTGCCTGCCAGCTGGAGGAGAGCGTGCGCCTGCGTGAGGAGCACGAGGAGGCTCAGCAGGAGCTCGCCCGCCTCCGGGAGCGCCTCCTCGACACGGACGAACGCCGGCTGGAGGCCGAGTCCAAGCTGCGCGCCCTCCAGGAGGAGCGCGGCAGCAGCGAGGAGCGCCTCCGCAGCTCTGACAAGGAGCGCCGCGAGCTGGAGCAGAAG
Organism: Lampetra fluviatilis; assembly: GCF_964198595.1. Taxonomy (NCBI): domain Eukaryota; kingdom Metazoa; phylum Chordata; class Hyperoartia; order Petromyzontiformes; family Petromyzontidae; genus Lampetra; species Lampetra fluviatilis. The sequence goes on from NC_136329.1 coordinate 1,609,352, forward strand.
CTCGCGCTCGCCGACAGGGAGCGCCGCGAGCTCGGGGAGAAACTCCGGGATGCCGGCAAGGATTCACGCAAGGCCCAGAATGCCCCGGAGCTGGAGGAGAAGCTGCGGAGTTCCGAGAAGAAATGCCGGGAGGCGGAAGAGACGTTTGGGATTTCTGAGAAGAAATGCCGGGAGCTGGAGGAGAAATTAGGGAGTGCTGAGAAGAAGTTACGGGAGCTGGAGGAGAAATTTGGGAGTTCCGAGAAGAAGTTACGGGAGGCAGAGGAGAAATTTGGGAGTTCCGAGAAGAAGTGCCGGGAGCTGGAGGAGAAACTCCGCGATGCCGGCAAGGATTCCCGCAAGCCGCAGGAGCTGGAGGAGAAGCTGCGGAATTCCGAGAAGAAATCCCGGGAGGTGGAAGAGACGTTTGTGAGTTCTGAGAAGAGGTCCCGGGAGCTGGAGGAGAAATTAGGGAGTGCCGAGAAGAAGTTACGGGAGCTGGAGGAGAAGCTCGGCAAGTCTGAGAAGAAATCCGTGAATCTGGAAGGTCGACTTGAGAATTCGCAGAAGGAGCTGGGCGAGTTGAAAGGCGTCCAAGAGTTGAGGGTGAAGCCTCGATCCCCCCGGGAGGAGGAGGAGAGGGCTCGGGATACCCAGAGGGAGCGCCAGGAGCTGGAAGAGAAGCTCCGCAAGTCTGAGTCGCAGCGTCAGGAGTTGGAGGAAAAGCTTCGGAGTTCCGTGAAGGAAGCTCCGGGGCCTCAGGCGAAGGCGCGGATTTCCCGGGATGAGCGGCGGGAGTTTGAGGAGAAGCTTCGCGCCTCCGAGAAGGAGCGCGAGGCACTGGAAGAGAACCTTCGGAATCACAAGCGGGAACGGCGGGAGTTTGAGCAGAAGCTTCGGAGTTCCGAAAACCAACTGGAGGAGTTGAAGACGAAGCCGCGATTCCCGCGGGCGGAGCGCCAGGAGCTGGAGGAGAAGCTCCGGGATTCCGAGAAGGAGCGCCAGTCCCTGGCGGACAAGCTCCTGAACGTTGAGAAGGAGGCCCAGGCGTTGAAGGCGAAGCCTCGGCCTTCGCGGGAGGAAGACAAGGAGCGCCAGGAGCTGGAAGAGAAGCTTCGGAAATCCGAGGAGCAGCGTCAGGAGTTGGAGAAAAAACTTGGGAGTTCTGAGAAGGAAATTCAGGAGTATCAATCGAAGCCCCGGTTCTCCCGGGAGGAGCGCCGGGAGCTGGAGGAGAAGCTGGGGGATTCCGAGACGCAGCGTCGGTCCCTGGAGGAGAAGCTCCAGAGCTCCGAGGCTGATCGCCGGGGATTGGAGGAGAGGCTTCGGAGTTCCCGGAAGGAGCTGGAGCAGTCCAAGGTGCCTCCGCAGGTGTCTGCGGAGACGGAGCAGAAGCTGGCGGCCTGGGAGAAGGAGCGCCGCGAGCTGGAGGGGAGGTTGGAGAACTCCGAGTGGGAACGCCGACGCCTGGAGGAGAAACTGGGACCACATTCTCCGAGCGGTGAGACGTGGTGATGTCTGTGTCCAGCTCGTCTTTGTCTCTCTCTCTCTCTGCTTGAGATGTCGCCCTGCGATGGGAATGTAGAGATTATACAAGCCTTAAACGTTGAACCCTATGGGAGCCTTTAACGTTGAACCCTATGGGAGCCTTTAACGTTGAACCCTGTGGGAGCCTTTAATGTTAAATCCTGTGGGAGCCTTTAACATTGAACCCTGTGGGAGCCTTTAACATTGAACCCTGTGGGAACCTTTAATATTGAACCCTGTGGGAGCCTTTAACATTGAACCCTGTGGGAACCTTTAACGTTGAACCCTGTGGGAGCCTTTATCATTGAATCCCGTGGGCAGGACCATCCATAGGGTGGGTGCGGGGATTAGGGCGGTCGCCCCATTCACAGTAGCAAAGGGACGGATGATGATGATGATGACGATGATGATGACGATGATGATGATGATGACGACGATGATGACGATGATGATGACGATGATGACGATGATGACGATGACGATGATGATGATGATGACGATGATGATGATGACGATGATGATGATGATTGATGATGTTGAACACGTTGATGACGATGATGATGACGATGATGACGATGATGATGATGAACACGTTGACAATGATAAAGACAATAATTCCATGATGAAATCACAGCTCAACGACTGGTCACTCGTGCGCGTAACGGTGGCAAGGAGATGTTCACTACTCCGCCAGGTATGCAGGAGGTCGTGGGTTTGATCCCGACCCTGATGCCTCCTGTACATTTGGAGTTTGCATGTCTTTCTCCCAGTGTCTTTTTCTTTGGGTCCTCCGGTTTCCCCCACCCCCCACCTCTTGACTCGACATACGTTTAGATTATTTGGCTGCTATGAATTACAGACGATGATGATAAGCCACTTCGTTGAACTTTCATTTTAAACCAGGTCACTTCTGAAAAGAGCGACAGCTTTCCCTCGTTACTCACAAACTTGCCGGCTGCGTTTTTGTCTATCGGCGAATCGAATCTGGAACTCTAAACGATTGCTGCTGCGACGGAGAGAGATAAAGCAATGAGAGATGGTTCAGTGATGAGAGACAAAGTGATGAGTGATAATGTTACGAGATAAAGCGATGAGAGATGGTACGGTGATGAGAGACAAAGTGATGAGTGATAATGTTACGAGATAAAGCGATGAGAGATGGTACGGTGAGGAGAGACAAAGTGATGAGTGGTAATGTTACGAGATAAAGCGATGAGAGGTGGTACGGTGATAAGAGACAAAGTGATGAGTGGTAATGTTACGAGATAAAGCGATGAGATAAAGAGAATGTGACGAGAGAGAAAGTGATGAGAGATGTGTCGTTATAATAATGTTAACTTATTTAATAGCTTATTTACCTATTTAAGGTTTTCATTCAAAAGATAAAGCAGGTTTTCATCGGCCAATATCACAACCTGCAAAATGTGCAATTCACGAGCATCTCAGAAATGTATCCCTGGCAAATATCGAGGGGATACCCTATAGATGTCACCGTATACAGTGAGTGAAAAAGTATTTGATCCCCTGCTGATTTTGTACGTTTGCCCACTGACAAAGAAATGATCAGTCTATAATTTTAATGGTAGGTTTATTTGAACAGTGAGAGACAGAATAACAACAAAAAAATCCAGAAAAACGCATGTCAAAAATGTTATAAATTGATTTGCATTGTAATGAGGGAAATAAGTATTTGACCCCCTCTCAATCAGAAATATTTCTGGCTCCCAGGTGTCTTTTATACAGGTAACGAGCTGAGATTAGGAGCACACTCTTAAAGGGAGTGCTCCTAATCTCAGCTTGTTACCTGTATCAAAGACACCTGTTCACAGAAGCAATCAATCAGATTACAAACTCTCCACCATGGCCAAGACCAAAGAGCTCTCCAAGGATGTCAGGGACAAGATTGTAGACCTACACAAGGCTGGAATGGGCTACAAGACCATCGCCAAGCAGCTTGGTGAGAAGGTGACAACAGTTGGTGCGATTATTCGCAAATGGAAGAAACACCAAAGAACTATCAATCTCCCTCGGCCTGGGGCTCCATGCAAGATCTCGCCTTGTGGAGTTGCAATGATCATGAGAACGGTTAGGAATCAGTCCAGAACTACACGGGAGGATCTTGTCAATGATCTCAAGGCAGCTGGGACCATAGTCACCAAGAAAACAGTTGGTAACACACTACGCCGTGAAGGACTGAAATCCTGCAGCGCCCGCAAGGTCCCCCTGTTCAAGAAAGCACATATACCTGCCCGTCTGAAGTTTGCCAATGAACATCTGAATGATTCAGAGGACAACTGGGTAAAAGTGTTGTGGTCAGATGAGACCAAAATGAAGCTCTTTGGCATCAACTCAACTCGCCGTGTTTGGAGGAGGAGGAATGCTGCCTATGATCCCAAGAACACCATCCCCACCGTCAAACATGGAGGTGGAAACATTATGCTTTGGGGGTGTTTTTCTGCTAAGGGGACAGGACAACTTCACTGCATCAAAGGGACGATGGACGGGGCCATGTACCGTCAAATCTTGGGTGAGAACCTCCTTCCCTCAGAAAGGGCATTAAAAATGGGTCGTGGATGGGTATTCCAGCATGACAATGACCAAAAACACACGGCCAAGGCAACAAAGGAGTGGCTCAAGAAGAAGCACATTAAGGTCCTGGAGTGGCCTAGCCAGTCTCCAGACCTTAATCCCATAGAAAATCTGTGGAGGGAGCTGAAGGTTCGAGTTGCCAAACGTCAGCCTCGAAACCTTAATGACTTGGAGAAGATCTGCAAAAAGGAGTGGAACAAAATCCCTCCTGAGATGTGTGCAAACCTGGTGGCCAACTACAAGAAACGTCTGACCTCTGTGATTGCCAACAAGGGTTTTGCCACCAAGTACTAAGTCATGTTTTGCAGAGGGGTCAAATACTTATTTCCCTCATTAAAATGCAAATCAATTTATAACATTTTTGACATGCGTTTTTCTCGATTTATTTGTTGTTATTCTGTCTCTCACTGTTCAAGTAAACCTACCATTACAATTATAGACTGATAATATCTTTGTCAGTGGGCAAACATACAAAATCAGCAGGGGATCAAATACTTTTTTCCCTCACTGTATGTCACCGTATATATGTTAAATCTATATTCAAAACTCATTTCTTGAACACTGCTTTACGTGTTCAGTCGATTGTCCTTCCCGCGCACCTCCGTTTAGCGCGGCTGGCTACGTACGGTGCGAAACAAAGTCAACGTACACACGCTACAAAGACTCAGTCGGCCTTCACACGTGGTTAAAAAAACATAGACATTTGATGAAGTCGTTGAGTTTATTAGAACCAAAGAGTATGGATTCCTGCAGTCACTAAAGCTTCAAATCAAGATCCGGTTGTTGAGTTTATCTCCGCTCTGCCACGGCGTGCAGCAGCAGCGCGGGACCGTCTGGAGGCGAGTTTGGGCCCCGGCTCTCCACGCGCCGGCCGCGAGCTGGAGCGCCTCCGCTTGGAGCTCACCGACCTGCGGCAGCAACTGCAGCGCTCGGAAGCCCGGGCGCTCAAATTGGAGCAGCAGCTGCAGCAGCAGCAGCAGCAGCGGCGTCGCGAGGGGGAAGCCGTCGGCCCCACGCCGGCCGGCCTCCCCAACTCCACCACCGACTCCCTCCCCCTCCCCCCCGCCGCCACGTCGGCGTCGGCACGGCGCCGGGAGACGCTGCTGGCGCTGGAGCTGGAGGACGCCCGCAGCGTCCTCAAGCGCGAGCGGCAGCATGGGGAGCAGCTGCAGCGGGAGGTGGACCGCCTGCTGCTCGCCGCGCACCAGCGGGGGGGCCCGGGCGGCGGGGGGGGAGGGGCCGCGGGGGGGGCGGCCCGGGCCGGCGCCCGCGGCCTCCTCTCCCGGGACCCCCCGGAGCCGGCGAGGCCTCCCGTGGCGTCGCGGCCCCGCGCCGCCCTCGAGAGCAAGGCGGCCACGCTGCCCTCCATGGCCGCCGCGGGGGCGACGTCGCTCGGCAGGCGGCGGCCGAGGAGCAGCATCCTCTTCGAAGACGAGGAGGGCCCGGGGGAGGAGGCGGAGGCCGCGGCGACGGTGGCGGCGGGAGGAGCGGGAGGACGGGACGCCGACACGGGGAGGCCGTCCGGAGCAGAGGTTCGGAGGGTCAGCGACGCCGGCAGGAGCGGCGGGACGTTCACGAGCAAGGCCAGCATCCCCGTGGGAGGCCCGCCCACCCACACCTCCTCCGTGAACCTGCAGCTCGGCCTGGTGCCCACTCGCAGGGGGCGCCCCGGGGCGGGCGGGGAGAAGGCGGCGGCTGCGGCGGCAGAGCCGGGGGACCGAAGCGACGGAGGCGGCGTCGGCTCCCAGCGGCGCTTCCTGCGGGCTCAGTCCTTCCCGGAGCCGCGCGAGGACGGGGCCCCAATGGACGGCCGCTCGGACTCGCGGCTCTCCTCGCTCTCCTCGCTCTCCTCGCCCGTCGAGGTGGCCGGCAAGGAGGGCCGGGAGACGGCCGACGGCGAGGCGGAGCGGGCCGAGGCCGGTCGCCACGGCGGCGCCGCCGGGACGCGGGCGGCTCCCTGCTATGGGAACGGCGGCACCGGCGCCGTCGCCGGGGAGAGCGGCGGGAGGAGCAACAGCAGCAGCGCAGACGACGGCGGCGGTAGCGGCGGCGCAGCCAGGCGGGTCACCGGCGGGGCCGGGGGTGGGGGCGCCGGTGGAGGTTCCGACGAGGGTCACGGTCGGGGCCCCGGCGCTAGAGACGGCGCCGGGGCCTTCAAGGAGAGCGGCAGGAGGAGCAACAGCAGCGTGGACGACGGTGGCGGCGGCGGCGCGGCCAGAGCGGCCACCGGTCGGGGCGCCGGTGGGGGTAGCGACAAGGGTTCCGATAAGGGCACCGGTGCCACGGAAGGCGCCCGAGACGGCTCCGGCGCCTCCAGGAGGAGCCAGGCGGGCGAACGCTCCGTGGACCTCAACTCCCTCTACCTGGACGCGGTGCGCACGGCGACAAGGGTTGTGGGAGGAGCGGAGGGAGGGGGCGGCGGGGGGGGAGCGGGGGGGGGGAGGGAGCGCCCCTGGAAGGGGTCCGCCAGCAGGAGAGTCGGAGATGTTCCCTCGCGGCTCGGGAAGAGCTACGAGGATTTGAGCGCCGTGGGAGGAGCGGGAGAGGGGACGAGACGCGCGGACGACTGGAGGAGGACGGGGGACACCGCCAGGTACGTGGCCCTTGGGGGGAGGGGCAGGCCGTGGTGGTGAGTCTGTGGGTCTCTGTGTGGTGAGTCTGTGGGTCTCTGTGTGATGAGTCTGTGGGTCTCTGTGTAGTGAGTCTGTGGTTCTTTGTGTGGTGAGTCTGTGGATCTCTGTGTGGTGAGTCTGTGAGTCTGTGTAGTGAGTCTGTGGGTTTGTGTGTGGTGAGTCTGTGGGTCTCTGTGTGATGAGTCTGTTACTCTGTGTAGTTAGTATGTGGGTCTCTGTGTGGTGAGTCTATGGGTCTCTGTGTGTTGTGTTTGTGAGTCTGTGGGTCACTACGGAGGAGAGGCTTCCATTCTTATGTCGGGAGCTGGACTGGTACCCTTGGACCTCTGGTATTCAGCAGGTCCGGTGGACCGGTTCTGGCTTCAGTTGTTACTCAGGGCAGAAAGCTGCCAAAGAACAGGGAGTGGGTCTTCATTTGAACTAAAGAATAAAAGGGGCGTGGGAGTATGGAGGCAGAGTGTGGGAAGTTGTTCATTAAGTCGTTATATTATTTTTTTTAGTAAGAACTCACCCTCGCTAAACAAGGTATCGCAATACTTTACAGTATAAATTAAACAAAATGAGTCCTACCTGTAAAATCACGACACATCTAAAAAGATAAAAATGAGAGGACACACTCAAGAAAAAGATCTCAGGCGCCACACTTGAGAAGGCCCTGCTACCAACTAGCGTAGAATGACAACTTGTGGGTTGAGCTAGCAGGGCTGGAGGAGTTCAAGCTATGTATCTACCGGACGTCTGGGGGCCTGAAGGGACTGCAGGTACCGAGGGCCAAGGCCATTTTGAGCTTTATAAATCATGTTTGCAAAAGACGTTTTCTCTTTAATTGAATCACTTCAATTGAAGTCCACTCGATGTGCTCCCAGGTTCCTTGTTCAAGCAATGTGCCCCGGAACTCGCCATCATGATCAGGAACATCGCAAATGCCTGATTCTCCATGGGGTGTTTTCCGTCCAACCTCAAACCTGGCCTGGTTTCTCCCTTGTTGAAGAAACCAAGTCTCGACCCGGATGACCCATCTAGTTATCGTCCCATCACTAACCTCTCGAACCTCTCTAAACTCCTTGAACGACTAGCCCTCGCCCAGCTAAAACCACACATCACCTCCTCCGCAAACTACTGCTGCTTCCAGTCAGCTCACTGTCAAAACTATTCCACAGAAACAGCACTCACCAGAGTGCTCGATGACATTTTAACGATCATTGATTCCGGCTCAACTGTTGCACTTGTAAGTCTGGACATTTCGTCAGCCTTCGACACCATCAACCATTCGCTCCTTACTTCCCTCCTAAAATCCGACTTCGGTATATGCGGCTCAGCACTCTAGTCGATAGTTTTGTACCTTTCTGACCGCCAATCTTCAGTCAGGGTGGGCATGTCCACATCGCCTGAAACAATAGCATTATGCGGGGTTCCCCAGGGCTCTGTACTAGGTCCCTTCTGCTCGTCACAGCCTACACTTCCCCGATCGGCCGGCTCATCGCAAGCTTCGGTGTTAAGCATCACTCATACGCGGATGACACTATTCTATTCACTGCCATCGATTCCAGCAATGCATCTGGATTCGAGAGGCTCTCGGAATGTACCACCGCCGTGCAACAGTGGTTCACTACACACAACCTAGCCCTTAATCCGAAAAAGTCAGTGGCCATCATGTTAGGTACCAAGCAACGTCTCAATTCAACACACATACACATTTTCAGGTCACAGCATCAGGTTCACCGACCACTTCAGCTACCTCAGTGTCATCCTAGATTCAACTTTATCCTTCGACCGTCAAACCAACTGTATCATCAGGTCATGTAACTTTCACCTGAAGGCTCTCAGACACCTACGTCCTCTCATCTCTACTGAAATTGCCAACACATTGGCATGTTGCATAGTTGGGTCTTGCCTTGACCATCGCGACTCCGTCCTAGTCCGGACCTCCACTGGCAACCTAAAGAAAATTCAAAGACTACAAAACAACCTAGCACGCGTCGTCATTGCCCACACTCATCCCCGTCTCGACTCACTCCCCTGTCTCCGCGCTCTCAACTGGCTACCCATCGCCAGTAGGGTCACATACAAGACCGCCTGCCTCTGCCACCATGCCTTCACATCTGCCTGCCCGCTGTACCTTTCTTCATTATTGACGACTTGCAGCTCAGCACACGGCAAATGCCTGCGCAGCGCGACTCACGACCTCCTCTTGATACCAAGATCCAGGATGGTCACGTCTATGCGCCTCCTTCAAGAGAGACTTAAAAACTCAGCTCTACAATCATGCTTTCGAGCGACTCTGAGCTCGGCTCCGCGCCTCTGAGTTGCGGTCATTACGTCCGCAAATTTGCGCGCGTTACAAATTGAATTATTATTATTATTAGTACAGCTCACTTAAATTGTATGCGATAGCTGACTGGTAGCCATTGCAGATCACGGAGGATGGGTTTTATGTGCTCGAAACGGCTAACACATCTAAATATGCGGGAAGCCGCATTCTACATTTGCTGCAGTTTGCAAACCAGTCCACAAGTCAGCTCGGCATACAGAGCATTAATCGGTGTTTCGAGATCACGAGCGGATAAGAGGGGGCACAGCCCTCTGAGCACTCTCCGGTGATGAAGCCCCGCTTTGACCACAGCTGCAACCTGAGTGCGCATGGTGAAGCTGAGACCGAACAGTACACCGAGGTTGTGCACCATTTTTACAGGGAGAGGGCGGACTCCATTAATTAATGGAGGTACTCCCCCTGTCCCATCTTCAGCCGGCTCTCTGACCCCAAAATCATCAGCAGCGTCTGGTCAGTTTTGCTGCACCTCCGCCAGGCAGTCTATTAAGCAGGCGAGGGCTGCATCTTGGCCACCTGGAAAGGAGACGTATATCTGGGTGTTATTGGCGTACTGATGGCATTGTAACCCGTGCCTCCGGATGATAGCTCCAAGCGGCCTAACATAGACATTGAATAAAAGGGGAGATAAGACTGACCCCTGAGGGATACCGTAAGGGGAGGGTCCAACAGGGGACATGTGGGGACCCAAGGCCACCTGCTAGGTCCTGCCCAGAGGTCTCAAAAGGGTTTTGATTCCTTACCCGTACCTGTACCCGGCCGCCCCAGGGTCGTAAATGGGTACCTGTACCCGTACCCGGCCGGGTACGGGTACCCGTTCCCTACCCGTACCCGTACCCTACCCGAAATGAGTGACAAACGGTTACTCACCAGTGACTCACGGCCTACCCGTACCCGTACCCTGTACCCGGCCGGGTACGGGTAGCCGGGTATCGGGTAGGGTACGGGTATCGGGTACCCGGTTGCGACCTCTGGCCCTGCCTTGCCGGAAAGATCCAATCCGCTGGAAGGCGGTGCCTCCGATTCCTGCCAGGCCCCGTAGGTGCCGCAATAAAACCTCATGATCAATTGTATCAAAGGCAGCTAACAGGTCGAACTTAACAAGGGCTGAAAGACAGCCCCGGTCCATCGCCACGAGGAGATTGTCACGCAAACCAAGGCGGACTCAGTTCCATGATGGGCCCTGAAGCATGATTGAGTGACATCAAAGAAGCACGCGGCCTCGGCCTCCAGACACAACTCCAACTGGGAGGAGGCCACCCATTCGACAATCTTCCCTAAAGAGGGAAGATTGAATATCGGGTGATTGATCGCCAGGATATCAACATCCAGTGCCGTTTCTGAAAGGTAAAAGTTGACCAATTTGGTCACTATCGGGATCACTGGCTCAAAGGCGTCCTGAAGAATCCAAGAGGAATAGGGATCTAAATCACAGGTGGTCCAGTGGTAATAGGTTTTTACCCTTTCAACTGGTACAAAAACTGACACCTTTATACAAGGCATCATGTTTGCAATAACCACAAAACAAGCAATCAAAATGAAAACAAAAAGAAACAACTCTGATAATGATAATGATATGCACTCTCCTGGAAGTTGATTGGTCCACACCCGAGACAGCTTTTCTTAGAGCCTAGTCTCCATTGGGGTTGGACCAGATGACGCCAAAAGGCGTACGACTCAACTCATGTGGTCTATTTCATCATCACAGTAGTCTGGATGAGGTCTGCAGGCAGGACTGGTGAAAAAAACCTCTCAAAGATGAGAGGAGCCCTTAGGTCCAATCTAGGATCAGGACTAATTGCTGGGCAGATGCCCTCTCTAATGCGATTGATCTTACTAGCAAAGAACTGATGGAAATCTTTGCAGCACTCTTCAGAAGGCGCAACCTTTATCGACGGACAGTTTGGGTGAATTAAACTGTTGACCATCCTGAACACCTCTTCAGGGGACAGGTTCCTTGCCGAGTCAATCCTCAAGGCGACGTACTTTTTCGTCGCCATGAAGATAGCCCGCGTGTTAGCCCGTTAACAGGCTCGTAGAGTTGATCTGCGCCAGCATCGTTCCATTTTCCTAAGTTCTACTTTCAGGGCTCTGAGGTCTCTGGTGCTCGTGGTAACTTTAGCATGAAGACAGTGGCAAGGAGCAAGGTCGTCGATAGCATATCAGAGCACTAAAATTAACTTCTATAACCAATCGTTGATGGTACCACTGTCACAGTAAGACGAAATGTGGGCCGACAAGGCAACAGAAAATCCAGGAGGGGCCGTTAGCCTTTTGGGCCGAACCCAGCTTCCCTGAAGTCCCCCAGAATGTTGGAGAGGGGTGGGGAGACCCTTGAACTCAGCGTGGATCACCGTGTGATCAGTCCATAATGCGCACGGAAATTTAATGGCGCCAATTGAGACCCCTTGGTTGAATACTAGGTTAACCGTGTGGCCGTGATCATGCACTGGACCTATATAAACTGAATAAATCCCATGGAAGCCATGGTATCCAAAAGGTCTGGAGCCAAACTATCAGATGGGTCATCCATCCATGTGTTGAAATCTCCCAGCACAATTCTGTGATGGAATTACAGGAAGAAGGGCGAGATCACCTCAGACAGCTGATACGTAAAATCACCTTTGCATCGAGGTGGTCTATAAACCAGGGTGAGATGCAGGCCCTGGTTCTCATTCAGGGGGCAATGCACGACCATGTATTCAAATGACCCAACTTTGGGACCAGGGCACATCGCACAGATATAACCGGTCTGAAAGATCACCGCCACCTGTCCGTTTATTTGGTCTGGGAATGTGCAATCTTGATTACCTATCTGGGACTAAATAAGCCAAAGGTTGGTCGATTCCCAGTCGAAGCCAGGTTTTGGTAATAAAAGCTCGATGGGGACAGCCCATAGCAATGTTGTCACGTACTAAAGGGGCACATCGCGTGACCGACCTGGCATTCGTGGGCATGAGCTTCAGTAAAGGCTCTTTCTTACTCCTAATACCTCTATTTTGCAGCTCAGTGGAACGTCGGTTTGGTATATTTATTATAACCCAAGGCCAACGGGGAAGGATCTGAGAGTCCGATGTAGACGTGAGACTACCGAATCTTACGGGTAGACAATGAATTGGAACCATCAATCCTAACTGGCTCCCAGATTTCAACCTGACCACAGGCCTCTTCCATCCACTAGTCCACCTGAAAAGTGTCAGTGTGAAGGGGACAGAGGCTCCTAAGGTCATGAATTTAGTAGTACATAAGTCACCAGAGAGGCAAGACTCAAAACACTGAAGTATACGTGAAAGGGTGTAAACCGCTATATGCTTGAGTTGCAACGCCTTAACACGGCTCATGCCTCCCTGGTGTTGGTCATACACCAGAAGCCCAGATGATGAGACAAATTGAGCTTCACCACGATGGACTGGACACAAGCCACAATGAGCAGGCCACAGGCCGAGATGGGCTGGTGCAGTGGCTAGTTGGACAGGCAGTAATAGTAGTGTCGTGTCCTCCTCGTTGTGTGTGCGTGGCGCACACACTCATTTGGAGTACAGCCCGGCCTAGACGGCGTCGACCGAGACGGCCAACTCCTGTCTGGCCGCACAATTATCGTGCGAAGGCGGCGAAGATGACAGCGACGACGAGACGAGTCCACTCCCAGAACCGGCAGCCCAGAGCTCCCACTTTCCGCTGCTTTTATTCTACTCGGCGCGGCCTCCTGGCTCCACCCTCACTCTGTCCTGGCTCCGCCCTGGCTCCGCCCTGGCTCCGCCCTGGCCGCGCCTCCCTTCTCGAACCCACCAGAGGCTTCCAGGGGCCTCCCGATGAGGTCTTCCATTACCCTTGCCCCAGTTCCTCCGCCCTGCCGGCACACAGCCGTGTACATGCTCGACGGCGTGAGCGCAAACTGTCCACCGCAGTTGCCGCTGCTGGACAGCAGTCGGCGCTGTGCCACTACGGTAGCACTGCCGCCGCATCCACTCCAGGATGAAGGAGGCTGAGCTTCAGCTCGGGAAAGCTGGGTGCGGGCCGCAGGGGGTTAGTCATGAGCAGGAACATGCGGGTGGTCGTCCTGTTGTGCCAATCAGGTGATGAGACAAGCTTAGCTTAGACAAGACAAGCTGGTTGTAGTGCTAGGACAATCAGATCGTGGTTAATACTGAAGCACCAATCAAGAGATGAGATGAACTGGGTTTGAATCAAGGTGCAGCTCAGGCAGATCCAGGGAGCAGCAGCAGCTCACAGCTTTCCTGAGAGCAGTAGCACTGGCAAGTCGAAGGGCCACAGGGCATAGGTAGGCCCAGTGACAAATGTAAAACTAACCTAAATCTCATTTAAAAAATGCAAAGCATCTACGATGTTAAAATCAAGGAAGGGTGAATAATAGGCGTTTAATAAATATAAAATAGCTCTTAAGAAAAACAAAATGGTTTAAAATACATGGGATACAGAAGCAGCCTCGGGGGGGGGGGGGGGGGGGGGGCTCCTTCCGCCTTGGAGAGCACATACAATCAGTTGTGACTCCCAGGATACTGTGGACTCGCCTCCCCGTCAATGGGAAGAGAGGGATAGTGGTGGTCGCTTACACCCGCACAGAAGATGAACATCAGTGGAGGGATGCAGGCAAGGCTGATGAGTCAGATTTTAATGCCCTATTGGGTCTGGAGTGATTGGAAGGCATGGGTGAGATCAGCTCAATAACAACAGGAGGCTGCTCAACTTCTGTGAAGCCCATGGGGCTTGCAATCACCACCACACTGGTTTCACATCGGCACATCCACACAACATCATTGATGCATGCCGGTTCCAAGCAAGAACATCTGCTGGACTAGAAAGTTGCGGAATAGCGAATGCGGGCCCACGTCCTTGAAACCAGGATCTACTATGGAGTTGATTTTTTTACTGAGCATCGGCTTGTCATTTGAAAGATGCGCCTACCATATTTTCACTGTGGTGGCAAGCATCCATCAAGGACCCCACTCAAACCCACAGTGGCCTGGTCTCGGCTTGCTGATGAAGGTTACAAGCAAGAATTTCATCATCGCTTGGAAGTGGAGTTGGCATCCCCTCCTGACACCGAGGGGAAATGGGTGAGGTTCAGGACTGTGACTCATGCGGCTGCTATAGCTGCATTAAGTACGCAGTCCAGACCTCCCCAGAAACTCTAGCTCACGGAGGAAGTGTTCCGGCTGGTTAAAGTAAACGGCAGGTCCACTCCCACTGCTGACAACATCCCACGTCCAAGAACGAGGAGGCTTGCCGCAGCCTTCGCTCGGAGGTTTGGAGGTTCGGAGAGCCGTTCCGTGCCGTAACGATGAGTGGTGCTTACGAGTTGTTGAGGAAATGGAAACTGACTCAGTAGCATGCTGTAACACCATCAAGAAGTGACTTTCAGCACCACACCTCTCAACATCCTTCAGGGCAAGAACGGTGATCTGATCTTGGACCTCCAAGAGCAGGTTGGCGGGTTTGCTGAGCATTTCCTTGATGTCTTGGGGCAACAGAAACCCGTTTCCCCAAGACAGCGGGGCTGACCCTGCTGGTGTTGCTGTGGTGCCTCAACGAACCGACAGCCCCGACGACGTGTCGTCTATTCAGCGCAACCAGAGCCACGATCGAGGAGGAATCCGATGATCTGTGAAGCTCTTTTTGCACAGATGTCTGGGAGTGGACCGAGCACTGCAAGGAGCAGCTGCCCCTCCACGGTGGCTAGATGTCAACTCCCTCTTCTGGTATACAGGAGGTTGTGGGTTCGACCCCAGCCCTAGCCGCCTGTATATTTGGAGTTTGCATATTCTCCCTTTGGTTCCTCCGGTTTTCCCAATGTGGGGTCAGCCCGTTCAGGGGTACAGCGGACATGATCTCGTGGCCAGGCATCTGCAGCCACGGGGGGCGGAGGGGGGGCACACTGTGTGATTTGGGCACCGCGGTGGCCAGGAGATGTTAACCGCCTGGCCCGGTATACAGGGGTCGTGGGTTCGACCCCGACCCTGACGCCTGCTGCTGTATATTTGGAGTTTGCACGTTGTCTCTGCTCGTGGTCATGTGACAAACCGCCTGTGGAAGGTGTGACATCCTCATGGCTGAGGGACTGCCAACCACGCCACTCGAGGACCCAAATCGGTTTCATCTGAAACCCGAAAACGGAATCGGAGAATTCAGAATTTGTGTTGAGACTGGAGGAGGATTCCGATGAACTACAGATGTCCAGTTGGGGCTTGGGTGTAATAACATCACAACAACAACAACAATACGATAAGAGTGCAAAGTACAAGAAATGTAAACAAATCACCCAGACACATTCAAATACAACCAAACCATCCCCGTCCTACCAGGCAAAGCCCATTGGCATTGCTGCTGCATTGGCGCTGTTGGCTTCATTGGCATTGCTGCTGCAGTGGCGTTGTTGTTGCATCCCCCCCCCCCCGTGCATCCCCAGCTCTCTCAGCCTCCCACTTCCAGCCCCGCCAACTTCACGTCTCCCTCAAAGCGTCCACGCAACGCTCCCCTCCCCCTACCCCCCTCCCTTGCCTCTCCCCCCTCCCTTACCTATATAACATCTTAACACGGCATCTCTCTCCCACTTCAGCAAAAAAATTGTCTTGCTGTGGTTTCCCCACCTGATGATGATTGCTTGTGTTGCGCTCGAAACGTCGTGATTTAATTTATATTATTTTCTACCCCACGTGACTTTACCGAAAGAACCAAAAAGGATGGATCTCTGTAGTCACGGAAACTTCGAATCTAGATTCCCACTCGGGTATCAACTTAGTTTTCAGAAGTAACCTGGCTACCACAAATGATATCTCAACAAAGTGGCCCATCGTAAGAAGTTCAACGCACGTACATACCTTGATGTTGTTGATGTTGTTGATGTTGTTGATGTTGTTGTTGATGTTGTTGATGTTATTGATGTTGTTGATGATGTTGATGTTGATGTTGTTGTTGATGTTGTTGATGTTGTTGATGTTGTTGTTGATGTTGTTGATGTTGTTGATGTTGTTGATGTTGATGTTGTTGATGTTGTTGATGATGTTGTTGATGTTGTTGATGTTGTTGATGTTGATTATGTTGTTGATGTTGATGTTGTTGATGTTGATGTTGTTGATGTTGATGATGTTGATGTTGTTGATGTTGATGTTGTTGATGTTGTTGATGTTGTTGATGTTGTTGTTGATGTTGTTGATGTTGATTATGTTGTTGATGTTGTTGATGTAGTTGTTGATGTTGTTGATGTTGTTGATGTTGTTGATGTTGATTATGTTGTTGATGTTGTTGATGTTGTTGATGTTGATGTTGTTGATGTTGATGATGATGTTGTTGATGTTGTTGATATTGTTGTTGATGTTGTTGATGTTGATTATGTTGTTGATGTTGTTGATGTTGTTGATGTTGATGTTGTTGATGTTGATGTTGTTGATGTTGTTGATGATGTTGATGTTGTTGATGTTGTTGTTGATGTTGTTGATGTTGATTATGTTGATTATGTTGTTGATGTTGTTGTTGATGTTGTTGATGATGTTGTTGATGTTGTTGATGTTGTTGATATTGTTGTTGATGTTGTTGATGTTGATTATGTTGTTGATGTTGTTGATGTTGTTGATGTTGATGTTGTTGATGTTGTTGATGATGTTGTTGATGTTGTTGATGTTGTTGATGTTGATTATGTTGTTGATGTTGTTGATGTTGTTGTTGATGTTGTTGATGATGTTGTTGATGTTGTTGATGTTGTTGATGTTGATTATGTTGTTGATGTTGTTGATGTTGATGTTGTTGATGTTGATGATGATGTTGTTGATGTTGTTGATATTGTTGTTGATGTTGTTGATGTTGATTATGTTGTTGATGTTGATGATGTTGATGTTGTTGATGTTGTTGTTGTTGTTGATGATGTTGTTGATGTTGTTGATGTTGTTGATGTTGTTGATGCTGTTGATGTTGTTGATGTTGTTGATGTTGTTGATGTTGTTGATGTTGATGTTGTTGATGTTGTTGATGTTGTTGATGTGCGATTCGTCACGTTGACAATGGTCATTCCCTGTGGCCGTCGAGGTTGTTTGAGCAAACAAACAAAAACGACAACGCCCGGATTGGAACGGCGGATCTCCGCGGCTTGGACGCCTTAGCACCTCTGATTAGCGCCGTCGTCTACGTACGGTGTGAAAGAGGTCCCAACGCACGTACGCACGTCGACGGTGTTGATGTTGCCGTTGCGCCGTGTAACGCCGACGGTGTCGATCGCTGTGGCCGCTCAGGTTCTTTGAGCGCCGTGGACACGACGACGCCGGCCCGCGAACCTTTAACGACATCCGCCGCCTCTACGACTCGCAGCCGGCGTCCTCCACCGTTACCACCACCACCACCGCCGCCGGCGGAGCCACCACCACCACCACCACCAGCTACTCTCGCGCCCGCAGGGGGGCGGCCCTGACCGCAACCACCACGATCGCAACCACCACCCTCCGCTCCAAATCCAGCTCGGATGACGTCAACAACATCATCAACAACAACAACATCACCAGCAGGAGGCCGCGGGTGAGAAAGGGGTGGTGATGGTGGTGGTGGAGGTGATGGTGGTGGAGGTTGTGGTGATGGTGGTGATGGTGGTGGTGGTGATTGATGGTGGTGGTGGTGATTGATGGTGGTGGTGGGGATTGGTGGTGGTGGTGATTGATGGTGGTGGTGGTGATGGTGGTGGTGGTGCATCTGCCAGACATCTCAGTCGGTCAACGCATGGCGCCTGACCTCCTGCCAGCAGTGAGCCTTGAACACTTCATGTGCCCTCAAAGTGCACCTGGCCTGGCACAAGCCCTGTGGTGATGTCACCACCACTTAGTGGTATTGGATGGTGGTGGTGGATGTTAGGTTCTCGCTAACAGCACTTGCCCCAACGGTCTGTTGAGACTATGTGGGGGATCTTTGTCTTTGGTGGTAGAGGTGATGGTGCAGATTATGATGATGGTGATGATGGCTATGGTGCTTTTGATAGTGGTGGAGGTTGTGGTGGTGTTTGTGGTGGTGGTGGTGATGTGTCTGTGTGTGCCTCTTGTACTTCCCAATTAACCACCATGAACACACCAAAACAACTCGTCACAGTGGCTATGAGATGTTAACTACCTCGCCTGGTACGCAGGAGGTCGTGGGTTCGATCCCGACCCTGACGCCTGCGGCTGTATATTTGAAGTTTGCGTGTCTCTCTCATCATCATCATCGTGGTGGCTAGGAGATGTTAACTCCCTCGCCTGGTATGCAGGAGGTCATGGGTTCGATCCCGACCCTGACGCCTGCTGCTGTATATTTGGAGTTTGCGTGTCTCTCTCCCCATGGTCACGTGGATTTTTCTCTGGGTCCTCTGGTTCCCCCCCCCCTCTCATTTAGAATCTTGTATTTCAGGCGTTTGTCTGCGGCTATAACTTTCCACGTGATAAGCCACTTCGTTGAGCTATCGTTTATGGTCAGAGCTACATAGCTCAGTGGACCTTACCTGGTAAAATGCAAAAATAGTGTAAATAGTAATCGAGATCTCGGGATGGAACGGCGCTGCTCAAAGACGGTACCACCACTCGTAGAACGGTGGATGATCACCTCCAAGAACTCCTGAACTCGAGATATCAGCATCATAAATATCACCTCCAGCGCTGTCCCACAACACCCTGCGGAAGGCAACCTCACAGACCCCAGCAAAACGTGTGAAAAGATTTTGTCGATTCTAGATTTGAAGTTTTCATGACTGAAAAGATCCAAACTATTTGGTTCTTTCGGTAAAGTCACGTAGGTGAAAAAAAAAATTAAACAACTAAATTAAATCACGACGTTTCGGAGGCAACACAAGCTTCCGTCATCAGGTGGAACAGCTACAGAAAAACTAGTGAGCTTTTGTCGGTGATCCCGCGGGGGGGGGGGGACACAGGCGTCTATGACATCTTCTGGTCAAACCCCAATTTTTCCAGAGCCCAACTTTGTCCCCCGCCTCTCGGTGATTCCTCTAGAAGCAGCAGGAAACTGCTGCGAGTGGCCACATGAAATGTGAGAACGCTCGTTACGGAGGAGCTGAACTGGTATGGCATGGGCCCCTGTGGAATCCAGGAGGTTCGGTGGAGCGGTTCTGGCTGCGGTCACCATGAGGGGTGGACAGTGCTCCGCTCGATGCAGGAAACTGCTAAACAACAGGGAGGGGCTCCGCTTCTGAACAATACAATTGTCATGGGAGCGTGACAGTCAGGTGTGCGAAGCTGTGAGTCCCAGGCTACTGAGGGCTCGCCTCCCCATCAACGGGAGGTGACGAATGCTGGTGGTGGCGGCTTTTACGCCCCCGTAGAAGATGAACATCAATGGAGGAATGCAGGCAAGGCTGGTGAGTCAGATGCCTTCTATGAACTGCTGTCCAAGATACTAGCAAAAGTGCCCCCTTGAGATCGTCATCTTGCTAGGTGGCTGTAATGCCCGAGTGGGCAATTGACAGACACCTGGGCCAGAATGATTGGAAGAGTTGGGCGAAATCAGCACAATAACAAAGGTGTTAGATGGAAACTACCTCCGTCACGCGCGACTGCAAAGTTTTCTTGCTGTGGTTTTCCCGCCTGATGATGATTGCTTGTGTTGCAATCGAAACGTCGTGATTTAATTTATTTTATTTTCTACCCACGTGACTTTACCGAAAGAACCAAAGAGTATGGATCCCTGCAGACACGAACACTTCCAATCTAGTTTGGGTATTAGGTTGTTGGACTTATGTGCAGACAATTTGGCTTGCAATTATCAGCACGCTGTTCCGGCAAGAACATCTGCTGGATTCGTGATTGAGGGGGGGATTGAGGGCCCATGTCCTTGACACCGGGACATACCATTGAGCTCATCTGCCCACTGACCATTGACTTGTTATCGATGAGAGAAATGCTGCCATTCCTCCACTGTGGTGGCGGGCGTCCATCTAGGACCCCATTGAAACCCACAGCAGCCTGGTTTGGGATCACCGCTGATGAAGGCTGCAAGTGAAAATGTAATTATTGATTGCAGCTGGGGTTGGCATCGTCCCCCCCCTCCTCCTCTTGGTGCCAAGGGGAAATGGGTGAGGTTCCGGACTGGCTCATGCAGCTGATGTTGATGGTGATGATGGTGGTGGTGGTTATGGCGGTCGTGATGGTGGTGCTGGTAATGATAGTGATGGTGGTCATGGGTAAGGTTCAGGACTGTGGCTCATGCAGCTGCAATGGCTGCATTGGGTACACAGTCCAGACCTCTCCAGAGACCTCGGCTAACGAGGAGTTAGCCGAAAACAGAGGTTTACCACAGCCTTTATTCAGAGGTTTTGGAGAGCGGTGCGTCGCTGCAAGGATGAGTGGTGGTCGCGGGTTGCTTGCGATGGAAACTACCGCCGTCACGCGCGACTGCAAATCACTCTTTAACTCCATCAGAGAAGTAGCTTTGCACCACCACGCCTGTCACCATCCTTCAGGGATAGAACGGCGATCCGATCTCCGACTTCCAGGTTTGCAGAGCATTTCTACGAGGTCTTGGGGGGAGGGGGGGGAATTCTCTCAGCCAAAGACACCATCACAATCGGTGATTGGGGTAGCAAAAGAGACTCCATAGAACGGTTGTTTTAATTCCGCTATGACAGCAATATTCAGGCATTGCCTGGTTATTCCGTCATCACAACCCCCGTGGTCGTAGATGGGATCGTCGTAAATCGCACCGCACGGTTCCCATAGAGCGTAGGAACAGGAGACGCATCAACTCGCCCATGCGTCTTGGCTTTGTTTTTTATCGACCGTATTTAGCGGGGGTTCAATAGGTTCAACATCCAATGCCATAACTAATATATTTGCAGTATAGTAATAGGTTTTTACCCTTTCAACTGGTACAAAAACTGACACCTTTATACAAGGCATCATGTTTGCAATAACCACAACACAAGCAGTCAAAATGCAAACATAAAGAAATAACTCTGATGATGATAATGATATGCATTGTCCTTGAAGTTGATTGGTCCACACCCGAGACAGCTTTTCTTAGAGCCTAGTCTCCATTGGTGTTGGACCAGATGACTCCAAAAGGCGTATTGATAGCTCGGGGTAAGCATTTACACTATGAGACCTCCTTTACCAGTGGCAAAATATAGTAATAGGTTTTTATCCTTTCAACTGGTTATTGCAAACATGATGCCTTGTATAAAGGTGTCAGTTTTTGTACCAGTTGAAAGGGTAAAAACCTATTACTATATTTTGCCACTGGTAAAGGAGGTCTCATAGTGTAATATGTTTGCATCGCCACACCCATCATGGCCTAGGACAGTGGTGCGGCCTAGTAACCACCACCGCCGCCACCACCACCACCGCCGCCACCACCACCACCGCCACCACCAGCGCCACCGCCACCACCACCACCAGCGCCAGCAGCAGCAAGCAGCTGTGGCACCGCCCGGCTCCGGCAAATGGTCCCCGCGTTGGCCGTGATGCAAACGCAGAGTCGGTCCGGACGGTAGCGACGTTTGTTTATATACTCTTTGGTTCTTTCGGTAAAGTCACGTAGGTGAAAGAAGAAGAAAAAATAAGAAGAAAAATAAATAAGAAAAATAACTAAATTAAATCACGACGTTTCGGAAGCAACACAAGCTTCCGTCATCAGGTGGGACAACCACAGCAAAGAACAAAATTACTGCAGTAATTACTACAGTAATTGCTGCAGTAATTACTACGGTAATTTTGTGTTGCTTCTGAAACGTCGTGATTTAATTTAGTTCGTTTTATTCTTTATTTTTATTTTTTATATTTATTTTCACCGACGTGACTTTACCGAAAGAACCAAAGAGTATGGATCATTGCAGTCACGAAAGCGTCAAATCCAGTTTGTTAAGACCTTTTGTGGGGACGTTTTTTTTCCCTGCATCAAACTAATTATGAAAATATCAGAATGATGTTTCATACCCATCTCTGGCAATCAAACAGGAGTTGTGTGTTCAGATGTTCAAACTGCAAATTGATAATTTTTGCAAGGCACCATTAGGTCTGCATTCACCACACACACCGGACTTGTGGCCACACATGCAAACCAACATGCTCATCAACAGCTCTGATGAAGCATGCATTGTCCCTGTGTTATTGCCAGAAAGGGGAAAAAAACATTTTGTTATTTTTTTCATAATTTCTAACTTTTGTTTCAAATATTAATTAATAATTACTTACGATATTTAATTAAAAATAAATTAGCTACCTCTGATTAAACTATCATAACCCTAATATCTAAATCCCCCCCCCCCACCCCCCGCACCTTAACATCTCATAGCCACCGTGAATGGCTAGGAGATGTTAACGTCCTCGCCTGGTATACAGGAGATCGTGGGCTGAATCCCGACCCTGATGCCTGCTGCTGTATATTTGGAGTTTGCGTGTCTCTCTCATCATCATCACGGTGGCTAGGAGATGTTAACTACCTCGCCTGGTGTGCAGGAGGTCGTGGGTTCGATCCCGACCCTGACGCCTGCTGCTGTATATTTGGAGTGTGCGTGTCTCTCTCTCTCATCATCACGGCGGCTAGGAGATGTTAACTACCTCGCCTGGTGTGCAGGAGGTCGTGGTTTGAATCCCGACCCTGACGCCTGCTGTATATTTGGAGTTTGCGTGTCTCTCTCTCATCATCACGGTGGCTAGGAGATGTTAACTACCTCGCCTGGTATACAGGAGGTCGTGGGTTCGATCCCGACCCAGACGCCTGCTGCTGTATATTTGGAGTGTGCGTGTCTCTCTCTCTCTCATCATCACGGTGGCTAGGAGATGTTAACGACCTCGCCTGGTCTACAGGAGGTCGTGGTTTGAATCCCGACCCTGACGCCTGCTGCTGTATATTTGGAGTTTGCGTGTCTCTCTCTCATCATCACGGTGGCTAGGAGATGTTAACGACCTCGCCTGGTCTACAGGAGGTCGTGGTTTGAATCCCGACCCTGACGCCTGCTGCTGTATATTTGGAGTTTGCGTGTCTCTCTCATCATCATCACGGTGGCTAGGAGATGTTAACGACCTCGCCTGGTCTACAGGAGGTCGTGGGCTAAATCCCGACCCTGACGCCTGCTGCTGTATGTTTGGAGTGTGCGTATCTCTCTCATCATCATCACAGCGGCTAGGAGATGTTAACGACCTCGCCTGGTGTACAGGAGGTCGTGGTTTGAATCCCGACCCTGACACCTGCTGCTGTATAGTTGGATTTTGCGTCTCTCTCCCCGTGGTCGCGCGGATTTTTTCTACTCCGGGTCCCCTGGTGTTTCCCTCCACATTTAGCAGCAGCGTGCGTTCAGGGTGTTTGGCTGCGGTTATAAATTCCTCGCGACGACGATGACAATTATTAGCCACTTTGTTGAGCGAGGGACTGCCAACCACGCCAGGTCGCTTCTGAATAAGTAATATTTCAAAAAAGACTTTTTAAAAAACACGCTGTAATGGAATGTACCGTACTAGTAATGGCAGAACTCCACGACTCCAGGAAGTGGCCCTGAGGCTTGCCCACAGCGTAAGGGGCCGTGGTGATTTACAGCCCAACGTCAGTTGAGCGTGGACAATTAGACCCAAGGCGAAACATAACATGTAAAAAATGTTTAAAAATATATATATTTTTTTATTTCTAATGATCGAATATAGTATTGTCATCGGTATGACATGAGTTTGCAGTCGATACCACATTGGAAAGTGGGTAAATATTTAGTTACAAGATTTGAGGATACAACAACAGACAGAGTGAGTTCATAAAAAAGCTACGTAGCTAAGTGGGCCTTAGCTCGTAAAATAAACGCTTTAGTTTTAGTTTTCTTGCTGTGGTTTTCACACTTGATGATGATTGCTTGTGTTGCAGTCGAAACGTCGTGAGAATTGTATTGTTTAATATTTTAAATATTGTATTATTTCCCTTCTACGTGACTTTACTGAAAGAACCAAGAAATTGAACTTTTCCAGAACCCCATGGTCTTCACGTCTTGCTGAGCATTGATGTTGAGGAATTATTGGGGGGGGGGGGGGGGACCCCCTCGGCTCAGATAACATATTGAGCCTGCCGGGAGCTGCCGTGCCTCAAATACTGCAGGAGGTAGCCGCTCTCTGCCAGTGTTTGGCCGATGGTGGCACCTTTTGAGGTGCAAAAGGCGATCTGGAGTCTTGCGACCAGGACAGAGATGATCCCCCAAGACGAACTGCTGAGGGAGGGTGGCGTTTGTGCACAGACTGCCCTCAATGACAAAGACAACAGTCTGGACCGCAGGACAGGTTCCGCAGGATTGGACGGATGCCCTGGTGACCCCCGCTTTGAGAAGGGGGACCACACAAATTGTAACAACTGCAGGGGCATCTCACTCCTCGGTGTGCTGGGAAAGGTCCTGGCAAGGATTATTCAACATCGCCTTTGCAGAAGCGCTGAGAAGAGGCTTGCGGAGCCCCAATGTGGTTTCAGTCTGGGGTGGTCCTGCACGGATGCCATATTCTCTTTGTCTACTGTAGCAAGGGTGTAGGGACTTTAAACACTACCTACCTCTCTGCTTTATCGACATGGCCCAGACCTATGATACCATTGATAGGCCTGGGCTCTGGGTTATTTTTGTGCTTTCGGAGTCCCTGACTCTCTGCTCACAATCATTAAGAACCTTCATGATGGTGAGAAGAGCCCCGGGTAAAGTTGCGTGGTCAGAAGTCGGAGCCATTTCCTGCTCATTTGGGTGTGACAGGGATGTTATCTGGCTCCCCACATAATTTAACATCGATTTTGATCACATAGTTCGAGAAACTATCCATTGTTTTACCAGAGGAATGTCCACCTGATACAGAAACAATGGGAGGCTGATCTATGCATGGGTGCAGTCAAGGGGTGGCTCCCTATTGGTCAACCATGTTGTGTTTGCTGATGATCTGCTCACTCTGAGATGGAAATTCTGCCGCTTAACCTTGAACATGCCACTAAGAGGTGGGGCTTTTCCTTCAGCCGCTCCAAAACGAAGCACCTGCCTGGGCATTATACGCCATCAAATACCTCTCCGCCCACGAGTGACAGTGCAGGTGTGGAGCGGTTTCTCTCTCCCGATCAGTCGCCCGGCATTATCTTTTCATCACCTGCGTAATGCGATGTGGCAGCTACCCCTGGTCTGTCTACTGGGGAACCTCTTTCCTGCCAAGGGCCATTTGGATATTTATATAACATCATTCGCGGGCCACGCAAAATGATCAACTTCAAAATTAGCCCGTTATATTTGGTCAAACATTTAATCAACTCGCCCCTAATGCGATGGCTGGAACTGCTTCTCTTTGGCGAGGCGTGTGGTGATGTTAGCTGGTATCGATGATGTTGCTGCTACTCTCAACTGCTTTTCGAGGTTTGCTCCTAGATTTATTGGATTTCGTGTCCTACCTGCGGTTGCCTTGGCAGGGCCACACCAAATGATTTCTCGGGCCTCATACGGCCCGTGGGCCGGACGTTCCCCACCCCTGCTCTAATGGAACATCTTTGCTAATTAGAAACACTCAGACAACCCTGCCTACTATCCATCTTGTTTTCACCAGACTGGATTGTGTGAGGAGCTCGCAAATCCTCGATAGATCTGGACACGGTCCCATCAGTGAGCTCCTCTGACAGGCTGGGTCATGTAGCCCGCATGCTCAACCACCGCATGCCCAAGCAGCTTCTGTTTGGCCAGATAGTGGTGGCTAAACGGGCACGGCACGGGCTAGAGAAGAGAAGGAATGATGCAGTACAGGAGGATGTGGAATTTGCCGATGACTGGTACCAGCGGTGTCAAGATCGGCCTTTGTGGAGGAGGCTCGTGAAGGACGCTGCTACTGGGCAGTTGGAGGCAGTCGCC